>NC_048540.1:11518282-11842433 GCF_902806685.2 Maniola hyperantus | reverse complement strand
AAGTCGGTTAAAAAAGGAACGGAACATGACTTTCACATTTAAAGACTACATTTTAGTGCACAATACAAATTTAAACAGTAGGTTCGCGAGTGCGTGCTAAAATCACGGGTTTTACCATCTAAAAATTAAATTTAGAAATGTCAAACTGCTTCTGTCCTTTTCATATTACAATAGTAAGAAGAGGGTGCGAATACTCTAAAATTTGGTTGTGCTTAGAATCGGTGCCAATGTTAATAATATTGTCGTTCATCGTTACCGCGTCGTACTATCGCTATCTCATACGCGGTTACACAGTACTTAAATCTACCTATTATTCTATCTAAGCTTTGACCGGAAAACACAGACCAAGACACAAACAAAGAATATGTATTCGAAACTTCAATGTACTCTGTGTTCGAAACCGAAGGTTTTGATCTTTGCTTAATTTTTTTTAAATATTCGTCTTGTAAAATAAAAATATCAAAATTTCATGAAAATTGAAATACCAGTAATTCGGTTATTGTATACAAAATGTCAACAGAAAACTGCGCTCTTATAAATGATATATCTCCAATGTTTCGTCCATATGTTCGTAATATATATCAGGACTTGAAACTAGGTACGTTAATTTAAAACCATGCACAATATATATTTTATCCACACTTATTATTCACGAACTCCTACTATCAACAGGTTTATGTAAAACTAAAGTGGACCTAGAACGCATTGGAGGCTCGGCGAACGGCGCAGAAAGTCAATTTCGATTAGTACTACCATATTGCTCCAAGAAACTTAAGTGGGATATCATATTTGATGCTGCAACACCATGGTTTGCTCCTGACTTTCGATTTGACGATGAGAGCTTTTTAAGCAATGTGAATGAAGAGGTTCTAGTTCAGGGAGTTCCCAGTCTATCAGAATGGAATTCTAACAATCCAAAATCACTCAGTGAAGTTATCTCAGAATTAGTTACAATGTATAAAGTTCATCAGGTAAACACCTTATTTTATAGCCTGAGTGGCAATGACTTTGAGGATGGGCTAGAGGATTGATGGATGTGGCTATGTTTTTTATCTAGTGGCAAGCAAAATTCAACATAACACCATATTACAAACTCAAAATGTTATGGCTACTTAATTTAAGGTCAAAGTTTTCTTCAACTGTTTATTTGTCTTGCCCTTCTGGTTTCTACTTTCCTAGGCAAGTGTGTCCTACATAAAGCTGCAAATCAAACACTGAGTTTCTAATGTACTGACCAAGGTATTTTGTAGCTCTGTAGGTACCAAAATATCACCACTAACAACAATTTTTTGACTTGGTTTATATTTCAAGGTTTTTTTTAAAAATAAAACTTATAAAAATACAAGAATTATGTAAAACTAAGCAGGACAAGAAATATTGATTATAAGTTTGCATTTCAAATGCTGGTCTTCACAGTTGAAACAGATAGACAAATGCTGATTGCTGATCTACAAATTAAAATATATATGACTAGCTTATTCCCGCGGCTTGGTCCGTGTGGACTACACAAATTTCAAACCCTTATTTCACCCCCTTAGGGGTTGAATTTTCAAAAATCCTTTCTTAGCAGATGCCTACATCATAATAGCTATCTGCATTCCAAATTTCAGCCTGATCCGTCCAGTAGTTTGAGCAGTGAGTTGATAGATCAGTCAGCCAGTCAGTCACCTTTTCCTTTTATAAATTTAGATTACATTAAGATATTTCAAATACATTTTAAGGTTAAAAAACTGAACGAAGATGAAAACTCTCGTGCTTCATTTGAGTACAGTGCTCTACTGGGAAGCACACTCATCCCTGAACAAGATGTGGAAGTGTGGGTGGGCACACATGTTGTAGAGTTCCTCATTAAACTCACGGTGGACACTTCAAGACTTCCTGAACTGTACAATGAGGGGTGAGGCAAGAATATTTCTATTCTACTTAAACTTATCAGGTAATTAACATGTCTGCAACCTCATGCCTGCATGGATTTAGGTTTGTGGAAATCCTGTGAGAACTCCTTGATTTCCTGAGATAAAAAGTGGTATATGTCACAGTCATTAACTACAGCCATACTGTGATGAGTGATGAGTAAGACAGAGAATACAAATTGCACCATAGAAGAGATAGGACTTTACAAATGTGACTCAAAGGGTTGTAGTAGAGGGCTTTATCTCTTCGCTTTAGATACATAAATGCTTTGTATGCATTTTTGTGTACTAATTTTGTGGTGTACAATAAAAGTATATTCATTCATTCATTATACTTCTTTACATAAGTAATATTATATACCATTGGTTTACACATTGAAAGTGACTAACCAGAAATTCTGAAAATATTCAATAACTAGCTGATGCCCGCAACTTCGTCCACGTGGAATTAGGTTTTTTAAAAATCCCGTGGGAATCCCGATTTTCCGGGATAAAAAGTAGCCTATGTCACTCTCCAGGTCTTTATCTATACCTATGCAAAAGTCACGTCAATCCGTTGCACCGTTGCGATGTGATTGAAGGACAAACCAACAAACAAACAAACTTTCGCATTTATATAAGGGTACGGATAACGTAACTTTATCAATATTTGTTTATTTATTTTGTTCCAGAACAGCTCAAAATCCAGGAATTGATACAGCTTTACTTCTTGTTAGATACCCAAACCCTACCAATGCTGAGTTGATTTTATCACCATTTCTGACCAAAGTTTTGGGTACCATATCTTTGCCTATGTAAGTATTAATAATATTCAGATTGTATATTGTTCATCCACATACCTATCTCTTTTGCCACTGATATATTACTTGATTTTGTTAGAATGACATCATATTTTGTTAAAAATACCAAAGGGTTTAATAATAACTGCCATACTTCTTCTAGGTTAGCCTACTTGCATCATCACTTACCACCAGGTGAGATTGCAGTCAAGAGCTAACTTGTATCTGAATAATAATAAAAAAAAATGCAATATTATTGACAGACAGAGTTGACTAGAAAGCTAGTCTAGTGCCCTTTTACTGACCTATTTTGTGGAACATTGCCCCCTCTAGTATGGTACTTGTCTGGGTGTCTCCTAATTTTATGTTTTTCTACATGTCAGGATGCACCAAACTGGAGTACTCATGGATTATGTTCCAATGGTTACAGAAATATTAAACAACAAGGTACCTAACAGAAGACTTTTTCTTGTTTTAGTTATGATTTGTACCAGTTTTTTTTATCATTAATAAATATTTTTCAGATACAAGATCTTCTTAATAATGATAAGTTAAAGCGTGAACTGTTAGCTCAGCTGATTGTGAAGTACGAAGGAGCTGTTTTGGAGCATGATGCGAACAGTGCTGCCTTCCTGTTTGAAATGAATGATTTTCATTGGATTCTACAGATAGATATAGGTACATACAAAAGATATATGTATTATAAAATTCAACATTAATTCAAGTTGTAGTTGAATGTTTTTCTTGAAATTTCTGTTTAAAATGTGCAGTGTCATGGCAAACCTAACAGAAATTAAGCTTCCAGACTATTCCATCACTGCACTCATTCAGTCACTACACTTTTTGTCATTTAGGTCCCCATCAATACTTATAATAAAACTGTAACAGGTCAAATTCTGTACATTGAAGATATTTTGAACTGTCTGTCTGTCTGTCTGTATCACGGCCGCGCATCACGCTGAAACTACTGAATGGATTCCAATGAAACTTGGTACGATTTGAGGTCATACTATGAGGAAGAATATAGGATACTTTTTATCCCGAAATTCAGCATGGTTCCCGTAGGAGAGGGGATGAAAGTTAAAATGTATACTGAGTTGTAATTCATTAACGCGTAGTCCGATTTCATTCATTCTTTTTTTGTTAGAAAGGGGATATTTTAAAGATTGTTCCGTAAATATTTCAAGGTAATCGGTTTTTAACCGACTGTCAAAAATGAGGTGGTTCTTTTTTCTACATCCATTTTTTCTAGGTTTCTGGACCGATTTGCAAATATTTTTTTTAAATCAACAAAAAAAGTTTTCGTGGTGGTCACATAAAAATTCTGGATTCAACTCCTTAATCCTGATGCTGCAGGGTTACTGCCCGCCTGAGTTATCAAGATTCAGGAAGTGTTCATAGTGAATTCATATTGGAGGTACCAAGCAACGACTTTATTCTCAGACTTCAAGTCTCAACTCCTCAACCCTGATGATGTAGGGTACAGCACTCCTAAACTATAATGTTTCAGGAACTGCGGATGATGCAAAATTATTTTAGGTACCAAGCATAGGCTACATCATTGAACTTCGGATCCTAACTCCTCAATCCTGATGCTGCAAAGTACTGAAGTCCTAAATCGTGGGGATTTTAGAATTTCTGATAGTGAATTGATATTTTTAAAAAAATTAAAAAATTTGAATCGACTGTTAGGCCGAACGAAGTTCGCAGGGTCAGCTAGTACTGAATATAGTTGTATATTATGTTGATGCATATAGTATTTCACAAATTGAAATTGATGCCAAGCAAGAAATAATAGTTTTTTTTTCAATGAACCTGAACATTAATTTTATTTTTTTATTTTTTAGTTTTAGTTTCTGTAATAGTTATGTAATATTTTTTGTGTGCAATAAAGTATTTCTATCTATCTATTAATTTTCAGGATCAAAATTGGTTATCGTTTCTTGCAATATGATATATGGTAACATAATCCATACTTACTAATTTATATAAATACGAAAGTGAGTCTGTTTGACGAAATTTTGCAGCTCAGGTAACATAGGCTATTTTTTGGCCCAGGAAATCATAGAATCAGTGCTATTAAAAGCTGTAGTCCACACCAAAAAAAATCGCGGGTATCATCTATTTGCTACAGAGACACCTTACGTCCGGTCGTGGAGACAGATATAGGCTACTGTTTACCCTGAAAAATTAAATAGTTTCCACAGGATTTTTAAAAACCGAAACTTCGAAGTCACAGGCATAATCCAGTTATACCTATAAGTTTTTAATTATTGTATACCTTTTTTTCCAGCCATTCAATTTCCAGAAAAGCCTCCAGTGTTGACGCTGCGGTCCGTTTATCATTGTTCAAAAGGAAAACCCAAGTTTAAAGTGTTACCCGGATGTTCATATAGTAATTTTGAACTTTACATTGAACAGCAAGTCGAAATATTTAAAAATGATTGCACTGAATGTCCATTTACTTTTGATGTGGACAGTGTAGAATAAGAATGACAGAAAACTTCTTCAGACAAAAAATTTACATACAAAACAGAAAAGCATCACATTATGATGATACTTACTAGTTACGACATTTTGTTTTTGGGGATGCAACTTTTCAGAATCTAGACTCTTGTTATTGTTAGGAGTTCATTCATAGTGTGCTCCAAAAAAACATAGTGGGAATGAAAAAAAACTCATGAAATTCTGCAGATAAATGTTCTCGGAACATTTCTGTTAAAAAAAATTATTTTAAAATTATACCTACATGCTCAAAACCACGGAACAGAAAAAACAGTGGAAGTGCTAAGTAGGCGTGGCACGCGTGCCACAATTAAGCGTAGTTACGTAAAACTGATCCCAGTCGCGTTCTAACATCGCGTGGAGTTGGTAGTCTCGCCACAAATTCATATTGCCCTAGCAATGTTACTGTTCCGTTTTGGAGTGTAAAAATGATAGTAGGAGAAAAAATCTTAAAAATGGAGGTGTTTCGTATCATCGGTAAGTACGATTTTCATTGTTTTCTATAAAATCTTAATTTATTTCAATTTACTAATATTTAATAGAACGGTTAGTCAAAATCAACCTTAACCAATTAAGATAAAGTTTATTTTGGATTGATTCTATTCCGAAAGTACTTCGCTACTCAAGTAGTGATGTGGCCAAGTCGAATATTGAATTTATCGATTGATATCGATACAAGGATATAAATAAATAGTAACGCAATAATTATAATTTATTAATGAGTGAGACGTTGCATTGATCACTAAATAGACATCAGTAGTTCCTCTAACCTTCATTTAAAATATTTTTAGGTTTCCCAAAGATGCAAGCATCAAAGAGAAATGGATAGATGCAACGGGTAGAGTTAATTGGATGCCAACCAAATCAAGCATGATTATGCTCTGAACATTTTTTTAGAAGTCGATTTTATAATATCAAATAAAGGATATAGATATACGAAACCTACTGCGCTTCCATCAATGAAAATCGTTAAGTTTTTTAATCAAGTAAGTAACTTTGTTTTATTTTATTACTTTCAGTAAGTATTGAAAATACTTGATATTGTAATACAAAACAACACCACCTCTTAGTTATATTTTTGTATGAAGATTGACTGACTTAATATCAAATTTAATTCATAAACACACTAATTAATTTTTCTCCTATTCATTTTTATATAGGTACTAGATGATGCCCGCGACTTCGTCCGCGTGGATTTAGGTTTTTAAAAATCCTGTGGGAACTTTTCAACTTTCCGGGATAAAAAGTAGCCTATGTCCTTTCCCGGGATGCAAGCTATCGCTGTACCAAATTTCATCAAAAACGGTTGAACGGTTGAGCCGTGAAAAGCTAGCAGACAGACAGACAGACAGACACACTTTCGCATTTATAATATTAGTACGGATTTATTCTCTCTATTAGTGTGACGTGAGTGTGACTATAGCTCGTAAATACGTTCTTCCGCTAAAGCAAAATAAATCTTATTTCTAGAACGTCGGGGTTTGTTTCCAAATCTGTGACGTAGGCTAGTTTTGACTAAACTTAAACGACAAATCAAATGATTTGTTTCTTTGTAGTGCAATATATGACTATCGGTATATTTATATGAGTTTGGCGACAGCGGTTCCTATAGTAATTTTGGTGAATTGCACTTCCACTGTTCTTTCTGTTCCGTGCTCAAAACATACAAATCTTCAAACGCGTGTAACTTTGAAACTAAATATTTTTACGGAAATTTAGCAAACCACAACACACTGATATTATTTTCTAAAACTTGTCTACATTGACTTAGGTTGCTTGATATTCAAATGAGAATGAAACTACGTTTGTATGGAGCGAGTGACGAAGAGTCCTGTTAAGTATAATAATTGTTCACAAACAATTTAATAATGTGATATATAATTAAAAGGTACTGTAAAAATAAATAATTATAAAAACAATTTTATGTAATAAAAATATATTAACGAAGTATTCTTTTAATTTCTATATTTTAACTTACTAATAGTTAAAATTGTATGCAACTCCTGTTGTACAGTATGCAGCAGAAAATAATCTACATCGACTTTTACAAGGAAATAGCGGGTTTGTAGAGCATAGGATTTTGTGTTGTTGAGACCGACAAAACGTCATATAGGTATGAGTGACAGAGACAACTCTCTACAAAGCCGAAATTTAATTCTAAAGGCCGATGGACATTCTTTTCTGTCGCGTACTGTACGTTGATACTACTGTAAGAATTTTTCACGCAATCACCGACCGCAACGATGCACAAATACATAATAAATTAAATTTAACACAAATAAATATTAATTTTTAAATGATATAAGATTTATTGAACCTCTATTCACTGGAAGCTATTATATTTATAGTACGCGACAGGTTGAGATGGCAACCGGGGTGGGGGAATCCCCCGCGCTAACCCGGTGCGGGTGACGTGCGGCGCGTCCCCCCGCCTCATGCCCTGATTGCCATCTCATCCTGTCGTGGACTATAGCTTGCTATACTTTCTGACTAGTTTTGAGCTAAGAAATGAAACCATAATTTATTTCAAAATTAATATTTCATTTATTATTTATAATAAAAATAAATTACAATGTTATAAACGGGAGTCATGTTATTGTGTAATGTAAACACTGATTTTACAATAATTGAGCTCTTGTATACGTTTCAATCAATCAATCAGCCTGTATGCGTCCACTGCTGGACATAGACCTTCCCAAGAGCGCGCCACTACACACGATCCTTATGTATACCTTTGGTAAACTTTTATTTTAAAAGATTTTTAGAATATCTACTTAGTAAGTTATGACAACACAATATTATTATGGCCTAGTTGTGTATATTGCTCATGTGCCATAGTAATTATAGCACATGATATTGCCAATTAAACTACTTATTTGGATAAACATCTAAAAACAATAAACTAACCAATAAGTACATAGCTCTGCCAAATACAGAATAACATTTTTTTTAATATACTATAGTATAATGCCATAACGTAATTGAGAAATAAATATTCCAAATCACAAAGAGTTACTGCAGTGACAGACTGTCGACAGGAGCACTCCACTCAATACAATCACTGTTATAATATGTTAGTAAAAAATTAACTTCTACAAACAGGAAAACAAATATCTCTTAACAATTCGTTTTAATAGTTGAACTAAGCTTTGCACTAAAATCTATTACACTATGGATACAATAGAGATTATTACCGGCAGCACTTAATATTTAATGTCCCTTTGAATATTAGATGAGATTGTGAAAATGTCAACATTTAAGGTGACCTTAAATTTTAAGCAGTGTGGCTAATTCCTTTGTACACAATCTCTAAACTAAACTAAAATATCACGTCTAAATCTATTGCTATCCCTTTCATAATGTTGCTTGCGGAAAAGGAAAGCACTAGACTTAGACCTGTTAATTTAGTTTAGTTTAGAGATTGTGTACTAGAGAATCGGCCCCAGTGTTTCTGTATTTGGGGGAAATCTCTAATTTGTCAATTTATCATCCTTTTTGCCGTCAATAATCTCGTATCTGTATCTCATATAAAATACTTTCATTCTATCCCAGACATTTTCAAATGAATCCATAGCTGGTCTGACGTCCAGCAGAGCAAATTGGAATTTGTTATCAACTTCTCCGCCATCATAATAATCAATAACATAGCGCACATCTTTACCACACCTATCCACAATCCAGTCATGACGGTCGAAGGGTAGCTCGTACCTGGAAAAGATAATCAAATTCAGTTATTAAATGCAGTTCTAAGAGTTTATCGATCACAAACAAATCTCTCCTCTTTTCATTAAAGCATAGATATAATGGGAGTTGGGACCAACTAGTAATTAACTATGGTTATTATACTATTAAATCTGGTTACTATTTATAACAGTTAACAGATTGTAAAACAATAACTTATTAGGTAGTACTGACCATATTATAATAAATACAAACTAGCTGATCCCCGCGGCTTCGCCCGCGTGTATTTAGGTTTTTAAAGATCCTGTATAACCTATGTCACTCAGGAATAATGTAGCTTTCTACCGGTGAAAGAATTTTCAAAATCGGTTCAGTAGTTCCAAAGACTACCCCTTTATAATATTAGTATAGAAGAAGTATAGATATAAAATTAAATTATGTACACAATAAATGCTAATAAATAAATTTGATTAAAAAGAAAAAGATTTCTGAGACATACCCTAGCAAAGACATATATATAAGATAAAATTATGTACACAATAAATGCTAATAAATAAATTTGATTAAAAAGAAAAAGATTTCTGAGCCATACCCTAGCAAAGAGATAGATATAAAATTAATTTATGTACACAATAAATGCTAATAAATACATTTGTTTAAAAAGAAAAAGATTTCTCAGACATACCCTAGCAAAGAGCGAATCCTTGCTCTTGGACTATATTGTGTGGCTTTCCCTCCAAAACTCTTCAACCTAGGATGACCACACTCTTTGGCATGTAATGCCTCCCATTTCAAAACTTCTTGCCAAGCCTGTTGATATAAGGCAGACAATGAATTAAACAAAAACACTACACACATTAGTTTTCATGTAATATAATATGGTATATATTATTTCAATAGCTTAAAAAAAAATACAATGTTAGTATAAATAAAGTAATTATCATATAAAAAAAATATATATATATGGTCAAAATTCTTACAAGTTCATTTCGAAATGATTATAGACCCTAGTAAATGCACTAGGTATTTTAAGGCATTGTGCTATTACAACGCGATTATGCGATCATCGCGCGAACTTGCGATGATAGCGTATTCTCGTTCTATTTGACGCAAGCACGCAATAGTCGCATTGCTTACTCGCGTGATAATCACCTAATCACGTTGTATTAGAACAACGCCTAATGTTCTGCTGACGAATAATGTGACTTCACTGCAATGACTGCACTATAATATGTTTAAATAAATATTTTGGAATCAGATTGCTTTAAGCTCCATAATCTTCTAGTAGTGAAGCACTTAAAAATCTCGCAGACATTTGGTTTATAACTAGCGACCAGCTGTGGGTTTTCTTTGCAAAGTTCCTTATTCTGCAAGAATTTTGAGAAACCTATTTCAGCTTTCTAGGGCCAAGGATTTAGGCTGAGCGTTGATGAGTCAGAAGTGAGTCAGGACTTTCCTTTTTATATATTTAAATAACAACATAATTTTTATCCTTACCATATATTTTTTTCATTCATATATTTTCATGTTTAAAAAAAAATTAAGTCTTACTTGTTCATTATTGGCATTATGTATTTTTATTATGTCCTCCATATCTTTCTGTTTGATATCCTCATCCTTCCATCTCCAACCTTTACGGAGCATTGCATTCCAGAACATTTGCTGGCTGGGGTACACCCAGAACTCTGTAGAGCCATCTGGCATGGCTCTAGGAATAGAGGACACTTGACGATTTGTTGGCAAAGTAAATGGTTGGTCAGGAGCAGGTTGTTGATTTGCTGGTGGCATCTGAAAAGTGAAGGATGTAGATGTAAGCTGAAAGCACAATAAAAATAGACGGCGATATGATTACTAGATCTACTGAAGTCATGCATGGCCTTTATTATGAAACTAGCTTATGCTTGCGACTTCGTCCGCGTGGACTACACAAACTTCAAACCCCTATTTCACCCTGTTAGAGGTTGAATTTTCAAAAATCCTTTCTTAGCAGATGCCTACGTCATAATAGCTGTCTGCATGCCAAATTTCAGCTCGATCCCTCCAGTAGTTTGAGCTGTGCGTTGATAGATCAGTCAGTCAGTCACCTCTTCTTTTTATATATATAGATATAGATTAAAAATATTATGGTGTAATAAATGACAAAAATATTTTTTATGATTTAAACCAATGTAATTAATCTATAGGGCCCTAAAACTAAGAAATAAAAATCACGTACCATGTTATATGGATTTATGTTAGTATCATGTTGAACAGGACATTCTGAGGGTGATACTTTGCTATCACTTTGCTTTGTAGCCCCTTTGTTGTGCATGGGGCATTCCGGAGGAGGGTTCCCATTGACTTCATGGATTTTGGGTGGAACTGCTTCGGCGAAAACTTGGTTTCCCATGGTTATTTATTTTTTCTTACGTAAGGAGTTATGAGATGGGAGGATGGCTTAAAAGCATAGCGTAACTTAAAAGTAAAAGTTGACATATCACGAGCTAACTTGACAGTCTGTGACATGTGATGATGGTCTGTGTTGACCATAGAGTAAAGGTGTTGACCTCCGAAAGCCTCAGAATAAATACCTTTAGAAGTAGCCCCATAGATTATCTACTGTAGCCCTAATGTGACTCTTACTGTTAAAACGAGATAGCTAAATGCATTAAAGCTCTTATTAGAACGTGAAAAAATGATTCTTGCTGTCCTAATCACCGTGCCCACTTTTTTTTATTTGTCAAAATGTATTTGTAGTTTGTGAGATCTTGACAAACAACGTGAAGTGAGGTTATGTTGACTCAAGTATATTTTTAAAGAATTATTAATCGATTTGTTTTGTTGTTTTTAAAGTTATTGGCACCTGTAATGATAGTTTGCAGTATACTAGGCTACAATAGCCGAAGCGAACGTAAAATTTAAGGAATAACATTTCACAAGTAATTAGTTACCTCTGCTTGAGCGAGAGGGACGGAGGGGGCCACGCTAGTTGCTTATCTGTTTATGTCTGTGTTCTGAGGGTATAATGCAGAGTTTGTTTAAGGCTCAAAAAGATTAGTACTCGGAAGGCCTTCAAGGACTGATATCCAGAGCCAAAAAATAAATTTAAAAAAAACCCCGGAGCCGTAAAACCACTTTAAAAAAAAAGTAATTAAATTTACCGCTAACAGTATTTTAGCACAGAAGATAATATAATAGTACCTACTAACGTAGAGAAGTCTCACTTTATTGTTAAGGAACTACTTGTTTATGTCTCGCAAGTACCAAGAGTGAGCCAGGCCTGATTTTAGCAATTTGCTCTAGCCTCTAACCACAATATCCCACGGCCCACCGCTAACCATAACCTAATGAAACCTAACGCCAGTAGCTGGTAGCATAATATTATAATATATAATATGTGTCCTTCTTTTTCGTTGATAATTATTGGCTCATTCGTTAGCAGGGTAAGCGGGTAACTGTATCTGCCATCAACCACCACCAGGCTAACTATAGCAAGATTTGCTCCGCAATCTCTTCACTCAGCTTCACCTACTCGACCTTCATTTATGGAGGATTTCGATTTACTTCACTCGACACCTTGTGATTACACACGCCACCTCCCTCACCACAGAGTACATTGGTAGGTATAATCCCTCCTTTCAAGTTCAGCCTCGTAAGCTTGATTCATTCTGGATCTTTGTAGGTTTCTGGCTTTACTTCGATAAAAATTTGTAATACTTCAAAACCACATGTTTGAAATGTGAATATAATATTAATAGTTTAATTTGGGCATTCTGTGCTAGTAACATCGAGAGCTTGCTACATAATTGTAAATACTAATTATTATATGTACGTATGTCACTATGTTAATCATTGATAAGTTGAGCATTTATAATGTTATGTTACCCATAATAATGTAAATAAAAATCATCATCATCATCATCATCATTAGCCTGTGGACGTCCACTGTTGGACATAGGCCTTCCCTAAAGAGCGCCACCACACCCGGTCCTCGGCCTTCCTCATCCAGCCACTTCCCACCAGCCTCTTAAATAAAAATAAAAATGTAAAAAAAACAAAATGTACTTAACAATAAAAATGTATTGTTTGCAAGTATTCCACATTCATTATACTATTAGATATTTTATTTTTAACTACTTTCTTATGATAAAATAAATTATATTTACTATTTTTTCAAATATTTTAAATACTTTTTTGCATTAAAGTTGTCTTCAACAAATTCAGTTATTTTGACTTTGCGTTTTGGTTTCCTTTTTTCTAGTCTTGCTTTCCTTTCATCTTCTGATAATGTAGACAAATCTAAAGGTAACTGAAAATAAAAATGTAATGTAATTAAATAGCATAGATAATTTTGGAAAGCAAATAAAATCCTTTATCTGTACTAACATTATAGAGGTAAAGTTGTAAGGAGTAATAATTGTATAAATAAGAGGATTTTATGTGACTATAATTGGCTTCATTAGATTTTGTAATTGATAAAAAGTGTGGATTTGGCTTGCTCCAGCAATGCACATGCCTGCACTTACTTATACAATATCATGGCATAATATTAATCTAGTAAATAAGAACAACCACCTTCCTTGGTGGTTCTTCAATCAAGGTAGGAATGTCATTCTGAACCAGTGGTAAATTCTTTAAATGATTCAGAAGCATTTGTAAAAGTTTATTTGAATACAAAATATTTCTATTAAAAAATATATATATTAGGTACTAGAGGGTGCCCGTGACTTCGTCCACGTGGATTCACGTTTTAAAAAATTCCGCGGGAACTCGTTAATTTTCCGGGATAAAAAGTAGCCTATGTCCTTTCCCGGGATGTAAGCTAACTCTGTACCAAATTTCATCAAAATCGATAGAACGGTTGGGCCGTGAAAAGCAAGCAGACATGTCTGTCTGCTTGCTTTTCACAGATACACAGACAGACACACTTTCGCATTTAAAATGTTAGTAGGTATGTGGAGTTGGTATTGAATTCGTAATTAGGTATTTTATGCTTACTTTTATTATTTTCCTTGGTTCATGGTATCTAATGTTAATTGAAGCCCCATTGGCTAAAACAACTTTTGTGGGATACATTCTTGTAAATACTTCTCTGTGAATCCTAGTAATGCTAGCCACATTATTGTTTAAATTACGCTTTACATAATGATTGCATATCATGGGAGTTAGTTTAAGACCTATTTTATTCATAATGCAGAGAAAGATAATAATGTACTCTGTGAGTAAGCCTAGAGAATTAGAGAAACTTGAAGAAATCAAAAAATAAAATAGGTATTTTGGATTTCAATGTTTATTACCATTGGGCATTGTCCATAATTTATGACAAATTTGACAGTAGACACCACAGACTAATATTTTTTTTAAAACTGGTTTTACGGCTCTGGATTTTTGTCTAGACAATTATATTTTTACACACCGTTCCTTAGACTATGATATACACTGAACCAAGAGTATTATGCTCGGAGTTTATTATTATGGAGTGTGTAGGTACCTACCTACCTATCTGAGAGGTGGTATTGCATAACTGTCACTGTTATTTTTTTGTTTGACTTTTGGTTTTGTTCTTTATGGTTTTGGAAGTTTTGATGTTGATGTGATTTTGAACTTTTGAAGCATTGATTTGAAGCCGAGACAGTGTTCGGCGTTCGCGTTCATTCACAGAGTATTTTTTACATATGCGTTCATTTCATTGTTGTTTTTTTATCGTTGCTGGCTTGGCTTGATGTACAGCCGGAAGGGCGTAGCGTCTGGAGATTAGAGTCCACTGTAGACTCCAATGGACTCCACTAGACCGTAGTATAGTCTAGATGTTCTAGTGTGAAAAGTATAAAGAAAGCTAGATTCCCAAACAAAAGTTCATCAAATGATGTTAGTTGTGCCCATTACTTTAATTATTTAGTTGAACGGCTATACCTGTTCAATAAAACTATATAATGGGTTGTGCTCAAAGTGAGATATCTCCACAAAATGAAACGCCACGCAAAAGCTGCACCGACGTTTTGTGGCTTGTGATTTATGTTATTTTCTGGATTTTAATGGTATGTCTTTCAAGTTAATAACTATTAATTTTACGATACCTACCTATTATTTCTTAATAGCGACACTGCTTAACTGTGTTTACCGTTTTTCTAGATAATAATCGCTGCTATATCATTTGTGTATGGAAATCCGCAACGACTAATAAACGGTTACGATTCGTTTGGGAATACATGTGGTGTTAAGAATAACAAGAAGCTTTTAAACTTCCCACTAGCGGGTATAAGTACAGCTGACAAAAGCTACCTATTCTTTATGGATGTTAAAGAGTTGAGACGGTCACTTAAGATATGTGTGAAGCAATGTCCTAATAAGAAGATGGAATCATTCTCAGATATTCAAAACTTTTACAAGGAAACAGGATCTAATCTTTGCAGATATGATATTAATTTAAATGATGTACAGAGTGCAAAGAACTTTAATTTTGAAGGACCTTGTCCTGCTTTGCCAGTGTATGATTCCTTCCCTCTGCTAAATAGGTGCTTCCCTAAATCGGCTAAAGATATAGCTCGAAAGGTGTTCATAGACTTCTATGATTTGCTGAACAGTTGGGATACAATTGAACAGAGTTTGTCAGACCTTTACTCTTCCTGGAAGGAAATGATTATTTGTGTTATAATTGCATTCAGTAAGTATATTTGTGTATATATTGGGTGTTACTTTTAATATTAATCATTGGTGCCAGTTTGATTGTATTCTGGGGTTTTCAAGAAATTCTCAGTACTAGGCTGGAGTTAGCAAGTTGCTGGTGTGTAACCCCTGTGCCTCTGAGAAAGCCTGATCCTGCACCTGATCTCCCTCCGGTCGTGTCAGATTTCTTTCCCATTTGGCTATGAGAGTGAGGGAATAGAGAGTGCACCTGTGTTTGTGCACGCATTTGTGCATTAACATTCCGCACAGTTGGCTAATTTCTAGGGAGATTGGCCGCCATGACTGAAATTCTGTCAGGAGGACACTATTATTATTAATCACTTAAATTGATTCATTTATCTTGACATTATTACTTTTTTGGGCAATTTGTTCCAAATGTGCAAAATGTTGATTAAAAAGTGTTAAAGGATTTGACAATGCAAATGTTATTGTTCCAGTTTGCTCACTAATTATGGTATCTATTTTACACTTGTTGGCGACTCTTGTGTCGTGGATTTTTATGATTATTGTGTCAATAGCCAGTGTTGCCGGAACTGCTTTACTGTGGTATACTTACCATGAACTTAGAACTAAGCAAAGAGATTTCGCAGACACAACTATATATCTTGCTGTAAGTATATTTAAGCGTTTATCTCTCTTGATTTAATATTTAATGACAAGTCTTGATCTTGATCTCAATCTCACACGTGAGGATGCAATTTAAGATGGATGCAGGCTAACTTAGAAGAGGTACAGCAGTTTACGTTAATATTACAAAATTCTATATTAAGTAATTTTTACTATCACTTATTATGAGGATCTTTATTAATTTGGTACCCTATTACTTCTACCGGCGAGCTTGACGTCAAGTGTTAGCACTTGACGAAGCTCACCGGTCCACATGGATTCAGATTTATGTAAATACTATAGGAACTCTTTGATCTTCTAGGATAAAAAGCAACTTATATCACTGTCCAAATCTTTAGCTATATCCATGCAAAAAATCATATTGATCGATTGCTACGTTGTGGGTGATTGAAAGACAAACCATCAAAATCTATTTCTTAATAATTGTGTGGATAATACTATATTAATCTGTTTTAGGAATCACTGAAAAATGAGAAAGCATTTTTATGGTATTCTATTATTGCAACTATAATCACAGTAAGTATATCAACAATCTACTTACTCAAATAAATTTTTGAATATGATTTTTTCAACTAATGGTATTGTTTTTTAAGGTAATATTGCTGCTGCTGGTTTGGGTGATGCGATCGCGCGTTTCTTTCTTGGCGGCTTTATTTAAAGAAACAGCACACTGTCTGGGATCTATTCCAGCACTCTTCTTGCAGCCAATAATAACATTTTTCTTTCTTATAATGTTCTTTACATTTTGGTCATTTGTTGTGGTAAGATTTTACTTTATATCTACACAATTCATTAACTTACCTTTTACATCAGAATAAGTTTGTTATTGTAACAAAAAATTGTGTGTGTCTTGTGCATGGAATAGATTTTTCAACAGAGAAATTGTTGATAAAATATGAAATTCTGCGTCGATATTAGAATTGAAAATGGATATCATATTATTTGAATTCAGTACTTTCAGATAGAAACCTAGAGACTGAGTGATACTCATATATTTTTTTTTTCAATTCATGTCTGTCATTTTGGACTGAAAAATGCCTGTAATTTTAATCGTAACGTCTAGAAAAACACCCATATCATTTTTTTAATTCATTTTTTTGGATTGGAAAATAAATATAATTTTCATAATTTAATCAGCACTCTCAGTGCTTAGAAACTGTGGCGTATTCTGTTGTGCACAATCTCTAAAGTAAAATGACAGTACTTAATGTATTGGTGTACTTTTGATAATGCTCCCTGCCAAAAAGGATGCCCTTTTAGAATTGTCAAATGTTGTCAATTTACTTAGTTTAGAGCATATCAAAATTAAAAATATATTTTCACCATTTTAAATTTTAAAATGGACATTTCACTTGAGTAATGTTTTACTTGTAGGTGTGCTTAGCAACGGCAAATTATCCTGGGATACCATACAAAACAAACTTCTTTATCAATGGTACACCCATACCTGACCATATGGACAATTCTGCAATTGAATTACAAAAAATCAATCAGACTGCTAACCCTAAGAGTAAGTAATCTACTAAGTAGTTTTAGTTGCTAAATGTTAATTGTTTAAGACAAAATCATCACTTATTATCATCTCACTTTCTAAAACAGTTTCACTCAGTGTTGAATCTTTTGACGGTTGTTTTCCTGTTATTAAAGCACTTACTAAATAATTTTCAATACATATCAAAAGTTGAGGAACCGGCAGGATTTAAATGTGCGTCTCCCTTGGGTCCAGTTCGCCCGGTTCCGCAGTTTTTGGTAGGTATGTATTTAAAATTATTAAGTTTCTTTGAAGTGTGGATGAAAACACTATCATAAAAATTATAAATACTCAAATCAGGCAATTGTAGCCACTGTACAACCAGGGATTTACTTTTGTCGTATGTTTTACTGGCATATGTAATATAATTTCCTAGGTTTTATTCTAGATCACATAGAGTTTGATCCACTGTGGGTGAAGAGTATGTGGTGGATATGCCTCATCTGCCTGGTGTGGGGCAGCGAGTTCATTCTGGGCTGCCAGCAGATGACCATCGCGGGCGCCGTGTCGCACTGGTACTTTAGGTGAGTACACTTTCCAATACAGCTCAATCGGCTGTAAGTGGAGAGATGTGCCTCCTCCATCGGGGTGGGACGCGAGTTTATTTGGGCTGCCAGCAGATAGATGATCATCCCGGGCGCCATGTTGCACTGGTACTTTCATCCATCCATCAGCCTGTATGCATTCACTAATGGACATAGGCCTTATGGAGAGCGCGTCACCACACACGGTCCTCCGCCCTCATCCCGATTTTTAAGTTCGTCCGTCCAGCAGGCTGATACTTCAGGTAATACATATCCTGTATAAATACAAGCTGTAAACTTGATCCACTGTCAGAAAAGAGTGTAATGGATGCTGCCAGTACATTCCTGTTGTGATGGTCCCTCGTAGCTTTAGTTTTAAGTTCGCGTAAAAATTATCACCACTATGTCATCATCTTACAAATGCAAACCGACTATCAAAATGTGGTTTTTTTTTTACCTACTTTGAATAAACGTTTTGACTTTGACTTTGGTCTGATTACTCCAAGTCCGTTAGCTCAACATGTCTAGCGCCATTTCGACTACCCAATTTATTCCTCTCCCACTCCTACTCAATTTATCAGAGCTACATACATCAAATAACCTAATCATTTACAAACAACGCAACCTAATGCTTGCTACTGTAATATTTTATATGTGCCTATTGTGAATAACAGCTGTATTTATGGAAATATTGTCGAAGTAGGTAAGTAAATAGGACGATGAGTCATACTTATAGTATAAATGGGATCATGTAAATTTGCGTGAGTAATTATAAATCTGCAGGGAACAATGTAGTGTTACTCAAATAGCAATTTGAATGGTATCTATACAATGTGTACTGAACCTATAGGTGTATAGGTAGTTGTTCAAAGGTAAGTTAATTACATTGTAACTGGGTTACCTACTTTATCAAATGACTGTCATAAAACACTTTGATAATTAACTTTGGATCAAATGGAGTTCACATTGTATTTTGACGACCTCCCTGGCGCAGTGGTCAGCGTTGTGGTCTTGTTAGTGGGAGGTCTCGGGATCGATTCCGGGCAGGGGTTTGAAATTTTATAACTTCTGGTCTGGTCTGGTGGGAGGCTTCGGACGTGGCTAATTACCACCCTACCGGCAAAGCAGTATCACCGAGCAATTTAGCGTTCAGGTACGATTCCGTGTAGAAAGCAAAGGGGTATAGATTTAATAAATAATAAAACTACCATACCCCTTCCAGGTTAGCCCGCATCCATTATCGCATCATCACTTATCACCAGGTGAGATTGCAGTCATGGGCTAACTTGTATCTAAATAAAAAAGGTACCTAATTAATAATCTAAAAAATGATTTGTATAAAATTGTTTTGTTTTGATTTTCTATCGTTCCTTGGGTGCCGGACAGTCTAGCGAGCGTAAGGGTATGGGGGTATAGATATATATTTTTAGGATTCCGCATTAAAACAAGGAACTCTTTTAGTTTCGTTCTGTCCATCCATCTGTGTCAAAGCCATTTATTTCAGCAAATTATTATTGCTGTAAATTTTATAGCTTGCTACCACTACAAAAGCATCATAAACGACTGTTGAAATTTTGAAAAAACAAAATTCAGAGAGCTTTAATTTTAATTTAAAACATCTTTATTGTTTAATACTATGACAAATAATAGTTAAATGCAGGACGCGATTACGTTCATAGGAGCTAAGATCTTTAAGGTAGAGTGGTGTGTGGCAAAAGTGTGGCAAACGAGAGAGAAAGAATATGTAGATTATGCCGAACAGGGAGCCAGTTGAGTTTTTGCGATATTCGGAGATAGGTTCCGAGTTCTGAATTGCACATGATCAGTATTTTATTTGCCGGATAGACAGGCGATGCACAATCAGTCAGACCTATTACGTCAGGTCAGTGGTTTTAACCGATTTCAAAAAAGCATGTCATGTATTTGACCTGTAACTGATTTTGAGAAGTTTTTCACTAACGTTATGTGCCTACAGTATGTAGTAGTCGAGAAGCATTCAGTATACAATACATATTATTATACACCCAGATAATATCGCATCACATACTTAACGGAATTTCTTTTCAGGGGACCAAATGCAAATTCATCACCAGTGCTGTATTCCATCGGAAAGCTTCTGAAATATCATTTGGGTTCCGTCGCAAAAGGATCGTTTTTGATCACACTGTTCAAGGTTCCAAGACTGATACTTACTTATGTACATGCTAAGTGAGTAGCTTTACATAGCTTCATAGTTCATTGTACATAGCTGCTAATTAATATTGAGTTATCACAAATCGCCACGCCCAATCAACACTGTCGTATCTACAAATTCGTTTTTAGGGTTCCGTACCTCAAAAGGAAAAACGGAACCCTTATAGGATCACTTTGTTGTCTGTCTGTCTGTCAAGAAACCTACAGGGTACTTCCCGTTGACCTAGAATCATGAAATTTGGCAGGTAGGTAGATCTTATAGCTGACATTTGGGGAAAAATCTGAAAACCGTGAATTTAGGGTTAGATCACACAAAAAAATTAAATTGTGGTCATGAACTAATAATTAGTATCTTCAACTTTCGAAGTGAGTGACTATATCAAGTGGGGTATCATATGAAAGGTCTTCACCTGTACATTCTAAAACAGATTTTTATTCATTTTTATGCATCATAGTTTTTGAATTATCGTGCAAAATGTCGAAAAAATACGACTGTAGTACGCAACCCTCATTGCGCGAGCCTGACTCGCACTTGGCCGGTTTTTTTACAAGAGAGCCGTTTAAAGTTAAAAATTATCTTAAAAATCTACGGGTTTGTGGGAATATGAAAGAAGTTAGTCTGATAATTGTAATTTCCATAATCCTTAACCCTGTGTTTATGGTACTTTATAACTAACTGCCCTCCTTTCAAGGGGCGGATTTGTGGTTCCGACATTGTTAATCGGGCGTGGCGAAATATGCGATCAGCATTAGAATTCGTCTTCATAATATAATATTACTTATTAGCCCACAGGTTAGATAGTAGTAGGATTAAAGTTGCCATTGCATAATGGTACTGTATGATAGAAAAAAAAATTTAAAATAATGTTTTAGAATGTCTGCAAGAGCTGAGAACGGCTCGGATTGTGCCAAGTGCGGCCTAAAGTGTTGTATCTGCTGTTTCTACTGCCTGGAGAAGTTCATACGGTACTTGAATCATAACGCGTATACCATCATCACGATCGAACGGTGCCACTTCTGCAAAGCTGCGGCGAAGGTAATAATAATTTCACTGTAGGTACCCTCAGTAAATAGTACGAGTGATAGGTTTCGAATATCATCTTCTTCTAGTGCCTCTCCATTACTGAAGGTCAGCAGTCAGTTTTTTAAACTTCTCCCTGTCCATGGCTAGGCGGAATAGTTCTCCGACTGTTTTAATGCCAGTCCACTCCCTGATGTTACGTAGCCATGACTTCTTTCTTCTTCCCACCCCTCTTTTCCCGAATATCATAAAGATAAAGAAATTTCTCGCCATATCGAATCAAAACCTATAGGGTACTTCCCGTTGACCTAGAATCATAAAATTTGCCAGTTAGCATTGTCTTACAGCACAAGTAAAGGGAAAAATCTGAAAACCGTGATTTTGTGGTTACATCACAAAAAAGTTACGTATTTCGTGTACGATGGTACGAAGCCTTTTGTGTACGGGTCCCACTTGTAATATATTTTTATTTTATTTTAATCAAAGTTTGCTGCTCATTTCTTAAGGCGGCCGAACTTTGTTGGTCGCCACTCGCCAGTTCAGTTAGCTTGGAAAATTGTATTTTCGTAGGTGTCGGGTAAATGTCCGCGGTATTTCTTGTCTTGATATTCCGATTGATGCACTCATAATATGCCTGCGCTACGCAATCCTTTATGAAGTCACTTCTGTAAATACCTAGGTCATTCTCGGACGCGTGGGATGGTTCAATTCAATGCTAGATTAGTCAATACGTTTATAAAACTCGTTCATATTTTGCAATCAAAATAATGTGGTAATTACCTACTTTGAAATTATTCAAAGCTCCGCTTTTATAATAATACAAATTCGCTTCATATTACATTTCATTTCGATTATCCTGTATCCGGTCAGATAGTAAAGTTAGGCCGGATACAGGATAGTTGCAGATTTTACAGATTTATTTCAAAGTACACTGTAGGTACAATTTTCGAATGACAATAGTTCAATTTTACAAGTAAATGGATGATGACGGTGATAATTATTTACCTACTAGATGATACCTGCGACTTCGTACGCATGGATATAGGTTTTTAATCCCGCGGGAACTCTTTGATTATCCGGAATAAAAAGTAGCCTATGTCCTTCCCTGCGTTGCAAGCAATTTCTACAAAATTTTATCAAAATCGGTTAAACGGATGGACCGTGAAAAGCTAGCAGACAGACAGACAGACAGACACACTTTCGCATTTATAATATTAGTATGGAAGTATGGATATTGGATATGTCATAAAGCTACCAAGGTAACTGCAGTCCTATTCAGAATCTTAGTTGCTGTTATATTTATTATTCTCCATAACAAAGTCAACTGTGTTTTGTAGGCATTCAGCACAATAGTGAACAACGCGCTACAAGTAGCCACGATCAACAGCGTGGGCGACTTTATACTGTTCCTGGGCAAGTGCATAGTGACCGCGGTGACGGGCATCATCGGCCTGCTGCTGCTGAAGCGCAACTCCGACCTGCACTTGTACGCCGTGCCCACGCTCGTCATCTGCGTGTTCTCCTTCTTCATCGCGCACTGCATGCTCTCCTTGTACGAGGTTCGTGAAGTGTATCTTGTTCCTGGGCAAGTGCATAGTGCAATCCTTTCTTAGTGCTCATCTATTTTATGGAAATAACTCCTGTGCATAATTTCATGCTTTACATCGGTTCAAGCTGCGCATTAGCCGTCAGTATCAGTCATAAGTGGAAGATTGATTGAAAATTCATCTATCTTGTGGTGGAACATAATATAAACCAATTCCATTTTTTTAGATGGTAGTCGACTCGCTCTTCCTGTGCGTGTGCGAAGACCGCAACATGAACAGCGGGGACGGGAAGTGGAAGAACTCTCGCCTTGCCGAGCTCGGCGGGCACGGCGCGAGCCGCGAGCCCCGCCATGACCGCGTCGAGCTTGAGGAGCTGCAGGACAAGTACTGAGAGATATGCTTCATACTTGAGCATGTTTGTCGCGGCATTTGTGGTGGTGGCGCGAGGTAGGCTTAGGAGAGTTGTTATTTAGAGCCATTGACTTGTTGCAGCGGTACAGTAGCAATACAGCCGCCAAGAGGTAGCGATACAGTAGTGATGCATCGCTGGCCCGTGTGCGTTTGCCTACGTTTCTGCGTCGCTACTGTCGCGAACCTACAATAATAGTCTCGAGCGTTTATTTAATTAACGAGAGTGATTGGACAGAGGACAAATACTTTTTTCATCTCACTCGCTCGGAAAGGATTCCTTTGCCCTTTGAAATCTGCGTGGAAAGTGGTACCTCCACGGTACTGGCGCCTCTTATATCAAGCATCTAGCATTTTCCTTGCTGTAGTGTGTAAATGAAAAGTTGCGTGTTTCGCACGGCTGCAAAGTTATTTTGCGTTCGTGCCTTTGAATTCGCTTCGTTCTGTAAGGGTGGTAAATTGGGCGGAATAGAAATATACCCGGATACGGAATAATCTACCACCTTACAAAGATTAGAGGAAAAAAATAATAATTTACTTTACTTGATCTATCTACCTAGTAAAGAATAGAAGCTAGCCGTCGACTCCCTTGTAATGTATATGAGGTGATATAAATGAAATTTGCTAGATGTTAGGCAAAATTGTTTTTAATGTAACTTTTACCGGGGTCGCTTAATACATAATGATGGCTAATAATGCTTAGTTATTCTAGCTTAATGCCAAGACTTAATTTAGATACATTAGAATGCCTTAGGTAGATAGTACATAAAATCTATGTTTTAAATTTAAGATGCCATTGGCATGGAATAGACAATGACACAGTAAAATTCAGAAAATTGTTTCAAAATAAAAGCTCAGTAGTAAAGACAGGGTTCTTACTGTACACATACACTAAGAAGGTTCACTAAACTGTTCCAGGATACAAACATTTGCTTACTTGTAGGTGCGAAGACTGCAAGGTAGCTGGACGGCATCGGCCAAGCTCCCAAAACTCGATTTAACTTGATTCTTCACAACCGAAATGTTTCCTTACAAAGATTTTCACCAAGTCTTATCCATAGAAATTAAGTTGCCAACGTGAATGTGCAAAAGAAATAAATACGGAAAACGAAAGCGAAAAACGGAAAACCGAAAACTAAAAACGGAAACGCAAACGGAAAACGGAAACCCTGCAACAAAGAAAAAACAAGATTATAATTTGTGCTGTGTGAAAATTTCGACACGTGGAATTTTCCCGATCAAACACAACTCACCTATTGAACTCCTGGCCACCAATGGTTTTCAGGAGTCCACCCACAACCCATTATCCTCATTTATTTGGGAAGGTAAAATAGCTGGAACTGAAAGGGAAATCATGAAATTAGGATTTTCTCTAACCAAACCGCCATTTTGTCGAATCCACATTACTTGATTTTTCACTCACCATAATTGATGAAACATTGAAATACGTTAGGATGACTAAATTTATAACTATTGTATTTTCCCAGGCGAAGCCATGGGCGAAAAAGAGTGAGATTTTCCTGGAACGAAAAAATTCGTCTTCACATGTTGACTCCAGAAAAATTCTAAATCTCACCAATCGGTGTTGCCAGACGCAACCCGAGTGTGGCCGCTCTCATTTAGTTTGATCATGAAGCCAATTCATTTTTGAATATTTGCGGAACCTAAGGATATATTATAAGAACCGTTTTGTTAATGACTTAACAATAAACAAATGATATTATGGTTTTATTTAATTATTTTTGTTTTATTTTTACGACAATTGACAACGAAGCAAACGCCATCTATTGTGGCTCGAATGAACTCTGAACATCGACCCACGCGTAGTTCTGCACCTTGATGCTAGGTGGCACCAACATACTTTGAACAAAATTGATTTTTATTAAAAGCGAAACGCTAATTAGTAGTTCAAAATTTACAACGTCACAATACTTCCCCTCCTACGAAAAGGTTCAACAGGTTGAACCACGCTGCCCTCAGCGTCATCCAACAACTACTAACAATTTGCCTGAAACAAACAAAAAAAACACAGAAGTTACGCGTGAACGCACATCTACTACTAACAAGGAAAATTGTCTAACAAAATAAATATACTGAAAACAGTGTAAGGTTTTATACATTATACTTAACTACACAACCCTAACTTCTAAAAAGAATATATACAAAAAACTTCATGGTGTCTAAGACACTTGAGTGGAAACATCTTGGCATCATTCTTCAGCTGACTGATAGAATGCGTCTAGGCCTACGGTGGTTCACTCTTTTAAACTACCATCTTAATATTTGTTACTCAACAAATACGGAAAAACTGGTTGTGAACGGGTCCATCTGATATGGCAACCGTTCTCTATCCCATTTGGAAAAATAAAACCGAATCAAAATCGGAATATGAGAAAAAAAAACGAAATAACTCTCCTAGAAAATAGATCTCGGAACAGAATCGGAAAAATAACAGAAATGATCCATTATCTAGAAGGAAAACGAAAACAAAACACAAAACCCCCCCCTTTTCGTTATCCCCAAAGTACGATATTTGCATTTTTACTTTCTCAACCGGTTGGTCTACCACAAGCATTCCAATCATCACATATTCATCCCTACATACATCCACTACATTCCTCCTCAACTGAACCATGGTAATGTAACTGTTAACTCAGAACATCACTACACTCATACAAATTCCTAATTGAATATTGATAACTTAAATATTCAAACAGTTTAGACCAAACTAAGTAATGGCAAATATCTACTTCTTAATATCCTTAATATGCCAAGTGCCTATTGGGTGGTTGTCAGCTACTCTAACTAGTTCGTAAACCAAAGGTGACAAAACCTTGACAACCCTGCACTTTTCATACTTAGGTGCCAGCTTAGCTGCGAAAAAATTTGTAGTCGTTTCTCTCGTACGTCGCTTTGTGGATAGGTCTTTTTCCACACTATATCCCCAACAGAATAGCTTGCAGACCTACGCCTTAAGTTGTAATGCGTTGCATACTCTGCATGAGCCTGAAACAAATTTCTCCTAACCTGACCAAATATGTCCTCCAAAGTTCCAAACTTTCCTGCGTATTCCTCCCTTGGAATTCCGGCCTCGTACTCCTTATCCGTGTCCTTATAGAAGGAACCATTTAAAACCGGTTCTCTAGCGTGGACAAGGAAGAACGGGGAGAATCCAGTGGATTCATTAACCGCACTGTTTATGGCGAACTGGACCTTGTACAGGTTTTCGTCCCAGGACCTGTGGTTATCTTTCACAAAAGCGGCTACAGCAGTCATAACAACCTTATTGTACCTCTCAACAAGGTTAACTTGCGGAGTGTACAGTGGTGTGTAGTGTAATTTCGGAATATTATAACGCTTAATGAGATTACGGAATTCAGATCCTGTAAATTGGGACCCATTGTCCACAATCACAGTCTCTGGAACACTATGGTTCAAAAATACAAAATTCTCTAGCGCTTTAACAACAGCGGCACCTGTGGCACGCCGTAACGGAAACAACATTGTATATTTCGAAAAACAACACGTCACCACAAAAAGAAATGTAAATCCTGATTTAGACCTAGGCAAAGGTCCGACTAAATCAGCCGAAATGACCTGAAAAGGTCTCTCGCAGACTTTAGGCTTCCCTAGCAGACCTGGAGTGGCTGATGTCGTGTGTTTATACGCAGAGCAAGTATCACAATTCTTAACGTACTCAACCACGTCCTTATACATACCACGCCAAAAATATCTGAGGGATAATCTGCGATGAGTTTTGAACACACCAAAATGACCTGCAGTTGCATCTGCATGGTTTTGTTGCATAATTCTAAGGATGTCGTTCTTGTGGACTACCTCTTTCCAGTCGAACTCACTGAGAAGCTGGTATTTACATTTACTGTAACGATATAGTTTATCGTTCAAAATACTAAAATTCGGAAAATTTGCTGGATTGATTTTACAGCCATTAAATGTTTTGTCATACCAGTCATCTACCAAAACTTGTTGACTAGAGTTATCATTACGATCACCAACTACATCTACGTGTATGAGTCTCGACAAGGTATCCGGAACTACATTATCACAACCCTTCCTATGTTCGATAACAAAATTATACTGTGATAATCTACAACCCCATCTGGCGAGACGTCCTGAGGGATTTTCTAAATTTAAGAACCACTTTAGGGATGCATGGTCTGTGATAATTGTGACTGGCTTGGAACCAAAATAAGCCTGAAATTTCTCCACTGCAAAAATCACAGCTAGAGCCTCGCGTTCCGTCGCGCTGTAATTCCTTTCGTTTTTATTTAGGCTCCTACTGACATACGCAATGGGATGATCGCAACCATCGGTTTCTTGCGTCAGCATACCGCCAACACCATATGCAGAAGCATCACAATGTATTTTGAATGGTTTTTCAAAATTCGGTACCGCAAGAACAGGTGCGGTTACCAACGCATTCTTCAATGTATTAAATGCTACCTCTGCCTGTTCGCTCCACTCAAATTTAGGTGCGTTCTTTCCTTTACTCGTTAGTCTATTGAGTGGTGCAGCGATGGTTGAAAAATTCCTAATAAAGCGCCTGTACCAAGAACAAGTGCCTAGGAAAATCTTTACCTCCTGTGCAGTTTTTGGGGTCGGAAAGTTCAAAACTGCGGCAACTTTTCCAGGATCTGTGCGTAAACCAAATTCATCCACTATATACCCTAAATATTTCAAAGAGTTTCTAAAAAAATTACATTTATCAAAATTTATGGATAGTTGAGCCATTTTTAGTTTATCCAGAACTCTGTTTAATAAAATTAAATGGGTTTCAAAATCAGCAGAACAAATAACAATATCATCTATATAACAAAATACTATTCCATTTTCAATATCACTACAAAAATTTTGATTAAATAACTGGTCCATTAACCTCTGCTGTCGTGCTGGTGCACCGCATAGGCCAAACGGCATGACTTTAAATTTGAATAACCCTCTACCAGGAACTGTAAAACTGGTTTTTTCCTGAGAGTCGTTAGCTAACGGAATTTGCCAGAAACTTGAACTTAAATCAATCGATGATAAAAACCTTGCCTCTTTCAAGCTATCTAGAATTTGTGGAATGTACGGTATTGAGTATGAATCCCCCTTTGTCACTGAATTTAATTTCCTGCAATCTAGGCAAAATCTCCAGTCTCCATTTGCCTTTTTCACTAAAATTGCTGGGTTATTCCAAGGGCTTTCACTCGGAGTAACTACGTCCATTTCCAGCATCCTATCTAACTCTTTACTTAAAGCTTCCTTCTTTTCGGGAGAAAGTGGATATTGTTTTATTTTTATTGGCAAGGCATCACCGGTGTCAATAACATGTTCAATTAATTTTGTTCTACCCAATCCAATTTTCTCTGAAGAAATATCTAAAAATTTATTTACTACAGACTGGGCTAATTCTTTCTGTTGAGATGATAAGTTTTCAAAAGAAGTGATGGTATGAATTTGTTTATTATCAATCGCACAAATATTGTAAAATTGAGAAGGTGCCTTAATTAATTCTAAATTATCAAAAATGCCAGGGGCTAACTGAAATGTTTTCCAAAAGTCACAGCCAAAAATAACATCCGCTATTATAGAGGGTACTACAAAAAATTTTATTATGTGAGTTACGGAATTATAAGTAATCGGAATAAACATATAACCCATGCAATCAAGTTTGTCTCCATTTGCCACTGAAAATGTGGTATCAATACTGCTATGCAATTTATAACCGAATCTCAAAAAAACCTTGTGCGCCTGGTTACCCAAAATTGACGCGCAAGCACCGGAATCTAGTAAACCTGTAATCTCAAAACCGTCAACAAAAACCTTTAAATGTGGCCTAAAGTCTCGTTTATCCACTGAATACAGAACTGTGTCAGGTAAAAGGGATGTTTTGTTGTTAATGACCAAGTTCTTTACTTGTGTCTCTGCACAGTTCTTACTAATTAGTTTTTTGAATTTTTGTCCGGAGCGGGTTTACTAATCGCCTTTTTACTACAACTTGGACATGTCTTTACTGTAAAGTTCTGACGTCCACACGAAAAACATCTAATAAATTTCGGAACTGTCCTGCAAAATTTAAAGGAATGGTTACCCTTGCCGCACTTGTAACATAGTTGTTTATTTGTTTTCGTAAAATCAGTGCCTTTACTTGTATCAACCTTAGGTGCAGGTGTGACTGAAAGTGTGTTTATCTGTTTTGTCACTTGTTTGTAAGCAAACTCTGAACTTAAAGTTGCCTTACTGTTAGTAGGCTCAGAAAATAAGGCGGAACGCTGCCTCGCAGCCTCTAGTTTGCGACACTTTTCCTTCAACATTGCGACAGACTTAATGTCAACAAGAGCTAATTGTTCTGAGTAAAAAGGGCGAATATTATGTAATAAAATTTGTAACTTTTGTTCTTCGGAAAGTGGTGTTGACAACCTTGAAAACATGCCAAACATTACAGCGAAATAGATAGACACCGGTTCTTCAGAGCCTTGTGTTCTTGCTCGAATTTCACCTAGCAACCTGTAGTCATAATCTACTGCATCAAATTCCTCTAAAAATAAAGTTTTCAATTCTGACCAAGACGAAACTTGACATTTGTTGCCTCTGTACCATAACAATGCTCGGCCTGTAAAAAGATGAAATGCAGAAACAAATAATTTTCCATCTGAAACGCCATAAGATCTTTTATATTCCTCAACGCGTTCGATGAAACTGCGCGGATCACCCTGTCCGTTGAAATGTAACTTCCACTTGGCAACATTTTTATCACCAGTGCAGTCAACGGCGGTACTCTCGGAATCCAGTGATTCGTCGTGAGACGACTCATTGTCAGCATCTAATCTGGAAATCAAACTCTGCAACTTTGTATGTAATTCACTCTTCCTACTTATTAAGCTGAGTTCGGAACACTGTATTCTTAAAATTCTAAAGTACAAATGTGAAGCTAAAGCTTTAGACCTACAGAGGGCATGTCTATCTTTAGTGTCAGAACACTTTTTTAATAAATCTTCTAAGTCTTGAAGTTTTTTAGTAATAACCCCTAACTCACTTTCAGAAGAGAAATCTGTCTCTAAAATTGATTCAGAAGGAATTTCCTGAATTAATTGTTTTAACTGTTTCTTTAAACCTAGCACTGTAGGTGCTGGAGTTTCGGAACGAATGGATACCTCATAACACAATTCGTCCTTCAAAAGTGAATGAAACTGGGCAAAAGTCTGTTCCATTGTGTTAAGTCAAAACACATTTAACAAAATATCGAGCTTGTGTAACTGTCTATGTTTAGCCTTATACAAATTGGTTAAACACAAACACAAAAGAAGTTATTTAAACTATTAAATATACACAAGCAAAATACACAACAAAAACAATATTCTTAAGTCTATCCTAACCTATTTTATCAATTATGTTCCTATTCCAAAATATTGTTAATAATACAAGCACATATTATTACTATAGTAAACAAAATATAACAAAATAAACTTCCCAAAATTGAATAAATGATTGTAAGGTGCAGTATCACCTTTATGAGTACACAGTGTGTTACAACCTTTACAATTACAAAAGTAAACAGGCAACAAAGTTGCAATGAACTCTGACTAGCATATTATCTTTCAAAAAAAAAAAACAAAGAGATTGTGCAATGGTTTGATGGCTGTTACTTTACACTTTTAACACATAACCTAAAATACAACAAAATCTGTTTCTAAATGTCACTTTAAACTACCAGCATTCAATTAAACTTAACATGTTTTGTGTGTGAAGTAGCTTTTATCATAACCTTAACACAGCTCTAAACAAAATTTCAACAAAATAATGAAGTATCAAGTCACAGAAAAAAAAAATTGTTCATAACTTCATACTTGAACTTAATGTAATCTCTGAATATAGTTTATATATTTAGTTTCACAAGTTGTAACTCTTAGTATTTATAAATGTATGTGTGTAACTAGTTAACAGCACATAGCGTTTCAAAACTTTAATTATACTAAGTTACCGGAATTTTCAAACATAAGATGTACTTACTATTGAAAGCAATACCCAACAACAACTCAGTTAAGCAATGTTTATTACTAAACTGAAGGCAAACATTCACTTATACACCTCCAAGGTAAGTCAAATAACATAATTGAACGGCATAAGCACCATTTATAATGTGTTAATTAAATAAGAAAAAAAAACCAATGTTGGACTATACTCAGAAAATTACTTAAACTATCAAACAAAATTTCTAACTATTAGTTATTATTTAGTTAGTTAACCATAAAAAACAGCTTAGTGCTCTTTGCAATGTGTCACTACTTAGAAAATTGTACAATCAGCGGAGTACATTTCATAAAATTCACAAAATTTCTCAAAATATACTGAAATAACTATATAAAAAAACGTTCGGGCGCCATTTGTAAGGGTGGTAAATTGGGCGGAATAGAAATATACCCGGATACGGAATAATCTACCACCTTACAAAGATTAGAGGAAAAAAATAATAATTTACTTTACTTGATCTATCTACCTAGTAAAGAATAGAAGCTAGCCGTCGACTCCCTTGTAATGTATATGAGGTGATATAAATGAAATTTGCTAGATGTTAGGCAAAATTGTTTTTAATGTAACTTTTACCGGGGTCGCTTAATACATAATGATGGCTAATAATGCTTAGTTATTCTAGCTTAATGCCAAGACTTAATTTAGATACATTAGAATGCCTTAGGTAGATAGTACATAAAATCTATGTTTTAAATTTAAGATGCCATTGGCATGGAATAGACAATGACACAGTAAAATTCAGAAAATTGTTTCAAAATAAAAGCTCAGTAGTAAAGACAGGGTTCTTACTGTACACATACACTAAGAAGGTTCACTAAACTGTTCCAGGATACAAACATTTGCTTACTTGTAGGTGCGAAGACTGCAAGGTAGCTGGACGGCATCGGCCAAGCTCCCAAAACTCGATTTAACTTGATTCTTCACAACCGAAATGTTTCCTTACAAAGATTTTCACCAAGTCTTATCCATAGAAATTAAGTTGCCAACGTGAATGTGCAAAAGAAATAAATACGGAAAACGAAAGCGAAAAACGGAAAACCGAAAACTAAAAACGGAAACGCAAACGGAAAACGGAAACCCTGCAACAAAGAAAAAACAAGATTATAATTTGTGCTGTGTGAAAATTTCGACACGTGGAATTTTCCCGATCAAACACAACTCACCTATTGAACTCCTGGCCACCAATGGTTTTCAGGAGTCCACCCACAACCCATTATCCTCATTTATTTGGGAAGGTAAAATAGCTGGAACTGAAAGGGAAATCATGAAATTAGGATTTTCTCTAACCAAACCGCCATTTTGTCGAATCCACATTACTTGATTTTTCACTCACCATAATTGATGAAACATTGAAATACGTTAGGATGACTAAATTTATAACTATTGTATTTTCCCAGGCGAAGCCATGGGCGAAAAAGAGTGAGATTTTCCTGGAACGAAAAAATTCGTCTTCACATGTTGACTCCAGAAAAATTCTAAATCTCACCAATCGGTGTTGCCAGACGCAACCCGAGTGTGGCCGCTCTCATTTAGTTTGATCATGAAGCCAATTCATTTTTGAATATTTGCGGAACCTAAGGATATATTATAAGAACCGTTTTGTTAATGACTTAACAATAAACAAATGATATTATGGTTTTATTTAATTATTTTTGTTTTATTTTTACGACAATTGACAACGAAGCAAACGCCATCTATTGTGGCTCGAATGAACTCTGAACATCGACCCACGCGTAGTTCTGCACCTTGATGCTAGGTGGCACCAACATACTTTGAACAAAATTGATTTTTATTAAAAGCGAAACGCTAATTAGTAGTTCAAAATTTACAACGTCACAGTTCGTGGTTCAACCTTAGAATCCTTCGCTGGCTCGGGATTCATTACAAACTTCCGCGCCAAAATAACAACTTTGCAGCCTAGCGTAACAAATAACTATGGCTTTCTTTGGAATTGTTGTATATATGCAGTATTCAAACTTATGTTGGTGGCATGCTAACTTGTGGTGCGCAGAATTTTGCGATTGGAAATTTTGCTACGCTTCTCATTGGAGTTTGCATTTGCCCGTAGCGAATTTATGTGAATGAACAGATAAATTCTGTTATATCAAGGGCTTGTTTCACAACCGCCAAATAAACTTTATTCAATTCAATTTCCAATTATTGGATTTTAGGTGTGCCACAGATTGTTTCGCCAGTGTCACGTTTATGGAGAAGGTACGAAGGAGATTCTTCGGTGAGAGCTGGTTGTTCAGTTGAATTTTGAGGATCTACAAAATAGTTAAAAACTTTTGTTAGTTTGTTAGCTAACTAATAAAGACATTTTGGCAGATTCCCAATACAAATACTGTCGTAACGTCAAATTTATTCGTTAGATAAAGTTTATCTGGAGGTCGTGAAACAGATCATTATTCAACAATTCGGTTACGAGCAGTATAATTTAACTTGCGAAATTATCGTGTTCCAAGCTTTATGAGGCTCGTCCATAGAGTACACGTATACTGCATGAACAGTGCTTTGACTAACAAAATTGTTGCATTTGTGTAGCAGAAATGTTGCAGAGATGGTTAGTACCTCCTAACTTTTTCCACTCGGATGACCAAAACAATCAATTTTAACTCCCTGTGCAACCATCACACAGAGTAAGAAACTGATTTTGGACGTGATTAATTCAGAAACTTTCCTATGTGAGAATATCTCGACAAGTGATAGTACAATAATTATTATTATTGTAATAAAAACATAACTTACATGTATATTTTTGTTTCAGATAAGTTTCGTTTTATCAAGAATATTATACCGCAATCATTTATTGTAAGATTTGGTGTGAAACAACTGGTACAATTTAATCGAGTTTATCATGTTTTTTACATCATGCTCATAACTTCACGTTTTTATATTCACAATGGGACCGATTCTCTTGTACATAATCTCTAAACTAAACTAAATTAACAGGTCTAAATCTAGTGCTGTCCTTTTCTGCAAGCAAAATTATGAAAGGGATAGCAATAGATTTAGACGTATCATTTTAGTTTAGTTTAGAGATTGTGTACAATGGAATTAGCCTCATTGTTCATTCAAAATATATTTAAGTTATTAGTTAGATCCTAAGCTTAGTTTTTAACAATTTTTTAAATTAATTTTTAACTAAGTTTTATAAATCAAATGCTCGAAATCTTTTTAATACATTTGCTTTTACTATAGATATAAAAAATAATAAGTTCGTAGCCATATTATTGCCTCGAAATATACCTAGGTAAGTTGTTACTATGAGTACCTATATCATTCATAATAATTTATTTGAAATTATTAAAGCTTTATTGACTGTTTAACTTTAATGGAATATAATTTTATACAAGTTAATATAAGGAAAATCTCAATTACTTTAAGGAATTTTTAGATGTGAATGTAGTTGGGCAGCCATTTTTTTGTCATTCCATTGTTTTCTATGTAGGCTATAATTAATGTTATATACACATTAGGTACTACATATTTTACTTAAACACCACTGTGGTGCTAGTGACAATGAGGCTTATGTATTTTGATAAATAAGACTATTTACATAATATACAAGCGTGAAGCGTAGATGCCATCTTCCGGTTATCACTTATTTTTTGTATACAGACTACATTGCATTTTTGATGTATTTATGTTAAGTGCAAACAATATATTTATGAAATTGGACTTTATATAAGTAACATTGCATTAATTTTGACATAATAACATATTTTTACTTGTTTTTTTACATAATATATATAAATATGTAGGTAGTAACTAGATTAACATCTACTGGATGATTTTAAAAAAACGGCAAAATTATTTGTCACATTTTAATAAAATGAATTTAATACAAGCCGTCCTATTACAACTCATTTTACACTAAGTATTGATTAGAAAATCTATATTTCAAGATTTGCTAGGTCATTTTAATTTTAACAAAATTACTTGTATTTGAAAATACATAATTAATAAATTATTATTATTAAAAAAAATAACTTGATGGTTGCTGACGAAACGATATTATCAAACCACAAAAATATACTTTAAAGATGTATTAATTCACATTTTCAAATCAAAAAAAGAATTACTTTGTTTACTATATTTCAGCTTTAGTTTTAGTTTTTGATAATTATTTTTATTTTTAAATGAACAATTGTGTTGATGAGACACAAATATATTGTTTTCTGCACTTTTATAACATAAAATCTTTTATAAAGACGTTTTATTACATTTAAGTATTAATTTTTATGAACGATAATTATTAGCTGATACCAAGTTAAATAAAAATAATTTATTTTTCTACCTCAAATTGTGTCCTTCCACTTTAGTAATTGTATTATTGTTGTAGGTTGAAATCTGTTATTAAATTCGATCTCAATAAAACAGTGAGTGTGGATATGAATTATTTTATTTTAAAAAACCTACTTCACTGGCTTTTTCCTCTTGAATTGTTTTCTTTTTTTAATTTGATCAGAAATTGCCTTGCTTTTAGCTTTAAGCTGCTTACGCCTGATAGCCATGTCTGGTTTACTTTTGGATTTCTTCATACTGAAAACTGGTTGAGATTCAACATTATTCTCATTTTCTTCATCCATAGTTTCAGGTTCATCTTTAATTTCTTCTGAAATAATTGTAAAAAAATATTAATATTATGATGAAGGTTTTTGAAAAATATTCATACAAAAATGGATACATAAATATAGTTTACATAAAGATAGTCAAAAAATTACATTAGGATTAACTAAGTTTCTAGTTCTGCAAAAATCTCAAGGAAAAAGTAATAAGTTACAACTACATAAACTAAATAGGGTTTCATATAATTTTATAAATACTAAACTATTTTGTAAATAAATACCTTCCATTAGCACATTTTCAGCCTTTTTCAAGGGGTCACCCTTAAAGAACTCCGGCCCCTCTATGTCTGGGTAACCAGTCTCTGGTTTAGTGGCCTCATTCATCACTTTCTTCTCAATTCTCCTCTCATACTTGTTTGCAGCTTTTTTAGAGTATGCCTGTCTGAGTTTTGCTGGGCTCACATATTTTGGATTCTCCCATAGTGTAGAGCCACCAAATGATCCAGAAAATATTTTTACCTAATTGAAAACAAGAATGGTTTTAGATGAGACAAGGGTGCATTCAAGTTAGCTGACACAGCGCTGCTTCATCCATACTTAATATTACAAATGCGAAAGTGTCTGTCTGCTAGCCTTTCACTGCCCATCTGTTCAACCGATTTTGACGAAATTTGGTACAGAGATAACTTGCATCCCGGGGAAGGACATATTATGTTACTTTTTATCCCGGAAAATCAAATAGTTCTCATGGTATTTTTAAAAACTTAAATCCAAGTTGTGGGCGTCATCTAGTTTGTTAATAAAAATTTTATCTATCAAACAGCACTGGTGCTATGCCAGTGTCTATAAATCTACAAACAACTAAGGGTGCATTCAATTAATTAGCTGACACTGTGTACAGCACTCGACACATCAAACAGCTGCTGTCAAACAGTTATCCCTAAATATAAATAAATCTATTATATAATAACATTAAAGTATGTTAATATTTTAAACCAAAGATAACCATATGGATGGCCTCCGGAATGCATTGAGAAACATGCATAGGATGATGCCTATCTTTGGTCAATTTCATTCAATTTCATTATTTCTTTCTGTTGATACATTTTAAGACATTCATACTGTACTAAATAAACAAAAATTGAGGGTATTCTGCTAAACCCTGAAAGGCTATTGGTTTTGGTGGGACTTTTTGGGTTTGAGTAACGTTCCCTGAATAGAATACTATCTATTGGAAGATAATAGAAAACTTACAGGATTCAAAACAAATCTAGGTCCAATTTCTGCAAGAGCTCCATCCTCAGACAGTATTTGATAGTTTCTGAACCAAATCCTGTTGTCCAAAATCATGAAAGTGTAAACATGGTCAAAGAATGGCTGGCTTTTAGGATGATGTTTAGGAACTCCAAATATTTGTACAAGAAGTTCTTTGAGGAGACTATAATGAGCATATTTAGTGAACTGTGGGTCGAATGACAACAGTGGCCTTGATCCTTTTAAGCAGTTACCAGTCATCTTCAGCTCACCCATTGTATAAACTGGAAGAAAAAATTTGGAGGAACTTAGAAGAAAAAATTTGCAGTAATAGGATTAACTTATACTATGTATATTACAAGTCGTAATGTAGGTAGTGTAAGTTAAGTCTTCCACCTCCTATTCTGGAAGGTCAGAGGTTCGATCTCACGCACACACCTCTAACTTAGAGTTATGTGCACTTTAGCAATTAAATATCACTTGCTTTATTGGTAAAGTAAATCGTGAGGAAACTCGCATGCCAGAGAGTTATCCATAATGTTCTTAAAGTTGTGTGAAGCCCACCAATCTGCACTTGGCTAACGAGGCCTCATTACGAGACTCGGTAGTGAGGCAGTGTTGGGTTGATCATGATGACTTAGACAATTTATTTTAATTAAACAATAGAATTTAAAGCAAACTAAGACATGGATCGAGTGGGCTTGCCTAGGCTAGTCTTATACCCGCTTGATATAAAGATTCTATAAGCATATAAGCGTCCATTATTTTGTACTATCTGAGGTGATATTGATTTGGACTGAAAAAAAATCTCCATATACTTACTATTCTCAACCAAAAATTTAGCACTAGGTCCATTAGGGATATTTGAAAACCAAAGATATAAATCTCTCATCTTCCTGCCTTCAAACAGAATGCATTTATTGCAGTTCTTCATCTCACTTATCTCATTGACTACATATAAGTTTTTACTTCGCTCCATTTTAGATTCACTTTTGTGGTGAGGCATTAATCTCTTTATGTCTTCCATTAAATGTCTATGACGATGGTTGATACCGCGTGCCGCAAACACCAACACTCTCTGTCTGTTTATCCATTTAACCTACAAAAAAGTGTGGACTAAGTTACCTTTCACCTTACAAAAAAGCAATGAAATCCCAGGTTATATATTATTACCTTTTTAATTTTAAATACTAATAAAAATTATTTAATCCATAAAAATGTACGATATTTTACAAAACTAACCTGCTTTGGTGTAGGGTCGTCGGACATTCGCACAGGAGGTAACACAACTACATTATCTTCTACGGGTGTTTCTTTTACTTGGTTAACTTGTTTTTTGTTTTTCTTCACTTTTGTTTTAGCCATGTTAATTCAATATTCAGTTTCATCAACACGTGGTAACAGGTAAGTGGTGGACAGGACAGTTATTTAGGTTAGGTGGTAAACAAAAATAATTGCCAAAAATATTATACAAAAGATCTGTCAAAGTGACAGTCAGTGACAGCATTAAATTATGTCGAATGACATTTAAACACTCTGTGCCCAGCTGGCACACCTAAAAGCCAATCATTGGGAATCAATTGAATTGTCATTAGTGACATTACCATAGATGCCATAGATTAAAGCACCTTACAGTGTGACAAGGCTATATTGGCGCGTAGCGAAAATCGGAACCAACGTTGCCGTCAAGTGTCCCCTTTATTCTTGTTTGAATATTCTAAGCATAGGTATTCTAAGCCTTTGTTCTCCAACAGCGCCCCTCTGTTAATGTCAGTCAAGTGCCAAGAGAGCCTTGTCGCGCTGTACTTTATAATATTATATCCTCGACTTATTAATCGATGGTGGTTCCACATGCTTGTAACAAACAGGAAACAACAAGCAACAAGCACTGGCAAGCGTGTGGACGGGTGTTTGCGTATGCTTGTCAATACCTAGGGCTGCTTGCCATCAGATCCGATGGGCAGGCAAGCCAAACGCTGTAGGTACGTATAAAAGTACTTTGTGGTCTCGTAAATAGTTAGGAGGTATTGGTCTGACAAGTTGATCCAACCAAATAGTATGTAATCACTGTGGTAATCACCTATCTCTATAGTCTAAGGTAATCACATGGTAATCAACACAGGTAATCACTATGTTTGACCTATGGTTTGACCCATAGATTATCTACTATATGGTTTGACCCGTAGACTGATTGAACTCAGCCTACGACCCAAATGATCCAACCACAGAGTACATTATATATACTGGTATAGAGACGTCAGCTAATCTTTCGTAGTGGCGCCATCTGTTTCTAATTGCAGTAACTATTGTATGTAATTTATTTTTAATTTTTTCCGGCCTTGGATACTAGTTTTTTAAGGTCAACTATATAGCTATACGTATAACAGGTATAACACGTGTGCAGGTTTGATTCATATATTATTTTTATAGGTAGTGACTTCAAAGAAAATACGAATCAAAAATTATAATCCCGCTTAGGTACAAGTCGCAATATGGCAGAAATTCAGTCTTATTCTTAGTTCGGCCGCATTATTTATTATTTTATACATTGAAAGAAGTACTTTCAGTACTAAAAGTTGAGGTAATAAAACAAAACCCGTAATTTATTATTTAAAAGTAAATTTTCTTTTTTTCTTTACACATGATTTTTGTACTGCATTCTCTATAGGTATTCGGTTATGTTGAATTTAGCATGAATTTATAAGTGAATATCCCAGCAGTACACTTGAATGGATGGATCACGGATGCAGTAACACTGCGTAAACAAAAATGTGGCACAAACATGGATGTCAAGGTTACTATACAAGGTTGCTATAGTGCCCTTATTATAAATGCGAAAGTGTGTTTGTTTGTTGGTTTGTCCTCCAATCAAGTCGCTACGTGCAACGGATTGACGTGATTTTTTGCATGGGTATACATATATTATTTAGAATGGAATACATATAGTCTATGGGTATAGATATAGACCTAGAGAGTGATATAGGCTACTTTTTATCCCGGAAAATCAAAGAATTCCCTCAGTGTTTATAAAAACCTAATTCCACGCGGATGAAGTCGCGGGCTTCAGCTAGTAGCAAAGGAGTAATAGTGTCCTGTGGCTAGTAGCACCTAGTAGTAAATAAAACTTTTTAAGTCGTAGAGATCTTCTTCTTCTTCTTAATTTGCTTTATGGGAAGTCGTAGAGATACCAGACTACAGTGCGACAAGGCTCTCTTGCCACGTCTTGATTGACATTGACAGGGGGGCGCTATTGGAGAACAAAGGCTTAGAATATTCAAACAAGAACAAAGGGGACACTTGACGGCACCGTTAATTCCGATTTCGCCACGCGCCAAGATAGCCTTGTCGCACCGTAATTTATTTTTTGATAAAACGCCATCTAGTTCTAATTGCACAAACTAAAATTATGGAGATTTTTTATACTAAACAACATTAGTTCTATCTGTTAAGACCCCATGCACACTACCGTGTAGGTAGACTGAAATCCAATTTGTTCGATTCTTGGTTGATTGTGTATTCGGCCCTCTCCCTAGAGTAATCAGTAAATTATATTATGTTCCTTGATTCGGCCTAATGAGGTTCATCCACGGATAATTGTTTGAATATCAAAAAATACTGAATTTTGCAACATAGATCAATAGTTAGGGTAGGTACATTGCAAATAAAATTGAAATAAGTATTCAGCTATGTCCTATATCTCACATAAGTACTTTAAGTCTAATAAGTACTACGCTACTTCAGTAGGTACAACTGCCACCGTACGTTGTGCTTATCTATAAAACCGGCTGATTACGTAATAATTTATTATCGTCAATTGTAAACAGCTGCTAAGAAGTATGAACATTACTCCAAGTTTTAGTTTACTCGCTTTGCCTGTGTTCTGATCTCAAAATGTTTAAGCCTCTATCTCTGTTTATATTTAATTTAAGGAAACAGAATATCGTAGCACAAGTTAAATATGCAAGCTCGGTGCTTCCTCAATTATCATCTGTAAGTCTCTGGTAACATATACACAAGTAATTATTGTTCTTGTTTGCAGCTTTATTTCCTTTGATTACTCATTTAATTCTCAAATATTAAGTAGGTACCTAGGTATGATGTGAAACTTCATTGAAATCGGTTTAGTAATCTCGATTTGACAATGCTTTAGTTTAAACTTTAAACAATAGTTAGTTCACTGTTACTTTAGGTAGAGAAGGTAGGTACCTACTTAAAACAACTGTTATTTAGTATTTCTCACATTCTCAAGGGTAGGTATTTACATACCTATAGTACGCGGCAGAAAATAATTTACATCGACCTTTAGAATGACATTTCTGCTTCTTAGAGCGTTGTCTCTGTCACTCATACATTATAAATATAGATATATAGTTTTGGTGGTCCCAACGACAGAGACATGCTCGACAAATCTGCTATCTCCATGTGAAGGTCGATGTGCCTCCATTATTTTCTGCTGCGTACTGTACCCTCACATATTTTACGATTAAAAATATAAGTAATTAAAATAATTCCTCACTTAATTTCTAACAAACTGCAGTCGATGAGGCTAGATAAGTAGCTAAGTACTAGATTCTATGTTCTAATTTACTATTTGCAATCTGTCGTTTTCAGGAAAAGTATGGAGTCAAGAGAAAAAGTTTTGGTATCATACAACCGACTGATGTAGATTATTTTAAATCGATTCTAACCGAGGACCGTGTACTGACTGATGAGAGTGATGTTCTTCCATTCAATATCGATTGGATAAAAAATTGCAGAGGTCAGTGTATTAAATAAAAAATAATTACTAAGTATACTTACTTACTGGTATTAAGTTTTATCAAATAGGATCTTCAGATGAATACAAACCAAAATAATGATATTTAGGGTTCAATCCCTACTTACTTAGTCAAAAAATCCCACTTCTGATACACTAAAGTGAAGTATATATATTATATTTGTATATGTAGGTACTGTATGACGTATAATACCTAGCCGGGCTCACTTGATCATGGACCCAAAAAATATACCTACGGCAGCGCGCCACTATGACGCGAAGGCACTCGCATACTTAACTATATCTCTTACGAGTGAGTGAGCGAGATACAGAAAGATATAAGAGTTTACGTGATAGAAAGAGAGGCGTTTAATAAAATTTATGCCTGCCGCAGGGCTGTACGAGCTGAATTGAACTTTATTTCGTCGTAATAAGAGTTGCTATTTATTTGAACAGAGCGATCCTTATGTACCTGGAAAGTTCTGTGACAGTAGGTAGGTACTTAGAAAGACGAAGAAAACTTTTGAATTTATAATTATTTTACTCTCAACTCGTAATTTGTTTAAAGAATCAACTCGTCTATTATTGGTTCTCTAAGTAAATACCTTATTTATTTACAAAAATGCTGAAACCTTTCTGTTTTTAAAAACATTTAGGTAGTTACGTAGGTAATTAACTAGGTACGTATATAACAGGTAGGTCAATCTTATTGTTGGTAATATTTTTAAATTGATTACTCAGGACAATCCAAAGTTGTATTAAAGCCGAAGACAACAGAAGAAGTTTCTAAAATCCTGTCGTATTGTAACAGCAAACGACTAGCTGTATGCCCCCAGGGAGGCAACACTGGCTTGGTCGGAGGATCAGTTCCGGTGTTCGACGAAATCGTGCTCAACTTTAACTTGATGAACAAGATCATCAACTTGGACGAAATATCAGGTAGCCGGTAGGTTTCATTTGTCCATTAGGTGCGCAGACGACTGAGTTGCACCGAGCTGCTGGATAGTTGGATACAGTAGGTACAGGCAGCGCAAGTCCCGGCGTACGGAAGCCTCTAAAAGAGATCTTTGACCAGCAATGGATGTCCCATCTCCATCCTGGTAGGACGGCCCGTATTAAACAACAAACTAGAGATTGGAGAAGGTATAGGACGGTAACGACAAGTGCGGATTGGCAGACTTCACACACCTTTGAGAACATTGTGGAAAACTCTCAGGCATGCGGGTTTCTCACGATGTTTGCCTTCACCGTTAAAGCAAGTGATACTTAATTTCCTAAAACGTTCGTAACTTCGAAATTTTTGAGGTGCGTGCCCGGGATCGTACATAAAAGGACGACCGGAACCGCTTCGAAATAACCACTTTTACTTCGTGGCTCTATCAATAGCAGTTTTATTCAATCATTTATTTAAAGATTAAATAAGTTTTCTTCAGCTTCATAAGATCAAAAGTAATATAAGTATGTGCCTGCTGAGGTACCAAAATATTGTCTAAGCCTGCAGAGTACTGCCTGTACCTTCTCCAAAATTCTTCCTAACAGGTGCCCTAGTGTGCGAAGCGGGATGCGTGTTAGAGAACCTCGACAATTACGTTCGCGATCGCAACCTCATCATGCCGTTGGACCTGGGCGCGAAGGGGTCCTGCCACATTGGCGGCAACGTCAGCACCAACGCGGGAGGTCTCAGACTGCTTCGCTATGGAAACCTGCACGGCTCCGTCTTGGGACTTGAAGCTGTAGGTATATTACACGTTTAAAAACTTTTCTGTTTTGCAGTGATACTTACCTACCCAGTTAGTTAGTAAAATAATACTCCGTGGTAAAAGAAATAATTATAGTCCATAAAAAATGACTCCTCGCGCGCCGTTTCTACTCTATGGGTCAACTGTCCTATCATAAGTACGGTTCAACATAAAATTAAGGACTTAAATGATATACCTTTAACATGAAAGACACAAAATCGATCGATCAATTTGTGATATTACCTACTGGCCAAATCCTGGAAATTTTTAAGTACCTACCTAGGTACTAAGTTAAAATCTTCAATTGATTGCAGGTCAAGGCAGACGGGACAGTTCTAGATTGTCTACGAACACTAAAGAAAGACAACACTGGATATCATTTGAAGCATTTATTCATAGGCTCTGAAGGAACATTGGGGGTAGTTACTAAAGTTGCCATACATTGTCCCGCGTTACCTAAAGCTGTGTCCCTTGGATTCTTTGGTAAGTTTACAAACAATTTTTTAACTTATTGTTCATAGATTTAGTGCTATGAGTATGAAGTATGAACTGCTACAATCTATACTTTCATAAGTTCACTGCTCTGTAGAGTGGGTCACCAGGGTCATCAGCCAGACACGGTTCTCCGCCTGCCTCATCGTCACCCACTTTCCACCACTTGAGTTCATCGGTCCAGCGGGTTGGAGATCTCACACTGCATTTACCACGCGGTTTCCGCTCCAACGCGCCTGCCGAGTACCTACCGCGACAGCAGTCGGTGCTGCAGTGCAGACATGACCTGCCCACTGTCTCTTTGCCCTAACCCTTTAATTTCGGTCACTTTACTTTCCTACGAATGTTCTTGTTTCGGATTTTATAAACTGCTATATATGCCTATATTAATTGATCGCATTTTTTCTTTCAGGGGTTAAAAATTTTGAAAACATACTCGCACTGTATAAAAGAGCAAAGTCATCTTTGGGTGAAATTCTTTCTGCTTTCGAAATGGCAGACAATGAATCGATTAGTTTTACTGTTAAAAACCTTAAGCTTACGTAAGTATCTGTTATTCGGTCAATCCAATATTCAGGTTCTACCTACTACTAAGGTAAAAATACTTAAATATACATATACTAGCAGATGCCCGCGACTTCGTCCGCGTAATGGTTTCTCATGAGATCTGAAATTTTACCGCTGCAAAAGGCCTCACTTACCTACTCACTCAGTCTCACCTTAAGACACGGAACCCAGAATACCTAAATGCCAATTTTCATATCTCTAACTTCAAAAACATATTATTTTCATATAACCTTTCCACCCCCATTTTACTCCCTTATGGGGGAATTTAGTTAGATCCTTTCTTATCTGATACCTACCCCCTAGAAATAGCCTACATTTCAAATTTCAAGTAAAAATAATAATTGTTAAAACTTTTCTATAAAAACATTGCCCCCCTATTTTACCACCCTTAAGGGGGGAATTTCCCAAATTGAATTATACAGATTTTTATTATTTAAAGCTAAGAACCTAAATGTCGATTTTCACGTCTCTAACTCCAAGAACATAGGACTTAGGAAAGTTTATCTGCGTATCCATACCCAACACAGGAAGGAACTATATCAGCGACTCTTAAGTTTGGATATGGCGGCTTTGGGAGATAATAGGTAACAAAGGTGTATAAAATTATCCCCTACTTTCGTCAAAGTATTATGTTTATTTTTTTAATTTCATTTTAAACAATATACCTACACTTACAGTAAAACCAAACCTAAACCAAAACGTTTATTACCTGCCATCTTTCAAACCCATCATGATCCAAACTTAAGAGTCGCTGATATAGTTCCTTCCTGTGTTGAGGCCAATAAGCAGATATACAATACAATACGAAACTTTCAGCTTTTATCTTGCGACTTTAAGGAAGGTCTGGCACGCGCTGGCTCTTAGTCCATGTAGGTACATCACCCAGTCAGTTTCTACTTTTAAAACATACTCGAAGATATGAACGTCCTTCCGGCATCAGATTTCACCTCCACTTAAACGTGTACCTTCAATGAATAGGCAATCTTCTAAGCAAGTGCGCTCCTTGCATTATACCATGCCAGCAGGTCTGATTACAGCCAAGCACTAGTCTATATAATTTTTTTTTTTTAAATCTGATTTTAACAGGAATCCTATATCTGACTATCCGTTCTACGTGCTGGTGGAGTCGCACGGCAGCGACGAAGCGCACGACAGTGAGAAGCTGTCGCGCTTCTTGTCCGAAGGAATGGACAGCGGACTGATATTAGACGGGACCGTCACTTCCGAACCAGGCAAGATGAAAGTAAGTTTTACGGTTTTACGGATTGACGTGATTTTTTGCATGGGTATAGAATATATATAAAGACCTGGAGAGTGACATAGGCTACTTTTTATCCCGGAAAACCAAAGAGTTTCCACGGGATTTTTAAAAACCTAAATCCAAGCGGACGAAGTCGCGGGCATCAGCTAGTACTAAATAAGTATAATGTGTACTTATTACGCGTAAGTGCTATACAACATAGCTTGCAATGCACAGCATACCCTGCCTTATTGCTTAAAGCAATCTTCACTTCTCCTTTTACCAAAGGTTGCCTGGTAGAGATTGGTTTAAGCAACAAGGCCGCCTTAACGTACAATTGGTTCAGTGTGCAATAAAGTTTTGTATATATATAATTTTAGACAATATGGCACATTCGCGAGAGCATAGCGGGCGCGGGTCTGATGGACGGCTACACGTTCAAGTACGACGTGTCGATACCACAGCGTAACTACTACGATTTAGTGGAACTGTTGCGCGCGAGACTCAGGGGGCACACCGCTATGGTGTATGGATATGGGCATGTCGGTATGTACAATTGGGTATTTGACTCCAATTTTTTTATTACTTTATTATAAACTAGCTGATCCCCGCGTGTATATAATATAGCTATATCACTCAGGAATAATGTAGCTTTCTATTGGTGAAAGAATTTTCAAAATCGGTTCAGTAGTTCCAGAGATTACCCCCTACAAACAAACTTAACGACATTACCTCTTTGTAATATTACATATTATAAACTAGGATAAAAATAATGACGTAAACTGAAAAACGAATTAAATCGATCAAATAACAAAAAAGTTATATGCATTTAAATATTTCTGATTAGACAGAGATAGCGATATAGCATTTTGACGTCACACCTTAATGCCATAGTAGCTTCGTGCGGTTTCATACAAATTTTCGTTCTGCGAGAAAGGGATAGAAGACCCTCCCACTCCAAAATTAAAATGACTGTAACTTTGTAAATCTTTTTTGGATTTTAATACCTATTTTTTTTCAGCGTACGTCATTATTTTTATCCTAGTTTATAATAAAGTAATAATATTTGTCAAATTCAAAAGTAGGAAATACCAAATTTGATTTCTCATCGTATAGGTGACTATACTCTATCCGTGGAGAGAAGTTAATGAAGCGCTGTTGTGTAATCCCATACAAATGATACGAGCCAAAAATTTCAGTGTGCGTTAGCCATTTCGAGACAAGTTTCGAGTTTGTGATCTCTGCACTGTTTTGTGCTAATGTCACGCTACATCGTCACCACCTCGGAGCATTCAAGTTAAGCGTCACCCATGCGGGCAAAACTGTGTTGTGGCCTATAAAAATATATTTCATAGGAAAACCGTGAAACAGAAACCTATATTGTATACTAAAATATTTTTATTAAAATTAAAAAGAGCAACCGCCGAGTTTTTTGCTGGATCTTCTCGGTAGGAACGGCATTCCGAACCAGTGGTAAATTAAAACTACCCGACGATTCGAAACCGCTTGTAAAAAGTCTACTTGAATAAAAACATATTCTATTCTATACTTCAGACGTCTTATTTTTACATTTTCGGAGTGTTAAACAATATTCACTGCAAAAAAAACTAATTTCGGTACTTTATTCACAGGTGATGGCAACATTCATATAAACGTAATCGTACCAGAATACACAAAGCAAATGTACTCAATGTTGGAGCCGTTCATCTTCGAAGAAGTCGCCAAGGTCCGGGGTTCCATCAGCGCGGAGCACGGCGTGGGCTTCAGGAAGCCTCAGTTCATACATTACAGCAAGGATGAGTCCGCGTTGCAGCTAATGAGAGATCTGAAGAAATCTATGGACCCGAATGGAATTCTCAATCCTTACAAAGTGTTGCCAGATGTACCTGATATTTATTAGGGATCTTTAGATCCAAAAACCGAGCAAAATATCGGAAGATTTGATATTTTTAAGGGGTTCCTATCTCAAAAGGAAAAACGGAACCCTTATAGGATGACTTTGTTGTCTGTCTGTCGGTCTGTCCAGAAACCTAGAGGGTACTTCCCGTTGACCTAGAATCATGAAATTTGGCACGAAGGTGGGTCTTATAGATGGCATTATGGGAAAAATCTGAAAACCGTGAATTTGTGGTTACATCACACAAAAAAAATTAAATTGTGGTCATAAACTAATAATTAGTATTTTCAATTTTCGAAGTAAGATAACTAACTATTTCAATGGGGTATCATATGAAAGGGCTTCACCTCAGGATTCTAGAACAGATTTTCATTTATTTTTAAGCATCATAGTTTTTGAATTATCGTGCAAAATGTCGAAAAAATAAGAGTGTAGTACGGAACCCTTGTGGCGCGAGCCTGACTCGCACTTGGTCGGTTTTTTTAATAACTTAAAATAATTAAGTACAAGGTATCTTGAAATAAAATTATAATATATTTAAATGACTTTTATTAAAATATCCATTTATTCTTATAACATTCATAATATCACTGCAACAAAAATACAATGGAATATTATAAACATTCGCCCAATTGCTTCAAATAAATAAATCCCATATTGCAAAAAACATCAAAAAATTTATAATTTATTATTATGTCTTTAAAGATTGCTTATTAATCGACGTTGTGATCTTTGAAGGTGGCATTAGGCAGTGCATCATCGAGACGGAGGCAACGGGCCAGCCTTCGGTTCCGTGACGTTAAATAAGATGCGAAAAACTATATCTACTTTAACGATAACCATCGAGTCGTTCAAAGTAACAACTTATAAATGTCCCCATATCAGGAAACTTCTTCGCGTTATATATACCAGTAACCATGTAAAACGGCACGAAAGATGAATTATCGGGCACTTTTTGGACAACACACGATTTCATTTTGTAGTTCATTAAAAAATAAATAAAAGCTCGGACCTATACAAGTCTCCGTCTCTTTGCGAAATGCTCCTTTACAATGTATCACTGTACTGTCAGCAATTAGGACTTACTGCGTTCAAACACGCTGTTCCAACCATATCAAACAAACATAAATTTTATGTAAGGACAACAAATAAAATGTGACAATTTGGCTTTAAGATCGATCTCCACACCAAATATACTATCGAAATAGCTATAAAAAATTAGAATGGTTCGCAATGAACTTAGTTGTTTCAGTGTTAACCGTATCTAGTATAGTAAGTATTTAAGTTAATTCTTGGGGCAGAAGAAAATTCAATGACAAAGTTTATAATAAAGGATATTGTTACCTATTTCTGCTTTTATACATTTCCAACTTCTAATTGAACATTTTCTTTTCAATAAATAGTTTGCTTTAAAAAAACTAGTTAATAAAATATTATGGCAAAGATTTTTACATATTAAAAAATAAGTAGATAGAAATGCAACGTAATACACGTTTTACCGGAATGTTCTACTTTAAGGAAAATTGAAAATCAAAAAGCAAATTGGAGATTTAATCGAAAGTTAAATTTTGTATAGATATATACCTTGAAAAAGAAATATTTGTGCTGCTATTTAAGCATTCGTTGTGTGATATGTTAGGAATCGTGCATATCTTTATCAGGCATTGAGGCCAGTTCACGACCAAAATAATGAACAGTTATATTTCATTTATTGTCATGAATTAGACAAAATAAATGGAGAAGTAATGAGATCACTAAATATTTTTACAAAGTTAGTTGTGAGACAAAATGTAAACAAGCACAAATAAACCAAGTTTGCCAAATGCTCGCTTAATAATATGTAGAATTAAGACACTTTCTTGCAGATTGTATATTTTATCATAAGTTACAAAAAAAAAATCGACTTTCATTTGTCATGTTTGGATTTTTTTTTCAAAATTTAATTTACCACCTGCCAACACAAATTTAATGTCATCATTAAAATCCATCAACCAATTTAGGCTACAAGTTGCCTCAAAAAATTGGGGTTCAGGGCTAGCGTCCATCATGTTGTTTTTGTGACGTCACCCACCCTGGTGCATTCGGGTAGAAAGTGATAAAAATGATAATAATATAATATCATGAATGTAAGTAACGGTAAGTCGGCATTACGAAATTGCACAGCGCAATTTTCACCACCGGGGCCACCTGAGAATCTGGGGGCGTATGAAAATAAAAGTACTTGCTTGATATAATTTTATCATTTACCATGTCACAGGATTCTACAAGAAAAATCGCATCAAGGGATTTTCGCATTGCCAATTTAAGTGATTTGTGTATTTTCTATCTAACTTCTTCTTCTTATCTTTATATCTAAGCTATATTTGCATTTTAAAGATGCGAAGGCGTACTTGTTTACATTAAGTCCATTTACATGAATTGTTGCAATAGCATTGTTCATAGCTCATAATGAAAATTAAAATATTGATTATAAAGATTTATACTTCAATTATACACTATTCAATAGCCAATAACGCCACATTAAACAAATCACCAGGATCAAGGATTTATTATTATTATATTAAATATACCTACTACGAATTGTCAATAAATCATAAAAATAATTAAACAATACATACTGGGAAGTATTCTATTCGAGCTACAAAGAATGACTGAACAATCTTTTATGTACTAAATATACGCCTATTTCATTTAATATGAGCATTAATATTGCAATGAAATGGGATATAGTTGTAATGTTATAATTTCGATTTTTATATTGCTTAGGTTAAGGTACGGTACATTCTGTTTGTATATTTTAAACTTGTAATGCTGCGCGGACTTTTTGTTATTTTTCGTAGAATACGTCTTAATGCATTTATTTATTATTAGTGTCTTTCCATAGGGCGACCTTTTCACGCGCAATATGCAGTTATAACTGAACAGCTGACTGTTCTAGTAATCGTTATATGTGTAAGCAAAATTGAGAACTGAACAGCTTAACTCAAAGAACTTTACATCTGATCAGATTATATCATTAAGGTGGACTTTCAAGTCAGCAGCACCGCGTCAGTGACGCCGCGATAGAACGTCAGATTAATGTACTGTGCAAATGTAGGGACTGTCATTCAAGCGCAGCGACACTAGACGCCGCATTCGAATGATCATATTTGCACAGTATCTGACGCTCTGTCGCGGCGTCTTCACGCGGCGCTACTGACTCGATCGAGATGCTCGACTCGAAAGTCCATCTTCAGATAACTGAACAGTTATAACTGCATGTGTATAGCCGACTAACGCTGGGCGAACGCGATGCAGTCGCAGCCTGTGTGACTTTGCATACATCCGCAATGCCGATTGTAGCGCTGCATTCGTAAAACGCGCATTGACTGCTCGTGAAAATGTCGTCATGTGCAAAGGCCTTTTAATCTAGAGTTATTACAAAGCTTTCACAGACGAATCTTTTTATTGTTTTATAAAGTTTTATTATTTTTTTATAGTTTTTCACGATTGTCCTAGTGCAGAGCGCGATCCAATGGGCGCCGGTCGACAGCTGGTTATCGTTTGATCTGGTTGGAGATCTTAAGGAACTCCAAGTAGCCGGCCTGCATCTCGGCGTCCATGCCCGTGTCCCACGCCTCGTTCTCCAGCTCCTCCCTGAACCCACCGACCAGCCGTTATAGCACAACGTGAACACATACATATAGTGAGACGACGCCCTTGATGTTTGCGGATGAGCCGGCTCTACGGTTGTAGCACTAAATACTCGACAGACTGATCCACTACTAATAAAGATAATTAAAGACTCTTGTTACGGACAAGCTAAACTGCGCGGGAGACGCTCGGTAACCATAGCAACGGACCGACACGAGATCAGCCGAATCTGAGACAGTATCTCGGTAGAGAGAGAAAGTAAGTAATTGTCAGAAAGAGAAGGCATGCCTCGTGTCGGAAAATGCATGGAATGTGCCAAGGGCGAGTCGAAATAAAGCGGCAACGTCGCATAATCTATGCATAATTGGTTAGTACAATTTATTGGCTCATTAGAGGAGGTACTTACTAAGGCAAAATATGTAAATATTAAGGCGTGATTTTTACGCATTATTCGTTCTCAAGTTTTCGGTCTCAGTGTAATACAAGTGAAAGTGCTAGAATAGGGCAGTGATAGGGAAAGTACCTCTTCTAAATAGCTAAGTAGCTAGGTAAAGATCAGCTTAGGCTGGTCAGTGGCCTCTCTTCAAAACCGAGGCAAGTGACACCAGCTGCGGTCAGCTGGTAGCCCAGGTCATTGACCCTAAATGGTCAGCTGGTAGCCCAGGTCATTGACCTTACATGGTCAGCTGGTAGCCAGGTCATCAAACCCCAGCTGTGATCAGCTGAACTACTGCGAAGGGTGAGTGAACCGAGTCAGCCGGTACCTGTTCTTGTTGTAGCATAGCAAGCAACAGCTGACCTCTACAGCATCTTTCCTCACCGTAATAGCCCTCCAATAGCAACCATCTCACAGCTGAGCCGTGGTCCTTACCACCCACGGTCAGCTACGGTGCAGCAGCGTGCAGGTGCACGGCGCATGCCCATGCAACCACAAGCAGCCAACCAACCATCTGGCCTAAGGGTCATCGTGGAAGGTCCTCGGCCACAGCGGGCGGAACACGGTGGACAGCAGCAACGACGTCGAGAGTTGAACCTGCCACTTATCTTAAGGATAACAGTGGTGAGGGGTTCGCAACAGCGACGGGTGGAGTGCTTCAGGTATCCGCTACGACCAAAAGGTTTTTAAAAACCATATAGCCCCCCAAGTGTTAATAAGTTCAGTGTCTCTTAGTGAGTTACAAGTAAATTTTTCCGACGGCCATTTAAATGAACTTTTCCGGCGGCCATTTTGAATTGAACTTTTCCGTCGGCCATTTTGAAGTCATGTAGTGAGAAGTACTACATATCTATATAACTTTAATGTGATGGCTTATGTATTAACCATTATGTATTAACCATTATGTGTTAACCTTTATGTACTAACCTTTATTTGCATTTGTTCTAGCTAATGTTTAGTATTGTGTAACTAATGCTTACGTACTAATCTTTATGTGCTAACCCTTATGTACTAACCATTATGTGTATTGGTTTTTAGTTGATAAACTAATCATACTTTATTCCACAGGCAGTGTGTTTATAAAAGTGTAGCGACAGTCGAGTTAATTAAGTTAAAAGTGAAACGTTGTAAAGAAGGCTGCGGCACAGGCCTTGTGTTAGCAGTATAGGCTCTAAGATTCCGTATTCAGACCGGCTGATGCGGTGGAACAGTGTTCTATGTTTTTTTTTATGTATCGACTGTCGGTCAACATTTATATCAAGCCTGTTACCATTTCGAGTGAATAATAAGCGTCGGTTCCCAACCTTTTTCGTTCAGTCGTCGTTTAAACTGAGTGTTAACATTCGAGTGAACGATAATCGTGTCGTACATAACCGATGTTTACTATTTAGTCTTTGTTAAACCAGGTAGGTTTTTTATATGACTTAATAACTTACAACTATTAGGTCTAAAGTTTAATTGTACGATCGTGTCCTATGAGATCCAACTACTTTAGGTTGTATTAATGTCCGTATTCATAATCTGAAAGCTTACAACTATTCAGTTATGAAAATTATACGAACTTGCGTATATGAGAACTTAATAGTAAGTGATCATTTCTAACGTATGTGTGTTGTATATAATTATTAAGATAACTCGTGTACCTATACTTTGTTTATAATTTTAAAACTGTATTACCCTGCCATTAGTAATACTATTGTGTTTCTGTGTAATTTATTCATAATGTTGTCATTTATAAATTGATATAATAAGTTGTGTCACTTATTTATATAATATAATTGTGTCTTATGTTCATTTGTCTAACGGACAGTGTTTTGTCAGTTGTCATACGTGTGACTGATTTTTATTTTTTCATAATAAATACGTATTGTGTTCTTAAGAATGATGTTTGATTCGAGATTAGTCTCGTGTGTAAACCCGTGAAAACTACTATCCTTTTAAAACCTTAAGTAGCGATTACTCCTGTAGTTCAGTCTGAACTGGCAGTGCGTAAAGCTCAAATTGAGTTGAGCACCTCTAGATTTTTTTACTAGTTCCTATCTAACCATACGGAACATCAAATGGTCCTTCGAGCCGGATCTCTGGACACAAAAAGGATAGTTTTGTTTCACGTGTTTATTTTCAGGATAGAATGGTCGTCACGCGCGGTCAAGCCGGAGAAGAGAAGGGGCCTGGGCACGAAATCGACGAGATGCGTACTGAGGACGCACCAACCATTTCTGGAACTATGGAGCAAAGAACGAGGCCAGAAGATGAGCCGTCCACTGAGGGTGGACAGACTCCGGCACCTACAGGACTGGGTAAGCAAAGATTAGATTTACCTTCCGTTAGCAGGTTGCCAGCTCCAGAACAGACCGCCGTGATGAAGAAACCATGTCAGCGAGCTACGAAGGAAGGGGTACGTATTACTGAGACCGAAAACTTGGAACCACTTCGGGAGGGGATAAGGCAACCCCCCCTTTCAACGCCGCCGGCATCACTGCAGTCTGAGGCAACTGCAATGAGTAAACAGGAAGCCGATTGGGCTTTTGAAGAAGGACGATTGGAGATTGAAAAAAGGTACGAAATAGAATTATTACGTAAACGACTGGCTCGTCGTGTATCTACATTCAATGGAGAAGACGCTGCTGGGGACGGGCCCAACACGGAGGCGGCGCCGACAGCACCGGTGCTAAGGCGCGTACAAGAATGGCTAAATCAAACAGAGCAGCGTCAAGGAGCACCGCCTGAAGTGGGAGCAGTGGCATCGCCTGCCAACGTTGAGGTTTCTCGGCGACACGAGACGCGTACAGCAGTGCACCTGCCGGTTAGGACAAAACCGGACAGGAAAGTGGAGTGGGATCAGCCAAGGATCCTGCCCACGTGTTCCCCACACCCGGCACCGGCCGAGGAGCAGCCGAAGACCGATATTGATCGGTTAGCTGCTTCAATAAACAAGGTAGCGAACAGAAGGCCGCTACTCCGTGAGTTGACGGAATTACCCAAGTTCTCTGGTGAAGCAAACGAATGGAATGGCTTCAAAATCGCGATGATGCATAGCACCGAACACTTCAAGTTCTCAGCAATAGAGAACGTTACGAGATTAAGAAACAGCTTACAAGGTAAGGCTCGGGATGCTGTATCAAGTTTGTTGAATTCTAGAGATCCAGATCCTGAGCGCATTATGAGGTCGTTAGATTCGACTTTTGGCAGACCCGACGCGATCGCCAGACAGGCAGTGGTAAAAATTCGCAAACTTAAAGCACCAACAACAGCCATGGAGTTGGAGGACTTCTCCATTGCGCTGACGAACATAATAGCTGCACTCCGGGAGGCGGATATTCGGCGGGAACATCTGTTTAACCCCCAACTGGTAGTGGAGGTTCTCAACAAGCTAGACGAGATTACCAGAAGCAGGTTTGCACCATATGCGCATGAGTACGGCGGTATAGGTGAACCAGAGATCTTAGTGCTGACCAGGTTCATTGAATTGGACGCCGAACAAAGAATGAAGCATTTAGCTTATAACTTCAACACAAATAGTCACTCATCGGAGACGTTTAGTAGGGGAGCGAGGTATACATCGCGAGGAAGAGGCGCATCCGCGACAAAGAGGGTATACTTCGCTGCCAAGGCCACGGCTAAGCAGCATCCCGCTAAGCCGTCGTGTGTCGCATGTGGAGGGGAGCACCACTTACCGACTTGTCCCCGACTTATAACTAAGGACATAGGTGATCGATGGAAGTTTGCAAGGGAAGCGCAGGTATGCTTTCAGTGCCTACGAGCTAACCACCGTCGCGAGGGATGCAAGGCCAGTAGGTGTGGGGTTAATGGGTGTCAACAACCCCATCACCACCTTCTGCACAAAAATACAAGGGCCGTCGGGGGAGCCGCCACAGCTTCAGTGATGAACACAATGGCAAGTCAAAGCACGGTGCTACTGAAGATATGCCCCGTCACCATTAGAGGTCCCAAGGGAACGTTGGATACGTATGCTCTATTGGATGAGGGATCAACCATAACCTTGGTAGACGGGAAAGTGGCGGCCGTCGTAGGTGCAGAAGGGCCGACGAGAAAGCTCAAACTCCATGGGATCAATGCGGTAAGTGATGAAATCAGCAGCCAAACAGTGGGACTACTGATAAAATCAAGATCTGGGTCGCAGTTTGATGAGATAACCGCACGGACGGTCCCAAAGCTTGAACTGCAGAGCCAGGCAGTTCCAGCGTGTGTTCTGGGATATCCGCATCTGAAAGGCTTAAAGGTAAGCGATGTGTGTTATTACGGGGCCGTTCCAAGGATCTTGATTGGTGCCGATAACGGGCACTTAATTGTCACAAGGACATTACGTGAAGGAAGTAGAGAGGCACCTAAAGCTTGCCTCACGAGCCTCGGGTGGGTAATTATGGGACCCAACCCGGGTGCAAAGGATGAACCGAGAGAGGCGGTTCATCATCTTCATCACCGTAGTCAGAACAGCGAGGATGAAGCGCTTCATGGCTTAGTGAAAAGCCACTTCGACTTAGATGCGTTGGGAGTGAGCTTGGCCAAGAAGGAAAAGCCGGAAAACGAACGGGCCGTCGAGTTGTTTAAGGTTACAGCCCGACGAAATGGACCAAGATTCGAAGTTGGACTAACGTGGCGATCAAACAAGGTAAGGATGCCACCCAGCTTTTTCAATGCCTTTAAGCGCTTGAAAGGCATTGAAAAGAAAATGGACCGCGATGCAGCGTTCGGAGAAGGCTACATGGAACAAGTGGGAAACCTGCTGCAGAAGGGATATGCGACGGAATGTAGCGGCACCGAAGAAGAAGAGTGTAACGCCTGGTTTCTACCTCACTTTGGAGTTAGAAACCCTAACAAACCAGGAAAACTCAGGTTAGTGTTTGACGCCGCCGCATGCAGCCAGGGAGTAAGCTTGAATGACATGTTACTGGAAGGACCGGACCTCCTACAGTCCCTGCCAGGAATATTGTACAGATTCCGGGAAGAGCCTGTAGCAGTAACGGCAGACATTCAAGAGATGTTCTTACAGATCAAGGTGAGGTCTGAAGATCAGCCATCTCAGATGTTTTTATGGAGGGGTAACAATAGAAGTGAGCCTCCGAAAAGGTATAAGATGACATCTTTAATATTCGGGGCTACATGTTCCCCATTTTTAGCACACAGTGTCCGCAACCTGAACGCTGAGGAGTTCAGAGAGACACATCCTGCAGCATTCGCCGCCATAACTACAAAGTCATTACATGGACGACTTCGTAGATAGCTTCCCGAGTAAGGAGGAAGCCATAAAAGCGGTGCAGGAGGTGGACTACGTGCACCAACAAGCCAGCTTCATTCTGCGAGATTGGAGCTCCAATGAACAAGGTATATTAAATAGCTTTCCGGTTGAGTTGCGATCGCGAGCGCATACTCAACTAATGATAGGAAAAGAAAGCGAGGAGCGAACGTTAGGGCTTGTCTGGGATGCCCAGCAGGATGAACTGGGTTTTAACACAAGGATGCCAAGAGTGCCGAAGGAGGTTAAGGAAACAGTAAGAGCTCCTTCGAAACGGGAAACGCTAAGCGCGGTCATGTCAATCTACGACCCGCTCGGGTTCTTGAGTCCGTATACTATAGTAGCAAAGATTATGCTACAGTCACTCTGGCGTCTGGACATCGGATGGGACGAGCCTATCCCAAAAGGAACAAGCAGGTGAGTTCGTCACATGGATGCAAGGTCTACACAACATTGAACAGCTGCGGTTGCCACGATGCTACGATAAGCACAAGGAGGGCCAGAAGCGACATCTTCACATATTCTGCGATGCCAGCGAGCTGGCATATGCAGCCGTGGCATATTGGCAGATAGAAGGACCAGAGGACGCCGTGATCGTACGGCTGGCATCGGCAAAAGCCAAGGTAGCACCACTAAGAGGTATGAGTATTCCCCGGATGGAATTACAAGCAGCTGTTATCGGTGCACGACTTGCAGAGGCAGTGAAAAGTGGACATCGCTGGGAGGCAGCCAGTACCACATTCTGGTCGGATTCCAGAACAGTCCTCATATGGGTGAGAACCAATGCTAAACGTTATACACCATTTGTAGCACATCGGCTAGGAGAGATAGCCGAACTGACTAAACCAGAACAATGGCGTTGGGTGCCAACGAAAAGCAACCCAGCGGACGACGCGACGCGTTCAGAGTACGCAGCGGGGCCCAGGTCGGAGTGGCTGGAGGGACCGCAGTTTCTACAGCAGCCATCATCCGAGTGGCCGAAAGAACCAACCCCTGAGCGGGGGGAGCCCGAGGAGGAAGTCCTCGTGTATCATGTAAGCCAGTCAAGACCGCTACATTGGGACGCTATGCCGGATATTAACCGGATTAGCAAATGGAACGTGCTGATAGGAGCTACGGCACGAGTAATCTACATTGCAGCAAAATGGAGAAAGATGAGCAAACAACTAGAGGTACGTGATCTTCAAATGGCGGAAAAGCTATGGCTGGAAAGAGCCCAAGTAGACAGCTTCGCCTCTGAGATACAGCTGCTGAAACGGGGGGAGAAGATACCCCGTTCCAGCCGCCTATATAAACTGGACCCAGAGTATGGGTCAGATCGACTGCTAAGGTTGCGCGGGCGGATTAACGCCGCACCGGTAACACAAGATCAAAAGCAGCCGATCATTTTAGACGGACGGCATCAGCTCACACGAATGCTGATCCAAAAGGAACACGAGGCTGCAGGCCACGCAGGCAATGAAAGAGTCGTGAACGATCTAAGGCAACGTTATTGGATCTTACAGCTACGACCTTCCGTACGAGCAGTCGCCCACAGTTGTCAACGATGCAGAGTAAGAAAAGCCGCTCCTCAAGTACCAACGTTTGGTGACCTGCCAGCAGCAAGATTGGCGCCGTTTAGCCGACCATTTCAGAACGTAGGGGTAGACTACTTCGGGCCAATGAGCATCACGATCGGCAGGCGCCACAAAAAAAAGGTGGTGCGCTCTTTTCACATGTCTAACAACTCGAGCAGTACATCTGGAGTTGGTGTACAGCCTGTCCACGGATTCTGCAATCCAGGCCCTACGCCGCATGGGAGGGAGGCGAGGTTGGCCTTCCATTATATTTTCAGATAACGCGACGAACTTTAAAGGGGCTGACGTCGAGTTGAGAGCCGCTGTCGAGGAGTGGGCAGAGCCACTCAGGGAGTTCTGCCTAGGTAAGATGATATCATGGAAATTTATAACACCAGGTACCCCAAACCAAGGAGGAGCATGGGAGAGACTGGTGCGCTCGGTGAAAACAGCCCTAAGTGCCACCTTGAACGAGAAGTCTCCAAAGGAGGAGACACTGCAGACTCTGCTGGTGGAAGCCGAGTATTCAGTGAATGCTCGTCCCCTAACACATGTGTCGGTAAGTCATAAAGACCCAGAGGCATTGACTCCGAACCATTTCCTCATTGGATCGTCATCAGGGTTACCCGTAGTGGGCCCATGTCAGCAAGCAGACAAGAGGACTTGGCGAGCAGCTCAGGCGCTAGCAGACGAGTTCTGGAGGCGTTGGATACGTGAGTATTTACCAACGTTAGTCCCGCGCGGCAGTGCCGCTCAAAGCTTACGACAACTCCAGCAAGGAGACCTCGTCGTCGTTGTAGACGACAAGTTGCCGCGCAACGTGTGGCCTAGAGGGATAATAGAGCAGGTGTACCCCGGGCCCGACGGCGAAGTCCGATGTGCAGACATAAGAACATCAGGAGGTGTGTTTCGTAGGCCAACACGTAAATTAGCTGTCCTCCCAATTATAGAAGGGGCTGCGGCTCCCACGTAGGGAGGGAGCCTGCGCCGGGGGGAGGATGTTACGGACAAGCTAAACTGCGCGGGAGACGCTCGGTAACCATAGCAACGGACCGACACGAGATCAGCCGAATCTGAGACAGTATCTCGGTAGAGAGAGAAAGTAAGTAATTGTCAGAAAGAGAAGGCATGCCTCGTGTCGGAAAATGCATGGAATGTGCCAAGGGCGAGTCGAAATAAAGCGGCAACGTCGCATAATCTATGCATAATTGGTTAGTACAATTTATTGGCTCATTAGAGGAGGTACTTACTAAGGCAAAATATGTAAATATTAAGGCGTGATTTTTACGCATTATTCGTTCTCAAGTTTTCGGTCTCAGTGTAATACAAGTGAAAGTGCTAGAATAGGGCAGTGATAGGGAAAGTACCTCTTCTAAATAGCTAAGTAGCTAGGTAAAGATCAGCTTAGGCTGGTCAGTGGCCTCTCTTCAAAACCGAGGCAAGTGACACCAGCTGCGGTCAGCTGGTAGCCCAGGTCATTGACCCTAAATGGTCAGCTGGTAGCCCAGGTCATTGACCTTACATGGTCAGCTGGTAGCCAGGTCATCAAACCCCAGCTGTGATCAGCTGAACTACTGCGAAGGGTGAGTGAACCGAGTCAGCCGGTACCTGTTCTTGTTGTAGCATAGCAAGCAACAGCTGACCTCTACAGCATCTTTCCTCACCGTAATAGCCCTCCAATAGCAACCATCTCACAGCTGAGCCGTGGTCCTTACCACCCACGGTCAGCTACGGTGCAGCAGCGTGCAGGTGCACGGCGCATGCCCATGCAACCACAAGCAGCCAACCAACCATCTGGCCTAAGGGTCATCGTGGAAGGTCCTCGGCCACAGCGGGCGGAACACGGTGGACAGCAGCAACGACGTCGAGAGTTGAACCTGCCACTTATCTTAAGGATAACAGTGGTGAGGGGTTCGCAACAGCGACGGGTGGAGTGCTTCAGGTATCCGCTACGACCAAAAGGTTTTTAAAAACCATATAGCCCCCCAAGTGTTAATAAGTTCAGTGTCTCTTAGTGAGTTACAAGTAAATTTTTCCGACGGCCATTTAAATGAACTTTTCCGGCGGCCATTTTGAATTGAACTTTTCCGTCGGCCATTTTGAAGTCATGTAGTGAGAAGTACTACATATCTATATAACTTTAATGTGATGGCTTATGTATTAACCATTATGTATTAACCATTATGTGTTAACCTTTATGTACTAACCTTTATTTGCATTTGTTCTAGCTAATGTTTAGTATTGTGTAACTAATGCTTACGTACTAATCTTTATGTGCTAACCCTTATGTACTAACCATTATGTGTATTGGTTTTTAGTTGATAAACTAATCATACTTTATTCCACAGGCAGTGTGTTTATAAAAGTGTAGCGACAGTCGAGTTAATTAAGTTAAAAGTGAAACGTTGTAAAGAAGGCTGCGGCACAGGCCTTGTGTTAGCAGTATAGGCTCTAAGATTCCGTATTCAGACCGGCTGATGCGGTGGAACAGTGTTCTATGTTTTTTTTTATGTATCGACTGTCGGTCAACATTTATATCAAGCCTGTTACCATTTCGAGTGAATAATAAGCGTCGGTTCCCAACCTTTTTCGTTCAGTCGTCGTTTAAACTGAGTGTTAACATTCGAGTGAACGATAATCGTGTCGTACATAACCGATGTTTACTATTTAGTCTTTGTTAAACCAGGTAGGTTTTTTATATGACTTAATAACTTACAACTATTAGGTCTAAAGTTTAATTGTACGATCGTGTCCTATGAGATCCAACTACTTTAGGTTGTATTAATGTCCGTATTCATAATCTGAAAGCTTACAACTATTCAGTTATGAAAATTATACGAACTTGCGTATATGAGAACTTAATAGTAAGTGATCATTTCTAACGTATGTGTGTTGTATATAATTATTAAGATAACTCGTGTACCTATACTTTGTTTATAATTTTAAAACTGTATTACCCTGCCATTAGTAATACTATTGTGTTTCTGTGTAATTTATTCATAATGTTGTCATTTATAAATTGATATAATAAGTTGTGTCACTTATTTATATAATATAATTGTGTCTTATGTTCATTTGTCTAACGGACAGTGTTTTGTCAGTTGTCATACGTGTGACTGATTTTTATTTTTTCATAATAAATACGTATTGTGTTCTTAAGAATGATGTTTGATTCGAGATTAGTCTCGTGTGTAAACCCGTGAAAACTACTATCCTTTTAAAACCTTAAGTAGCGATTACTCCTGTAGTTCAGTCTGAACTGGCAGTGCGTAAAGCTCAAATTGAGTTGAGCACCTCTAGATTTTTTTACTAGTTCCTATCTAACCATACGGAACAACTCTACTTTGCCGACTTCTGTCGGTCTATATAGTATGGTTGATCCGATTTGAAAATTAACTCAATCCAGTCAAACACAAACTGAGTATAACCAGGTCATCTGCAACTTAAAGATTAGTAGCACTAGAAGTCAAGAATATATTACATTAATTATTAATTAGTTTCGAGACGCGCGTATTTCTGAATTCTGACGTTACTTCCGTTGCTTCCGCGCCAGTAATATTTCTGCTGCAACTTGCGTGCACTGTCTGGACGTCCCGCCACTGAGGACGCCTTTATGTACAAACATCGCCATTGAGGAGAAAGCATCAATTGACTAGAGCGGTTCTCTGGCTGTGGTGGTTTAATGGACACTTATAGGTAAGCGCATAACTGAGGAGATTTCTCAGTTCCTCCGGCAGTGGAGCGGTGCGGGAGGATGTCGCCACAAGTTGACGAATCATAAGCTCTCGCGTCACTTCATCACACCACACCTCTCCCGCACAGTTCCATTGCCACAGGAACCTTGTCAGTTGTTAGGTATGCCTATACAATACACATACAGTAGTATAACACAATGCACTCACAGTATGTCGATGTCGAGCGCGGCGGGCTTGGCGGGCAGGTTGCTCTGCAGGAAGTCGCGCTCCTCCAGCGTCAGCGTCTGCCCGTCCGCCAGGTAGCCGCCCATCGTGCTCTCCGGCTCCGAGTTCGTTTCTGCAACAATCGATGTGACCTTAATGCAAATCAAGATGCGAGAGTGAGAGAGCCAGTGAGCTAGCGCATTCCACTGGAGTGCAGAGTTGTGTTGAGGGTGGTGGAATATCTTCTCGCACGAAATTCCTTAGTACTTGGAGACCAAAGTCTTCGAAAAGTGCATGTTGCCAGTGCTAACATATGGATTAAATAACGTGATTGCTTACTAACTAACGTAAGAAATCTTAAAGTACCTTAGTAGGCGATGGCAAGAGTTATACGTATATAATACATCGCATACTCACGGTTGAGGCGGCGCGCGACGGGCGGCGCGGCGGGGCGCGCGGCCGCGTCGGGCTCGGGGTCGGCGGTGCCCCAGCGCGCGGCGCGCAGCTGGATGACGCGGCGCACGCACGGCATCTCGGCGCGGTACTTGAGACGCTCGAACGCCGCGTGCATGCTCGTCGGGCAGTCCGCGTCCAGCGCGATGCCTGACAACTGCAACCCCCAAAATATGCTGACTCAGTGCAGTGGTCCGAAACTTGAGTCAAATCTGTGCTGAGTGCTGACTACAAAATCGTTGTACGCAGGTCACGTTGTACAAGATTTTAGAAGTTTTTCAGGGTGATTGTTACCCAATGCCAACGCAATTTTTTAAAAGAAATCTACATGGGTATCATTTCAGAGGTTTTTCAGTTTCATTTGTAAGCTCGCGACTTCGTCCGCTTGGACTACACAAATTTCAAACCCCTTTTTCACCCCCTTAGGGTTGAATTTTCAAAAACCTTTTCTTAGCGTCCAACGGCACCGACCCCAAAAAATATTATTATGGAACTATATTAACTCTTATATATTAATATACATAATATGTTCGGTAATAAATTAAATTATTTTTCAATTTTTAGTGTTTGTGTCTTGAAGTCAGTTTTTATTTTTTTTGTTAAAAAAATTTATTTCACAATTTTTAGTGGCCCCATGGTATTAAAATATGCTATGCCTGGTTAAAAATCTACTGTTTACTGTTTACTGTTGTGTGCTATTACACTGATCGCGAGCAATTTACTCTTATCCGTTGAGGAGTTCCATTATCTATCTTCGAAGATGTTCATCAGATCTTCACCAAATTTAAATGGGACCAACTTTGAAGTATACCCTTTCAAACAAAAAAATAATTTTCAAAATCGGTCCAGGCGTCTTTGAGTAATCCGGTAACATACATTAAAAAAAAAAAAAAAAAAACGACGAATTGAGACCCTCCTCCTTTTTTTCTGTTAAAAATATAAATAAAATAATAATGTTAGTAACATCAGAGCTTACCTTGAGCAATTGACAAACTGATTTGATGTTTGTTTCCTTGTCAGTGTCTAGCAGATGTAACAAAACTTTACACAGGCTTTCCCCTAAGGATCTTATCCTCCCACCCTGAAAAAATTTACACACTTTATATACACACGTTTTTAAAAATCTATACTAATATTATAAAGAGATAAAGTTTGTAAGTTTAGTAATCTCTGGAACTGCTGAACCGATTTTGAAAATTCTTTTCTTGAAAGCTACATTATTCTCGACTCTTGTGTGTCTACAGGACACACTGATTTGGAATCGCCAGAGAGAATATGCATACAAAATTGTTACAATATGTCATATAACAATTTTTTAATTTATCTATTTATGTTATTTATTTAAACATCTTTTTTTTGCTTAATAATATGACAAAGACTAAAAAATACAGGATCTACTTAAAGACAAAGAGCGACCTTATCACAGTGATCTTTTATTTTACAGAAAAACTTTCAGCTAATTGGAAAATAGATAAAAACAGAAGAAAATTGAAGCTAATAACAAGTTTTCACAGATAGAATTTTCAGTTCCTAGTTTTACTGAGAATTTCCCTGTAAGGCTAGATGTAAGTGTTGAAAATTAATTTAAAAAAAAAATTAAAAAGCTCCAACTCCAAAGTACTGTACCTGGCTGTTTTCCAGTTGTGTGTATATTTCAGCTAGGAACATGGCAAAGCCGCGCATGTTTTCCTCCGAGCTCTCTATGCCACTTATGATCTTGTGCTCCTCGGTAGAACAACGCTCCAGCAGGCACGCCCGGAACGTTGACTCCTCGGGCGGTGCAACAGAATCAAAGATGGAACACAGTCGGGCACCATTGTATCGGAAGTTGGCCTCGCCTATGCACTGTGAACATGCAATACTTGATTTAGGATCTATATTAATAATAAATGTGACTGTCTGTTTGCCCTGTTTAACTGATATTGATGAAATTTGGTAAAAATATAGCTTGCATCCGGGGTTGAACATTATTACTTTTTGTCCTGGAAAATAAAAGACCTCTTAACTAATATGCTAAAATTCTAAACTAATAAACTCTACATATTGACTATTACCTAATAACCCAACACAAATGCTTTCAGAAAGAAAGAAAATAAAATTTTGCACACAAGTTCATTATGTTATCACTGTGTGAAGCAGTGCCTGTAAATCATTAGAATATGGTAATATTCTGTACAATATTACTTAAGTTGGTCTAAAAGCACAAACCTCAAAATAGGCCAAACAGATTTGATCCAAGTTTATATCAATAAAAAGAAAAAGAATTTATATTTAAATCCTTAAGTATACTCATGTAAAGTTAGGGTAAGTCAGCTAGTTAATTATAATTTTTCAAACAATAAATAAATATAGTAGGTATATTTTGAAAACATAAACTGACTAACATACATTGCATGGCCTAATATTTACGAAGAAATAACCTAAAATGCTACCTGGTTCAGAGAATAGAATTTACACATAAACACTGCAGACAGCCATGTAAAGTAAGGGCAAGTCAGTTAGTTTATTATAATTTTACCCACACAATAAAGAAATTAGTATATTTCACATAAAAATCCAGTAATAAAATAAATAGTAAAAAAGTAAAAAATTAATTCTACCCTTGACCTTGCATCCCGAAGATGCATTATATTATGAAAGCTTATACTGTCTGACAATCATGCATGGTCTAATATTTACAAAGAAATAGCCTAAATGTTACCTGGTTCACAATGGCTTCAACAAGGGCCCGGGTGGCGGTGGCATCATTCAAAGTCAAAACAAAAGTATCCACCAATGGTCCACACAAAGTGTCGAATTTACCGGGATCAAATGTTATCTCACACATCACTGTAATCAAGTTTGCTATGTTCTCCTGTTGAACCAACATAAGTATTATAAATTCATACTAATACATATTATAAATTCATACTAAGTAATATTATAATGCAAAAGTCAGTCTGTCTGTCTGTCTGTTAAGAGGTTTTCACAGTCCAACGGTTTAACAAATTTTGACAAAATTTGGTACAGACATAAGGACATGGATGAACATAGGACTATATTTTATCCCAGTAAGTCAAAGAGTTCCCACAGGATGCTTGAAAAGCCTAATTCCACATAGATAAAGTTCCGGGCATCATATTCTTACATTCCGTATATTATATTATGGATATAGGCTACTTTTCATCCTGGAAAATCAAAGAGTTCCCTTGGGGTCTTTAAAAACCTAAATCCACACAAAGGAAGTCATGGGCATCACCTAGGAACAATAATATATGTAATTCTACAATATATACAAAACAAATATATTTTTTAAACTTTACTAACTCGTAGATCCAAGTTTTCAGGCTCCTCAAGTGCATACGAAAGATTGTCAAAGTTATATGGGTCTTGATCTTGTGCCTGTCTGATTCTGTCCTGAACAGAATAGCGAGGCACTCTGAAGGGCTCTTGGTTGTAAATTACAGGTGACTGTGGCACATAGTTTGGTGGATACCATTCCTTAGCTTCCGCAGACAAATTTGATACAGGGGCTTCAACTGCCAACAAAATTGTAGATAAGCATGCATAAATTGACCCATAAAAACATTTGATGATGTTACTCAGTCAAATATAAGTTAAATGATGTTTCCAGCACAGGTGTACATTAACAATTTCAGTATTAATCCTTATTGTAATATACCTAATGTAAAAGTATTGAAAATAATGAAGATCTGATTTAAAATTTGTTACACACCATCATGCGCCATGGCTCCGCCAGTTGATTTCTGTCAAACTACGTAGCCGCCGACGTCATCACAAAAATTCCTAACTTTCACCTGAAGATTCGATGGGTGCTTTTAGCGACCCGCGATCATAACCAATGAAGATTGTTTTTAATGTGAAATATAGAATTAGATAAGAGAACGATAAAAAATACCTTTTGCGTCGTCCGCCACGGATTTGGGCCGGCGCAACTCACGAGGTTTATTATCGGGATTATGCCAACCACGGCCTCTACCTCTTGATCCTCCAACATCCCCGTTATTCATTTCAAGCGGTGAGGGCAATATAGAGTCTTTATTAAAAATACTAAGTCACTATATATTCGGAGTAATTCCATAAACCGAAATAAGACACTTTGGATTATTTTTCAATAGTTTCGCACGATGATTTCGACACGTAAACAAAGACAAATACTTCAACGACGTTTTTACGGGAGCACCTCCATGTTATTTGAGTGAGTGAGATAACAAAAAACTAAACTCCATGGAAGAGTGAGATAGAAATATTGTTGCACGAGGCGTTCCGTTTTACGAAATTTCTTGTATAAGTAAAATCTTGGCGAACTCATGCATGTGTAGGGTGGAGCACAGGGGTGGAGAAAGCGATCCTTCCTGGGCCCCGAGTCTAGTTCTATAGGGCCTTCAAATCATAAGAATACTTTTAATGAAACTGAAATCCCAAAATAGATTATGTTCCGTACCTACCTAAATACAGTAATATAGAGTTGCTCAAATCAAAATTAAACGATAAAAAGTTTTTGCGCTCGTTTCGCTTGCTTTTAAGCATATTTCTATAATATTACATACGTAGGTATTTTCTTCATGGGTTTCCACGCGGGTTAAATCGGCGAATCAAAACGAGGGCCTCATAATGATGTCGCTTCGACGCGACAGCCTAGGCCAGAGTAGGTAAGGCATTTATTTTGCCCATCCATAGCTACGTACTAGGGTTTCCAATACCGGGATCCCGGACTTGCTTTGTCTTTTTACCCAACTACGGCAAAGCCAAAAGGAAGGGAAATGCAGCTTAACTTAGAATCATGATCACCATTATAATTCTCTATTATAGTTTAGCTGCATTTTGTTTTTTATTTATTCACTAATTCTTCAATATACTGTTACATTTTGTACATTTCCTACCTGAGCATTTAGGAATTGTATAGAGTGCCTAATTGATTTTATACAATGCCTAGGAAATGTATGAAATGGTCAACAATAGATTGCATATTTTATACTTTGCCAAAACAAGCCCGGTATTTCATATGGAATAGTATTCTATTGAATCACTGAGATTTTTGGTCACTGACATTTCCGTTAACATATTATACCTACATTATAACCTATTCCAGTTAATTTAAAAATCTTTTTTGTGAACAGTAAATACATATTATTTTTCCTCCATTCCTTTTCTTCACATAACATAAGAAGTGAGCTGTGGCCGAATGTGCAGTGCACATAATATCAACTTCAATATCTTGACTACATGATCCTACGACTATGTTATGTAGGTACATAACAACATGATAGGAAAATTGAATGCAAACAGCAATTTTAGAAACAAAAGGTTTTAATCTTTAAAACTTACAACTCTTTGTTTAGTCAAATAAATAACAGCTCAGCACTAGTAGATTCATTTTTGTCACTACCTATATACAAATAATTTCTACTACTAATTAAAAAATAGAAAACAGAAAAGGAACTCATCTATATTAATCATCAATGTATATATTAAATATTAATACATAATATATACAAATTTGCCCTCTCACATTTTAACAAAAGCACTATAATTAATTAATTACATTGAAAATATGATTGGGCAGTATCAATCCTATAAATTCTAAAATTAGGTCTTAAAAATTATATACTGAAAGATTCTCCACAGCCACAGGTGCCTTTGATATTTGGGTTATTAAAAACAAATTCTGCTGCAAGCTTGTCTTCAACAAAGTCCATTTCAGTTCCTGTAAAATGCAATATTACATTAATTACTTTAATGATAAAGACTATTTAACTATACAATACTTAACCACACATACCCAATAATGTTAATTGTGCTTTTTTGTCGATAATTATAGTAACACCATCCTGCTTCACTTCCTCATCAAGTTTTCCCTTAGTAGAAGCATAATCCAAAGTATAAGACAGTCCATTGCAACCTCTTTGACGCACACCAACCTTCAACCCAATAAATCCTTTAGCCTCTTCTTTGGACATAATCTCCTTTACCTTTTGAACAGCTGATGGGGTTAATATAAGTGCTGCCCTGGATGGCAATATTCGTTTTTTGACTGCTCGCACTGTGGCACTTGCTATTGATTTCGTAGCCATCTATAACAATGTTTATTGCAATAAGTATAGAGTTTTAATAAAAATTTGAAAAATAAATCGAATGTAATGAAGTGGATCATCAAAAGTTGTTGTTTTTTAAAAATAAATACTAATCTACTTATTTGCTTACCTTAAATTTAGTGCTATTAGTTTTTATGGTTTTTTAATACGACATTTCATTCGTTTATTTACGCAAAGCAAATAGTATGTATGAAATGTATGAAATATAAAAAAATGAAAAATTTACATCTTTTTTCAAATAGGAAACGTCATTTAATTTGACATTTTGTTTTTAAATTTATTTTACGGCCCTGGATGTCAGTCTTCTAACATTTATGACGCCATGACCAAAAGGTATATAACCACCTGCGTTCTATGACAGGACTCACAGCGTAGATAGAATAATAGGTAGATGTAAGTACTGTGTAACCGCGTATGAGATAGCGATAGCACGACGTAACGCTGAATAACACGACATATTACCATTGTTTAGTAGTCACTATTTGTATTAACCGATCAACAATATTTGTATTAAACGTTTTTTATGTGAAAACAAGTAAATAACTCATGAGAAATACAATAGCACTTACTTGACACTTTTTTTAAGTAGGTCTTAAATGGTTAATATTTGTCCTATGAGATCAAAAAAATTAACACTATATTTTTTTGCGCCCTAAAAACCGTAAAACTTTAATTTAAAAATATATTTTTCTTAGACAGGTGAAAACACTGTCGGCCATGTTTGGCCGATAGATTATCTGTGCTCTGACGTCATGCATTTGTAAACAACAGCATAACCTCCCAAAGTTTAATAAACATGACTTCTATACTAGTTTACATGAAAAATATAGTAATTATCGTTATTGTATCATCCAAGAATGTAAAAACGCATCGATAAAGACCACAGGAAAGTTGTGGATTAGAGTGCCCAGTGAAATAAATATACGTAACACGCGAAGACTTGCTTAAAGGGATCCTATATGACTAACGACTGCAACCCAAATTTATTTTTGCAAAGATCACTTTGTTGTAAGTCTTACTTAATAACATATTCAATTTATAAAGAGAAAACGATAATTTTTTACGTTTACTATGAGTTTTTAGAAATATATAAAAACTAGCTTATGCTCGTGACTTCGCCCGCGTGGACTTCATAAATTTCAAACCCCCATTTAACCCACTCAGGGGTGGAATTTCAAAAAATCCTTTCCTAGTGGATACCTTCTCTTTACCTACAAAGAACACACCCACCAAATTTCATGTATCTAGGACCAGCTGGTTAGATGTTTAGGCTGTGCGTTGATATATAAGTTAGTCAGGACTTTAAATTTTATATATATGGATACTACGTTACTCCCCGCGTGACATAGGGGATGACATTTCTTTGTTTACATATTTAATGACGTCACATCATGGCTGACAGCGTTTTCTGCATTTTAAATAAAAATAAAAACTGTTATTGGATGAAATTAGATATGAGTCAAGTAGCCTATTACGCCACGAATGCTCAAAGTTTGTTTTGCAACTTTTTGTATGTAATCTTGAAAAAAAACCAGTTACACGATAAGGGACAAAAAAATAGGTTAGCTGCGTCTCTGTTTATCACATTAGTAACTTTATCTGTGCTCTCTTTTTAGTACGAATGAGAAAGCAAACGTTCCTGCATCTACCTTTATTACTCTATCTACGACTCACAGGCCATAATATCTTCTCTACATAGTCTCTACAAAGTATAAAATAAAGTCGCTTCCCGCTGTCTGTATGTATGAACGCCTAGATCTTTTATACTAAGCAACGGATTTTAATGTGGTTTTCACCAATAGATAGAGTGATTCAAGGGGAAGGTTTATAAGTATGGTTTAATCTTCAAAAAATTAGAGATCCCTAGAGAAATTGAAATAATGTGAGTTAGGCGTGCGCTGCCTAAATGGTCAAAGTTACACGAAAACAATGTATGGTGAAATTGCTTCTCTTAAAAAGTTCTAGAAAGAACTCCGCAGTAGCATACAATAATTGATTTTATGATTTTCAAAAGTGATCTGAAACAAAGTCTTATTTTCAAAGGTGTTTTACTGGCATAGTATTAATTTTTATCAAAATAAAATAGTTGATCATCTGAAATATTCAAATAAGACCAAAATTGAAATATCATTAAAATAAAACTTATCAATAATCACAGTTTAATACAGTGCGACAAGGCTATCTTGGCGCGTGGATGAATGAATACTATGTCTATGGTAGTAAACCCTGCGAAAAGCGAAATAGGTAATCAATCTCTATGGTAATCATTCATCCAAGGAAATATTATATTTGACATTGACAAGTGTTGACAAATGACATCAAACGACACGTCAGGAAACTTCAACTTGGGATTTGGGGTTGGGACAGGGAATTTAGGAAGTTTAATGCTAGCGCGGTAGATATTTTAATTCTTTTAAATCGAATAATGTAATATAATTAACAATGGGTGGACAAAAATTTGAATACGATGAGAGTGGATCAACATTCTTCTACTTTGTTTTATCATTCCTCGCTCTGATATTGGTGCCGGCGACATTTTATTATTGGCCGAGAAAACGGAGAGAAGGTAAATCTTTACAGTAAACCAATTAAAATAAGTAAAATAATAATAATTGCATACTTGATAGTTCATATTATAAAGAATTATGAAATACCTTTTGTTTTTAAGGCTACCTACTGTAATTTATGTGCTTACCATAAAAAATTTGATGTCACGTTACGGTACATTACCTACACGTTGATAATTTTTAAAATCCAATGCTTGTAAACGTAATTACTTATAGAAATTCTCATTTGCAGATCCAGCAAAAAAAGCAGAACTATGTCAGTGTCCAAATTGTATACAGAAACAAATTATAATAGAACAGTCGGAACCATACAAGAAAGTGAAAAACTTTTTTATTATGTTAGCAATAATATTAGGGTGGGTGCTTCTCGGTTTTCTAGCAGTTAAAGTGTCTCAGTTTGACTATGAGATGTCTAACTTTGACCCATACGAAATATTGGGCTTGCCTCCAGGGGCAACTCAGGCTGAAATCAAAAGATCTTATCGCAAACAATCTTTAATACTTCACCCGGATAAGGAAACTGGAGATGAAAAGGCTTTCATGAAACTGACAAAAGCATATCAGGTAAAATTTATGCATTAATTACAAGCCATTAATATTTATGCATTCCAGGGAGATACTGCACAGAAACTGATTATGGGTATCTTAGTAATTTTAGGGCTATCTTGTATCTGAACAAAAAAATAAGTAATAGAAAATAGTGTGGTAAGGGTTGCCGCTCAAAAAAAAACATTGAATTGCTGCTTTCTATTGATAAGTACTGGCCATGTGAACATGCAAAAAATAAAGCATGCATTTTGTCACATTTTATCCTGTAGGTATGTAGTTACCTATATTCTAAGACTTAGGTAAGTACCTATATTTAAGTTAAGTATTAAGTAAGGTAAACATATGTGGTACACCTAAGTCAAAATAAAATATATTAAGTAATTACTTTATTTGATAACTAATTAACAAGATGCTGATCAGATCTTATTGATGAGTTTTCAAAAAAAAACAGTTTCAAAGAATAAAAAAATACATTAGGCTCTCTGTGAAAGTGGGTCATATCAGCTGTTAGTTGAATAAAAAAAAATTAAATCTTGTATCAGTCTGTATTATTAATTAGTCAACCTAGCACCATAGACAGCTACAGCAATGTGATGATTGCAATAATTCATAATTTAGTTTTTTCTATATTTAAGGCTCTAACAGATGATGAAGCCAGAAGAAATTGGGAGAAATATGGGAACCCTGATGGCCCAGGAGCTATGAGCTTTGGTATAGCACTGCCAAGTTGGATTGTGGAGAAAGAGAACAGTGTGTGGGTTCTGGGGCTGTATGCACTTGTATTCATGGTGGCTCTGCCTACGGCTGTAAGTGGTTTATGTATTTAATTCAAGCTACTAGTTTTTTTCACCACTTCCGTGTGGATTTACGGTTTTAAAGATTCTGACTTTCTCAAAATACTTTCTTAGTGGGTTCTACATCAGAAGTCTCCAAAATTAAGGTTTGCAGGCCAATTCTGTTCCGTAAGCACAACTAAACTGGCCTGCAGTGCCAGGCTGAATACTTGTACTGAATGGTATCATGCTTGACAGTTTATATCTATTTGAAAATGATAGTAGCCTAATATGGATTTGTAATTATCTATATTTCCTTTTGTAGAATGTTTTTTCACATGAATACATATTTAGATACGTTGTTATAAATAGACTAACTTGTGAATTTATTAGTATATTATTTCTTAAAGTAGTCAATTGTAATATGTGTAATCAAATCTTTTTAGGTTGGTACATGGTGGTATCGGTCAATTCGGTTTTCAGGGGAGCAAGTTTTGTTGGATACAACACAAATGTACTTTTACTTCTGCCACAAAACACCTTCTATGCCTTTGAAGAGAGCTCTGATGATTTTAGCAGCGTCATGTGAATTTGACAAACGCCATAACTCTGAGATTATTGAAAGAATAACTGACAATGAAGAGGTCCCAATGGTAAGTTAATTTTGTTACAAAATGTAAATATAAAATATAATATCTTGTAAATATTATAAGACAAGATACTTGAGTCTTAATACTTTTTACTAGCTAATTTGTGATAGTATGCATTGCAAACTCACGACAATGACTCACGTTTCACTAATGTATGTTGATGCCTGTGGTCTGTCAGAAACTTTCATGCATGAGTCGACAACAACTCTACAAATTTTCAACTCAATTGGATGAATGATGAGTGAACGCGTAGGTAACTAGCAAACACAGATATTGATTTTAAATTTATATCTTATATCTTATATTTTATATATCTTTATATTGTAAGGTTATTTTACCCAATATCTATAGTTTTATAAAAACGCTCAAAAATAAAATTTATAAGTTAGAAAGCGTTTTTTTCTAGTGGCAATAGCTGATGCATCGCTGCCATCCATTATTTATAGATGAATTCTCTCTCAAACTTGCTTGTAAAATATCTAATATTTATTTTTGCAAAAGCATTGATACTGTTTTTGCAAAAAGGTTCTGTCTAAATTCAAATGATCAAAGTTAATCATAAGCACTTATTAATTGATAATGAATGAACAAATAATAGAGAAGTCTTCATTAGAAGAATAGAGGTGCCAAATATTTTTGAATTACATAACTATATGTATATATAACATACATATATATAACAATTATATTAGCATTATAACATTACAGAAAAGAACAATTTCATTCTTCATAATGCTGATCAACTGAAGTTGTATTGATACCCATTATTGATAACTTTGTGCCTATACATGTAACAAACAATTTTACAAAAAAGTTTAAAATGAAGAGAAACATAAGGCGCTAAGAATCGGAGCAAAGCTACGAGCGTTTGCTAGCTTTTAGGGTTCTTATTTTATTACGTTTTTTTAACAGCTTTTACGTGAGCTACCAAACTTGGGCGAGAAAAACAAAGAGCAGCCACTGTGTCGGCCGTACAGTATAAAGGCCCGGGCGCTGCTGCACGCTCACCTCATGCGCATGAAGCTGCCGACCGACACGCTGGAGGTCGACCGCCGCTACATCGTGTCGCGATGCCCTAACCTCATCGTTGAAATGGTCAACTGCGTCAACCAACTCATCGCGCTTGCTTACGCGAGAAGAAGTAAGTAATATGTACTGCTTTGAAAAAAAACGAGCACGAGCCCCTAGCATAAAAAGTGATTTCTTCAGAACATTTGCATGGCATTCTCTTGGTCTTCGTCTTTCTTTGACATTCTTTGAAATTCTTTGGCACACAAAAAATCATAATTATAAATATTCAAATAAAAAATATTAAGTACATGTTTTATTTTTTTAGTACCTCGGCTGCCCACGATAGGTACTATCGAAAATTGTATGAAGCTGTCCCCAATGATAGTTCAAGGGCTTTGGGACTACAAATCCGCTCTGCTGCAACTGCCATACATTACGGAAGACCATCTAAAGTATTTCACGAATCGCAAGAAGCACATCAAATCTCTGCTACAATTAGCACAGCTGTCTGGAGAGGAAAGGAGACAGGTGCTCCGATTCCTAAATGACAAACAGTATGACGATGTCGTGAAAGTGCTGGGCAATATGCCGTATATACATTTCCAAGTTAACACTGAAGGTATGTTTGTATCCCATACTGAAAAGCGTAAAAGTTGAATTGTGTTTTAGTTCCTCATGAGCGCAAACTCGCCAACAAACTGCTGTGCAGTTTGGTGAGATAAAAAATGGTAACCATAATTGTTTGTGCATATCTCTACATAGTATAAAAAAAGTCGCTTTCTGCTGTCTGTGTGTAACTACGCTTAGATCTAAACTATGCAATGGATTTTAATGCGGTATTCATCAATAGATAGAGTGATTCAAGAGGAAGGTTTATATGTATAGTTCACGGGATTTTTAAAAACCTAAATCTACGCGGACAAAGTCGTGGGCATCAGCTAGTAATAAAATTTTTACAAAAATACAAAATACATCAAAAATTAGTCCCTTAAAATTAAAGATGGTCTTAACAATTTATGAATATTTTTCAATATTCAGTTGACTATATTGGTTTTGGTTTCGAATATATTTCTATATTTTGTGTATGCTTGGTTGCAGTAATCGATGATGAGAACTCTACAGTGGTGACAGCTGGTGCCATAGTAACAGTAACAGTGCTTCTCCGTAGAACCAACATGAAAGAACTCTTTGGGGATACAACTATTAAAGAAAAAACATTGAAGTAAGAGCTTTCAACTTATTTATATCCATACTATAATATTATAAATGCGAAAGTGTGTCTGTCTGTCTGCTAGCTTTTCACGGCCCATCCGTTCAACCGATTTTGATGAAAATTGGTACAGAGATAGCTTGCATCTCGGGGAAGGACATAGGCTACTCTTTATCCCGGAAAATCAAAGAGTTCCCACGGGCTTTACAAAAATTGAAATCCACGCGGACGAAGTCGCGGGCATCATCTAGTTATTTATATTTTATTCGATAATATAAAATCTTTGCTTCCAAAGCTTTAGATTTGACTTACTACAGTAGAACAGAAACTAGGTTACAACATAGGGGGTTATTCAAGGGGTGGATCAACAAATTTCTGAAAAACCGGCAATGCGTTGGCAGTCCCGCTGGTGCTGCAAATGGTCATCATGGGCAGCATCAATTACTTGACACAGGTGACCCGCCATTTGTTTGTTCGCCATTTATACATATAAAAAATCCTGCTATTAAATATATAAAATATGCTATTATATAGCTCACACCATAAAAGTAGGAATGTTAGAACCTGTAAAAGTAAGGTATAAATCAAGGTTAAGTATATCACCTCAGTTAAAGTTAGTCAAATAAAAAAATACAAATTCAAAACAAAAACTTTCGTACTTTTTATACCTACCGGAAAAGCCGTGCCGCCAAGTGATTTAGCGTTTCGGTACGATGCCGTGATCATAGATCGTAGGTCTATCCATTAAGCCTAGATACGTTAAATTGCGCACGCCAGCTTTAATATGAGCTGTGCGTTCAAAGGTTCATGTATATTCCTGATTTCAAGTTATTTGGACCTAATACTGAGGATTGTGATATCTATAATTTCTACACTACAAAACCGATGACCTTGAAATATTTTTGGGACAATCTTTAAAGTATCTCCTTTCTAACAAAAATAGAATCAATGAAATCGGACTATGCTTTAATGAATTAAAACTCAATATACATTTTAACTTACATTCCATCTAAGTAAGGGAACCATGCTGAATTTCGGGATAGAAAATATCCTAGGTTCTTCCTCATAGTATACTTAAAATGCCAAGTTTCATTTGAATTCATTCAGTAGTTCGGCTTGATGCGCGGCCATGATACAGACAGAGAGACAAATTGAAAAAAAATCCCTCAAAATCTTTTTAAAAATATCTTCAATGCACAGATTGGGCCTCTTACAGTTTTATTGTAAGTATAGATTTATTCTTCACAGAGAAGAAGAAGACGGGGGCGGGGACGCTACAGAAAAAGGCGAAAATGATAAGAACAATAAAACGGATAAGAACGAGAAGAAGGACGTGTACAAGCGGCCCGTGTGGATGAAGCAGAAGAAGGGGCCGGCCAGGAAGGGCAAGAAGCCCGCCGCCAAGCAGCAGGCCAAGCCCGCCGCCGCGCCGCCCGTCGCCGTCGCGCAGAACGCAGACAAACCTAAAGAAAATAAGGAACCAAAGAAAAAGGATGAGGAAGGTGTGCTAAACTTTTCATTTTCTGAACTTGACAAAATTGGTATAATAAATAGGATAGGATTCAATAGAACCTAATCACAATAACTAGTCGATTGCGTGTCAGAACACGCATAAGGTATAATAAAGTGAGGTACGGAACCCTTCGTGTGCGAGTCCAACTCGCACTTGACGGATTTTTTAAATTTACAAGGTGGACGTTTAGAAATACACACTCTGAAAATTACAATCCTCTACCTATTACGGTTCATGAGATATAGCCCACTGACAGACAGATGGACGGACAGCGCAGACTTATCGGGTACAAAAAACCGTCTAACCGTAAATCAAAAAGAAGAAAAATCGGAAGAAGAAATATTTTTTGTATGTTTTTTCTCTCTCCCTATACAGTTGATTTCAAATTGCACATTATTTTGGTAAACCATAGCTAGTTGTCATAGAGAGAGAGAGAGCCAACGCGTGCCCGACCTTCCTTATCTCTACATAGTATAAAATAAAGTCACTTCCCGCGTCTGTATGTATGTATGTATGAACGCGTAGATCTTTTATAAACTACGCAACGGATTTTAATGCGGTTTTCACCAATAGATAGAGTGATTCAAGAGGAAGGTTTATAGCTATCGTTTAATTCTTAAAAAATTAGAGATCCCTAGAGAGATTGAAATAAAGTGAGTTAGGTCGGAAAAAATTCCTCTCATTTGAGAGTTTCCGAGGCTATGACACCACATTAGTATCTACATTGCACCCATGCGAAGCCGGGGTGGGTCGCTAGTTTTGTATAAAGTCTAAGTTCGCTTGTAGTGTCTCAATTATGTATGCTATTATGCTAGAATTTTCAATCGTAATGTACTAGGAGGCGAGGAGTCCGAAGAAGGCAGCTCGGACGAGTCGGGCAGCCACAGCGAGGGGTCGGGCGACGAGTCACGCGACAAGTCGTCTGCGCCCGACGACGACGACGACGAGTGGAACAAGTTTCAGAAGCGCCTGCAGAAGCGAGAGAGGCTCGAAGGACGATCGAAGTGCTCGCATCCAGTGCACTGCCCGTACTTCCCCTTGGTAACTAGCACTCTTTACTTTTATAATGTAAACTAGCTTATTCCCGCGTGGACTACACAAATTCAAATCCCTATTTCACCCCCTTAGGGGTTGAATTTTCAAAAATCCTTTCTTAGTGTATGCCTACGTCATAATACGTTTGACGATTCAAAAGCACTTGTAATAAGTCTACTTGAATCTAAATATTTAAAAGAAAAATGTGATTGACTGACTGACTGACTGACTGATCTATCAACGCACAGCTTAAACTACTGGACTGATCGGGCTGAAATTTGGCATGCAGGTAGCTATTATGACGTAGGCATCCGCTAAGAAAGGTTTTTGGAAAATTCAACCCCTAAGGCGGTGAAATATGAGTTTAAAATTTGTGTAGTCCACGCGGACGAAGTCGCGAGCATAAGCTAGTAAAGATATAATATTCTATTCTAATAGCTATCTGCATGCCAAATTTCAGCAAGATCCGTCCAGTAATTTTAGCTGTGCGTTGATAGATCAGTCAGTCAGTCCTAATATAATATTATAAATGTGAAAGTGTGGATGTTTGGATGTTTGTTACTCAAACACGCAAAAACGGCTGAACGAATTTGGATGAAATTTGGAATGGAGATAGATTAACACATAGGCTACTTTTTATCCCGGAAAATCAAAGAGATCCCGCGGGATTTTGAAAAATGTACATCCACGCGGACGAAGTCGCGGGCATCAGCTAGTATGTAATAGTTATGTGTTCAACAGTCTATAATGACGTGTATGTTTGTAAGTTTTTCAGTTTCAATTCGCCATAGAGAAGTTTTCTACAAAGAGTTTACACTGTGTTATGTTCGGTCGCGATCAGGAGAAGCAGGAGTACTGGTGGTGCTACATCTGCGACCGCAAGTCCAACTCGCTGCTCACGGCGCCCGCGCACGTGACCGCGCTGGTGGACTCGCACGAGCTGCAGCTGCGCTTCACGGCGCCGCGGTGGCCCGGCCTCTACACCTTCGCCTGCTGTCTGCGCTCCGGTATGTACCTAGAAGAACGGCGTTACTACATACAGACGAGCCGGCCTTACGGATGTAGCGTATCATACCCGAAAGACTGATCCGTTACTAAAAATGAAGTCTGTAAAGAATACCAATTTTACCTGTACCCTGTGATCGCGCAGGATTTCTTTGCCCATAGTTGGGGTATTATGAACGTGCGAACTGGGTCATAAATCATTACGATCATAGGGTTGTAAGAATGCCGCAGAAGTCGTTATCGATGAAGAGAGATAGTTTGGCAGGTGGCTGGTAGCTAATTTGTATTATTTTCCCTCGCTCTTTATAACCTGTTAGCGACTATCGACATATCCTTCTTTTTACTGTTACACACAACATAAGAGCATCATGTCCCAGTTCCATAAGGCCTGTAAGTGCGAGCGAGAGGTCGGATGAAAATGATTTATGACCCAGTTCGCACGTTCGTAATGGCCCAGCTATAGACCGGTGTCTCCATCGATAGAGTGTATAAAGCACTATACTCACTTAAGGCTACTCGTGCTCGTGTGATTGTGATTGTGATATTCAAAATCAATTAAAAGTGTCCTTTTTTATTGATTCTGAATAAGTCGATACCAAAGTAATAATAACATTAAATAGAAGGTTTACTGCATATTAGTTCTTGAAATGATTGAAGTATTCAAGGAGGAGCTTACTTTTCTCGTAACTGCTTAATTATGCATGCGATTCTCTATCAAGTTCTAGGTTATTGTGATAATAGTATGCAACAACGTTACATGCACGCTAAAATTACCTTAAGCTGTTAAGTAAATTAAATACTTAACTATGTTGAACTGATTTACATTATTCGTCAAATTCCGTAGAAGCATACAGTAAACTGTCAAATTAAAAGTATAGGCACAACTAATAAATTTATACAAATAATAAAAATAATCATCAAAAGAAACAAATAAGAATTGTTTTAACATCTCCTATAAATAGATACCCGACTTTTAGTGTTTCGTGCGACAGAGATAACGCTCTACGAAGTTGAATTGAATTGAATTAGCCGACTGTCTCTTTCTAAAGGTCGATGTTCATCACTTTGGCCGCATACTGTATAGCCCATATAAAAAATGACTTCTCACGCGCCATTTTAACTCTAGGTTCACCTTTAAAATAAGGACTAAAATCGTACTTTTGACATGAAATTTGACACAAAGTTAAAATGGCGCGTGATGAGTCATTTTTAGGGTTCCGAACCCAAAAGGTAAAACGAGACCCTAAAGACTTCGCTGTCCGTCTGTCACCAGGCTGAAGCCTGTATCTCATGAACCGTGATAGTTGGACAGGAACTCTTCGTGCGCGAGTCCGACTCGCACTTGGTCTGTTTTGTTTACGCATCATAACATTAATTGACGCCTGCCAGTGTAGGTGAAGCCTCGACGTTTTGTTACAAGTTCCCTAACTGTCGTGAACCGTGACCCTACCTTATGCGTATTCCGACACCTATTTGACCAGTTTTATTTCTGTCATGGAAATTGGAAATGATTATGTCCAGATTCGTACATCGGCATGGACCAGCAGCAGGACATGAAGATAGACGTAAAGGAAGCGGCGGCCGTGCCCGCCGAGCACCCGCAGTGGGACCTTAGCGACTCCGACTCAGAAAACAACGAAGAGGTTAGTCTAACCACTACATCCATACTAATATTATGTACAAGTGGATCTGTCTGTCTATCTTGTAGCTTTTTACGGTCCATCCGTTTAACCGATTTTGACGTGATTTGGTATATGTAGAGATAGATAGCTTGTACCCCGGAGATGGACATAGGCAACTTTTTGTCCCAGAAAATTAAAGCGCTCCAATGGGATTTATTAAAATCTAATTTAACGTAGGCGAAGTCGTGGGCATCATCTATTTGGTACAAAAATAGCTTGCTTTCTGGAGACAGGCACAAGTAACAAGTGACTTAGAAAGTTTACTCCACTAATTTCAGACTGGCCACTTGGACTTAGATTGTTATACACCAAAAAATTGTTCAGTAGTGGATACTGTAGGCTGCTTCTGCTAGAAGATATATTACGTATGATTTATACAGGCTGTCATTAGAACGCTAGCGAAAACTTAGCGCTATTAATGTATATTAATACCTCAACACAATCCAATACCAATAACCATTTGCCTTATACTTGTAGTCTTAGTGATTTAGTATTTTTCAAATCCGCAATGTATAGCGCGCAAAACTCGGGGACAATGCCCCGCCTACGACGCGGCATTGACCCCGCGGCAACTGTCTACGCAACGTTTCTTGACCTCTAGCGTCAGTCAAGTTTTATTTCCAATACATTGCGAACTTTTTAAAAATATTTTTTTTTCGCGTTCTTTTTGTAGTATACTACCAGTATTCATAAGTACTATCACTTGTCTTCGTTTTGCTAGCGTTCTAATAACATCCTGTAAATATAGAAGTTTAGTATGAATCCGGCGAAATATGATCATAATAATTTGTCGATTAGTTTGGCGAAAATTCAGTTAGCTGATAGCTGCACTGGCGAACCCTGCTTAAACCATTAGATTTATATGAAAACAATGTTCTGTGGAACTGTTCCTCTCGGATGGTTCCTCTAAAATTCCATCCGAGTCGGCTTGTAATAGTTATATTATTATTAAAACTGTACTGCTGGTCGCGAATGTAGTCACGTGCGGTTCCTCTCGGAGTCCCAGTAAGGAACCATGGGTATTTTAACCCATCTAACTTTTGATCCTGAATATTTATGAGTTAATAATAAAATGTAAAACATGAAGTTAGGTTTGTTATTGTAGGCAAAAATAATGTGAAGTATGCTTGCTTCAATCGCTTATGCAGAATCATAAAGTACATATTATTTAATTAATATATTTTTCAATAAACAACATTTATAGTGAATTGACCTTTGGTCTACTGTTAATCTTATCTAATTGTAATAATCGCTGTGTTCATTGAAAATATGCATGTAATTATTAGTGATTCATTAATGTGGAAAGGTACTTAACTAATAATTAGTTAATGTTTATTTACTTTAACTGATATTTTCATATTAAAATCGTTTGATGTAAAATGTTTGTTCGATCATTGTAGCTCCTATTAGGAGAGGCAAATTTTGGTTTAATTTCTTTGAAAATTAGCTTCGAATAATATGGCCAAAAATATGATCTCGGTTCAAATCGAAGATGGTAGAAAGGACAAATGAAAATCCTCAAAACACATAAATCTATCAAGTAGGTATGTATATGTGTATAGATTGAGACCTATCAATTAAATAATGGTCAAATTGTGTGATTTCCGAAAATATTTTATATATATATTGTTAAAAATTACTTCTATAGACTAGTAACGCTATGAAAAATTGACATAAATATATTTCGTTTAATCCAAAGGTGTGTAAACACCGTGCCAGTATCTATGTAGTCTGTGGCGCTACGCGCATGCGTGTCACACAAGCGCTATCGTTCATTTTTCAAAGTATAAGAAACTTTTCCTGTCTGGAGGTTTGTAAATTTTTGAGCAAAAGTTAAAACGTTCTATACACCATCACGTTGTTTTGGTAGAGTCGTAACCGAGTTTTAGGTTTGAACTTTACCTTAGGATTTTTTTGAGGAAAAATTACTCGGTAGATCGTTTTGGGGGTCACTAGCCAAGCCAAAGTTATTTAAGTTTTATTTTTCAAATGTGATTGTTTATTAACGTGTTTAATTTTCTTCCCAGGGTGGCAACGAAAGTGAGTTCACAACAGACGACGAGGTGGAGGAGGAGTAATATGGAAATTAAGTTATTTTTATAGAGTTTTTAATGAGGTGTACGCGGAATAATGTTGTTGTATGGATTGAGAGAGGATGAATATAGTAACTTTTATATTCAAATTCATTGTTTTATTTATTCTTAGTTACTTCAATAAAAGGTACATGATTGGTTGTTACCAAATAGATCAGATTACATTCAGAGACTTATTATTTAAATGTGTATAAAAGTGATCAAGTCCGCGACAGGTCGAAATAGCAATCGAGGTATGAGGCGGGGGGACGCCCTGCACCCCCGCACCCGTAAATTTTTGTTGCATCTCAAAACCTGATTTTCTTTTTAAAGTTTTCATATAGGTACATAGTGTTAGGTAGTCTGCATAATTCATGATAAAGTGTTCCCTTAAGTATACTTCGTATCAAAAAATCTAAACACCTCTGTAACAAATTTTAGTTTGAAAGCGTCGATTTTTTTTTGCGTAAACTTCACATAAGACGCATTTAAGACACAGAATATAATAATAATAATATTTATTTGTGAAATACAATTCTCTTACTATATAAAACTACCTGAGTATCTTTTGTTTGAATTTTCTGTTTTTAATTCTATAGGGGAAAAGTATAAGTGTTGAAGTAAACGTTGTACCTGCACAGGATGAACGGAAAAGAGCAGTGAAAAGTACAAAAAAATGTAGCAAGTTTTAATCCGGAAATCGAAATCAGAATCGGAAGCATCGAAGGTGAGTTTAAAAATTATTATGATAAACAATTAACGCATTACATATTGAACTTAAACCTCAACCTTAAGCTCAACCTTATTATAAGTAATTTTCACAAAAAAATGTGCATGAAATGTTTACATTGTGTGGTGCATGGTGGTACATAATAACTGTGCAAATAATTTGAAACTCGACACCATAAGGTATTGTACTTTTAATTAATATCGTGCAAGTGCAATGCTGGTTGAGTGCTGAACTACACAAAGGGATGTTGAGGCTCCGGGCCGAGGGCAGCGTCCTGCCCTGGAGGCTGCGGGCGGGGTGGGGGGCGCGGGCGGCGGCGACTCCGCGGCCGCGCGCCACTCGCGCGCCGCAGCCCGCCACAGACCCACGATCGAACGACCGACGCCTGCACCGGGTGTCGTATTACCGCCTCTAAATATATCTCGCGAGCGCGATCGCCTATTTGGAAACGGACGCGGGCCGTGTTTTGAACCAGTGATTGACAGTGTCGAGTGAAGAATCTCCCCGATCGACGAGATCGCCGGCGACGTGAGTATCCTTGCGAATTCCCCAGGGTGGGACGCTGCCCGCAAATATTGTATTACCGCATCGTGGTTTTAAAATAAACAGCTGTTTCTCGGAATCTTAAGCGCTGGTAACGTGCTAAATTGGGATCTCGTTTCGGGTAAATCTAGGGAAATCTGAGATGCATGAGATAAATTGTATCGATTATGTAAATGTATTATTTTGTGAGGAGTGCAAAGAGACTACATGAAGTCATTAAAATATGAAAGAACATGATATTTATTGGCTATAAGGAAATGTTAGATTTATATGCATAATGCAACAGCTATATTCAATTCAACAAATCCAATAGTTAGGAATTACCAAACAATTTAAATAAATTTTGAAGTTCTTCTAATATTTTATATTCTCATTTATTTTTATATTCAAAAAATATTGTATCCATAATAAATATTTAAGATTTATTAAGTACTTAACAGAATATTGAATAGTCTACTACATAATGGGAACAACTTTACGAGCACAACAATAGGCAATCTAAATATTCTTATTAGGTGAACTAAAGCTGGTTTTCGGATCTGGACCATTGCATAAGCGGCTGTTTTGCTCCTAGATACCCACATAGTGGGCAGCGAGTCAATTGTGTAGTTTACTGATTCATGATAAAATTTTGAGTTGGCAGCGACATGGTATTACTAATTGCCAATTACGAGGCTGACTGGAATATATATTGAAGCAGGAAAAATCATACCCGTGATACTGTTCGGAGGTAGGTAGGTATGTCGGAGTCTATACTACGGATGTAGACGGTAATTCTTAGGTATATCAGATAATATATATCTATAATAATGCCTGCATTCAGGTGCCGTGTCACAAATAGAAATACAAAAACATTAAAAACTAATTAACTTTTAGGCGGATAAATTAAAGTTCCATTAAGTACTTACAGTTAAAAAAATGTTGTCTGTGGACGTAGGTATGCCATTAGTCGGATTTAATTTGTTTTTGATAGCGATAAATAGCGTAATTTAATTACCAAGTAATACACAATGCAAATAACTACTTATGTAGGTTGGCAAATATGTATTATGTTTTTCTGATGACCTATCCAGAGATACGTAAGACCTTGATGAAACTTTAATTTTGTGACAGGTCAATATCCTCAAAATTAAAAAAAAATCCTTCTGCACAACAATCAATAACCCTCGTGAGCCTGCTCTATGATTTTTCTCCACTCATCTCTATTATTTTTTCTTTCTTCCATGGTTTGAGGTTTTACAATTTTCTTTAGATAGGTACCTACCTAGTAATATCCTCAACCTCAAATGAATAAACTTCGTCGTCCGTTTTCTTCAAATTGTAATTTGAATGTATTGAGTAGATAGGTAGTTGAGTTATGGTTTATAGCCAGACGTGTCCGGCGAGTCCGCGTCCTGCAGCTCGCTTTTGCGTTATCTGGGTTTATGGTCTTTGTGCAGTCGCGAGTTTTCATGGCAGTGGGTTTGAATATGGCCCGCAGTTACGATTTGTGATATCCCAGTTGGCCACGGGCAGGCGCGATGAATCGAACCGCGGACTGATAGTGGGCCGGTTAGACGAGTCCCAAGCCAGAGTGCAACGGCCCAAACTAAAGGGAATTTTAAAACGTTCATACTTGCAAACCTTTTGATCTTGTAATGCATATCTACCGACCCGAGTTTTGCGCATGGTATGTTTATACAGGTTAAATTATTATTATTCTCATAGCTTAGTGTTGGTTTCGTACCTATGTCGACTTGGAAATTTTAGTTATTCGGTGCTCTACATAATACGTAGGTACCTAGCTACTACATAATACGTATTTTGTACCCCAAATTGATTCTCGTTATATTCGTCAGATGCATATGATTTCTTACTTACCTAAATCCCATAAAACTCTTTATATTCGTCAGATGAATATGATTTTTTACTTACCTAAATCCCATAAAACTCTTTATATTCGTCAGATGAATATATTTTCTTACTTACCTAAATCCCATAAAACTCTTTATATTCGTCAGATGAATATATTTTCTTACTTACCTAAATCCCATAAAACTGTTTATATTCGTCAGATGAATATGATTTCTTACTTACCTAAATCCCATAAAACTCTTTATATTCGTCAGATGCATATGATTTCTTACTTACTTAAATCCCATAAAACTCTTTATATTCGTCAGATGAATATGATTTCTTACTTACCTAAATTCCATAAAACTCTTTATATTCGTCAGATGAATATATTTTCTTACTTACCTAAATCCCATAAAACTCTTTATATTCGTCAGATGAATATATTTTCTTACTTACCTAAATCCCATAAAACTGTTTATATTCGTCAGATGAATATGATTTCTTTCTTACCTAAATCCCATAAAACTCTTTATATTCGTCAGATGAATATGATTTCTTACTTACCTAGTTAAATCGCATAAAACTCTAGGTATATTCGTCAGATGAAAAGGTATGATTTCTTCTTACCTAAATCCCATAAAAAGTAACTACATAGGTATTTATTCGTCATCGAAAGAAGTTTTACTTCTTTGTTAATCACAAAGGGTGATGAGGAAATAAGAAATGCAAATTTAAAGAGATGCACCATGTTTATAAATACTGGCCATGGAAAAACAATTACTGACATAAATGTATGGTACCTAGGTACCTATTGTAAATATCTAAATAGTTCGAGTAGGTATAACGCCGTATATCTACTAGAAGGTTATTTATCATCTTTATGGAAATTAATTGATATACCTACTTCTTACTGCGTAGTTAGATTTGCTATCGCTAAGGTAAATACCTATTGAGATTTTATGTTCCCGTATAGAACCACAAGTTCTATTTGAATCTAGATTCTATCTACGGAGAATAACTTTTACAAAGACGGGTTGGAGCATAAACAATGTTTTCTGAGTGTTTTTAAATGTGAGAATCACGCAATTAGCTACCTACCGAATAAGAATCTTTTATTGCTAAAACGTGAGACATGTCTTCCTCACTGCATTCATAGGTACAGTTCTAGCTGACCCGGCGAACTTCGTACCGCCTAACAGTCGATTCTTCAATTTTTCTCTCCGTAAGAACCATCCTCGTACTTCAAGGAATATTATAAAAAAAGAATTAGCGAAATTGGATCAGCTGTTCTCGAGATTTGCGATCATTAACACATTCAGCGATTCATTTTTATATATAGAGATATAAATAATAATAATAATATAGAGTTAGGAAAATAATTAATTTTTAAAATATTTTCCTATGAATCAAATAAGTTGTGTGATGTGTATATGATGTGGAAGTGGCATAATAATAATTATTGTTTGTGTTGTAGATATTATGTCTATCCTTCCTACTAATATTATAAAGAAGAAAGATTAGTTTGTAATCAATTAATTCTGAAACTACTATAACGATTCTAAAAATTCTTTCACAAATCACAAGTCAAAATGATAAACAAGAGATCCTTATGGTGCGCCTAAGTCTGTCCGTACTCCGTAATAGTTTTGGATTTGAACATTATTTATTTTGGCCAAAATGGAAGGGGGTAATTTAAAATGGGTTATAAATTTACTATGTTGAGTGGGGTATCGTTTGACAGGGCATCATTTGCACATTCATCAACAGATTTTATTCATTTCTAAGGTCCAACAGCCGTACTTAGAGTCGCTAATCGTTACTTAAGATTAAAACGAGACAGATTTATGTGAGAGACAGTTATAGCTCTGTCTCGTTTTAACTAAACTTAAGTAACGATTAAGCAACTCTGAGAACCTACGGCTGTTATTTTAGACATATAACTAATATTTATATAGTTCTTTCTAAACTACGGGACGATTTACTTTTGTTTTTTATGGAAGTAAAATTGTTTTGCGGTTGCCAATGATTTCCTAACATGTTCGTGTTCTAGAATCAACATGTCAAAACTCAAAACAAATGCGTTATGTTATGCCATTTATAGGTCTATGGTTATGCCCATGTTTTTGTGCGAAAGACAATCCCATTTCCAAAAATAAATATCTAGATACCTTCCAGGTAGGTAGGTAAATGAGGACTTAACGATCCTTGTCTATTGTTATTTAAAGAAGAGCTCTTTTTGTCCTAGTGTAAGGGTATTAAATAAACTGGGCAGTTTAATAAAAATCCATTCGATTTATCGATGCAGGTACTTTTAACATGTTTAGATGTTTAGTTTTTTTTGCGTTTTTTTTGCTGAATAAAGCGCGTGCTCCCTGCTGGTTCAAACTTGCTCTTTCCTTTTTAGGGTTCCGTACCCGAAGGGTCCAACTGGACCCTATTACTAAGCCTCCGCCGTCCGTCCGTCTGTCTGTCTGTCTGCAGGTTATCTCGTGAACCGTAATAGATAGAGTTGAGATCAAAATGAAAATGAAAATAAATTAAAAAGTGTTATTTCTTGTACGATGGGACGGAACCCTTCGTGTGAAGGTCCTACTGGCACTTGACCGATTTTATTCAATACTAGATGATGTCCGCGACTTCTTTCGCATGGATTTATATTTTTTTGAAATCCCATGGGAACTCTTTTATTTTCCGGGATAAAAGTAGCTTATGTCCTTCCCTAGAAAGCTAACTCTGTACCAAATTTCATAAAAATCGGTTAAACTGTTGGGGCGTGAAAAGCTAGCAGACAGACAGACACACTTTCGCATTTATAATATTAGTTTAGATTGTAAAATATTTTATACGGGTATATTGTTTAGTAATTAACGGTTATAATTCTTATATTATAAATTATAAAAATTTCGACATGTTAGCTGCAAGCAAAGCAACGCTAATGAAGATCAAAGATGTCATTAATTAGCTACTGGACCTTTCCGATCGTTATTTGAACTATTAACCTACTTTCAAAACGGATATATTGTCCATTTATATGTATTTTGTTGCACATGTGGAGTAACCTTGAGTTTTCCTTTTATATGGGTAAACACGTTACGTTATGTGCAATTTAATTATACGACCTGTGCTAGGAATTTATAATTATTATTGTTGTCAAGAGCACGAGTCGAGAGAGTTCCAGTCGGTAATTCTGAAAGTCTTTTAAATTTTTACTTTACAAAATATGTAGGTACTTATGTAATTACCTAATTGAAAATATTTTTATTGTAGGTACCTATTAATATACGTAGGTAGGTAGGTATTTTTAAATTAAATATATTTTTAATTAAGTAACGAGTTAAATTTTTGTCACAATATTATAATGGTAGAGTAAATTGATCGATCTTTATTTATAGGATGTTTAGCAATAATTAAGAATACCTACCTGATACCTCATGTAAAATCTTATGTTTACGTATGTCATTTACCTTTTAAGTAGGCATGTATGACTCATTTTGATTTGCCGTTTATTTTATTTGCCTAATCGTTAGGTATAGATTGTGTATCTCGAAACGTGTTTTATGTTTGAGGAAGCGCGCACGTTAGATCATTTCCAAGAACTCAAACCTTGTCGAACACAAATTTTCAAATAAATAGACCGTAAGCATATTTAAATACCACACCTGTTGATAACTCTTTTAGGTACCTACCTAACTTTGACCTAAATAAATAAGTAAATAACCTTATCGGTGTTTACTGCACAGTGCACATTAACGCTTAAGGATAAATTCTTACAACGGCTGCTTGATTTGTACTAAACCTTCTTTCCTTGATGGTCCTAGTGCAAGTTGGACCAGCATGTTGGGCGAGTGTAGTCGGCGAAAGTACCTATACGGTCTGTACTTGTGTAAAACGACGAAATAGGCAGGTGACACATACACGTTAGCCAAAGTACCTAGTACTTATTGGATTAAAACACTGGCGGAAAATATTAGAGATCCTTTCCAGGCGATTCTTCTTTCTTTCTTACTTTATGCGCAGGTTTCCTCAAACGTTTATTCAGGTGATATTCATTTGTCCGTTTATATTCATTAATCATTAACGACGGTTAGAGGTGTTCTTAAACAAAGAAATAGGTCTAAAAATACCGTCTTTTAAAAGGTCAAATTTTTCTTTTAAATTGCCTTTGAGTTCCTGCACACTTTTTAGCTGGCAGATGGACCGAATGCCGTGAGGTTTTAATATTATTTTTTGTTGCCATAAGCAGCGGTTGGTGAGTCACAGGCGCTGAGGTCGTCTCGCCTGCGAGGGCCAGGGTTTAGATTACTCATAACTGTACCATAACCTATGCCACGCTTTGGTTTCCTTCCCTTTGTTTTGCGATGATTTATTTTGAGGTTTATATAACGATACATATACGATTAGTATAGCTTTTAACCTGTACCTGTAACTTGTAACCCTGAATTTCTTGCCATAGTCTACCTAAGTTCTGTCTCCGAAAATATCTTATATAATATATATTAGTTATAGTATAGTTATAGTATAATAGTTTAAAGCCTTGTTGACAAAATTGACTAGCACCTAGCACAGTATATATTTGGTGATATGTACGTATAGCAGGTACGCGACAGGTCGAGGTGGCAAACCCGGTGCAGGCGAGCGCGGGTGACGTGCGGGTGTGCGGGGGGTCCCCTCCCCGATTGCCATCTCGACCTGTCGCGTACTATACGTACCTATCACCAAATCTATACTGTGCTAGTCAATTTTGTCTACGACCCCGATTTCCATCTCAACCTGTCGCGGACTATATCTGAAGGTTTGGATAGACAAAATATAGCGCGTCGGAAACTTATCCAAGGCGACTCCTAGCCTAAAAGAAGTACTTAATTCAAGAAAATATAAGAATATGATCGGTGATCACACTGAAAAACGCACGTAGGAGTTGCGCTGCGGTCATCATGCTTCTCTGCCGTCTGGCTAGACCTTTAGAGCGGAATATGGTTATTCGCTTAGGTATTTCACCTTACTCTACATTTAGGCATCCTCGGAATTTCGTCTCGAACTCTGTCTAGGTAATAAAAAGCTGATGACGTCAAGTTAACTTGTACAGGTAGTAATTTATAGAAATGGCTAACCATAAAACCTAAAACGAATTTTATGGCGCTGCGGTTCAATATTACGCCTCTTATTTTTAATGCAACGCTTCGACTCGTTTCGTTATTGTTCAACAATTTTTGCCATAAAAGTGCGATTCAGTCTGAGGTGAAAGAGTCAACGGGTAAGAGCCAACTAGGGAACACCGCCGAAAAGAGTTTGTTCCACAGTTTGCATGGGCGTGAAAAAAAGGTCTGGCACAACGAGCGGTAGAAGTGCACCAGGTCTTCGAAGCGTAACGTGCATTCGTTGCATGTAGGTAGGTATAGCTTCCGATACTTTAGCGGAGTTAAAAGTTTAATCGCAGCATCTGCCTTCCGAAAAGCGATCAAATCGCCAATCACCGATAAGTACTGACTTTCTATGTGTACTTTGGCCTTAAATTGAACAGAGTAGTTATATTCATTCGAGAATGAGCGTGCCATTCATAAACATGCCAATATGGCACCGGGATCAATCGTGCACATCCGTTTTGCTCATTCTTAGGTCGTAAGCCAAGTCCTCGCCTGGAACAATACTTAGATTATTTTATAACTCGTAGGTATGTGGCTGTTGTTCTTGGTACCTATTGTGTGCATCAACCATGTTGGCATCCACATATTTTAATAAATGGTAACCTCATTGCGTTTAATTTTTAGGGTTCCGTACCTCAAAAAAAAGGGGATCAATTCGTTGTCTGTCTGTCAAGAAACCTATAGGTAACCTATAGTTTTAGATTTATCGTGTAAAATGTCGAAAAATTACGACTGTAGTCTGTAGTACGGAACCTTCGGTACCATAGTAGGTACACGGTGTACAGACAGGAACAGTTTACCTACGCTTGACCCATTTAATTAGTTAGGTACCTAATAAATAGACATAATCTAAATGCCGTGATATGATATAATTTATGGGAATATACTAGATTCTTATAGGCAGAAGTTGTTGGTTATTTGCCAATTTTAAAGCTTTTATTAATTTTATTAATTTGCTGTTCGATAACAGCTTTGATAACAGTAACACCTACTTATGTATTTGATTTTTGGAAACTTGGAAGTGCAGAGCAATTACTTTTTCCTCTACCCCGTTCCCAAGGTAGAGAAACTACCTACCTAGTTGTATAATACAAACCATAATAATTATTTCATTTCTCTTTCCTTTTCCAAACGTATGGTTTATCGTAATATCGGAAAAGGCTTTCTCGGTTCGGTAATTGGTTTCCACTTAATTCCATGTTCGACCAAAAAGCCTGAAGTCAGTGAGGGGCCTAAAAATCGTTCACGGAAAAATCTTTATCAGGCATAAGTTTTAGAACGAGGATAAATGGGGTGTTATTAGAGACGCCTTTTTGTTCGGCTCGGCTTGTTATCTATGGCGCACGTGCCATGCGGGCCAACTCTAGCAAGCTGTGGATCGAAGCTTGTGAGTTGAAATTATGTACTTAGGTAAGTACCTACTGAGAATGTTCATTTTCATACCTAGAAAAATACTTATTTACATGTCATTTATAGTTTATTTCACGACACACAGAAATATTCCATAAGGCTAAGTGTTCCTAAGTAAAATATTTGGTCATCTCATACAACATGTAATCGGCGATGATCCCTTTGATCCCGTAGAACCTATAGAGATCGTTGTTCCGTTGTTTTTTTTATATTCTTAAACGCTCATAATATATTTCTAGAGCGAAACATTACCTTCAGATGTAACGTTATCTATGAGTTGATAGCAATTTCAAAGAAGTGTTATCAGTGGGGCGTCCAGCCGTGGAGCATAGCATGGCTTCCCGCCAACTGTTTCGCTACCTACCTACTCTATATTTGCTCACGAAGATTTTTTACATTGCATTTTGGGGGTTATTGACATTAACACGGCGTTATACAATTTGTTACCCAACTTGAAAGCTGTGATATATAAAATTCAGGAGATATTTCACGGAAAGACGGCTGCGGCGGACGCGCCGTGACGTGTGCGAAGTGCCAAGTTTACGTTACCGCCCACGGCTACAGAAATAATGCGAGGTCATGATAATGTCGACTGAGTAAACTTAAAATATCAGAAAGAATTTTTACCCTCTTTTCAAAATTCGAGGAAATGTAGGTAGGTACCTACAATCTTAATAATTATCCGCGTTTTTTCCAATTTGCAATAAACCTCATTTTCAGTATAGGTAGGTAGGTACCTACATAATTACTATTCAGTCAATAGCCTGGAGAGCAATATTTACAAAGGCTCTCGGGAAAGTAAACCTGATAAGACATTGGAGTTAAAAAGGTTGTTAAATTAGTTTGCAGATGATATTTACGAAATGCAATATTCTTTAATGGGTTACTCGAGTCAAAGCTTGAAATGCTCTTCTTATACATAGGTACTTAGTTCAATGGCTTGAGTTAATTTATTTTGACAAAATTTTTGTTTGAGAAAATCATGAGAAACATGAACACATCATTTCCAAAGATATTAATTTTTTTTTCTGTAATATATCTACCTACTCGTATCTAATCAATAGTTCATCTATTATGTTAAACGGAGAACCCTTGTGAATATTAGCATTCTAAGATGTACCTACCTCTACCCTCTGTATTCTGAGCCTCTACCTTACTTACCTACCTACGCGCATATTCAAAGTTTGATAACTTTGATAAGCCAGACGAAATCAAACACGCAATACTTATTTACTGCTATCGATCGGTATGTAGAAGAAAAATATTTGCGTTTAGGTTTAGTGGTCTGTGGGTATTCCATATCCATAGATAAACATTATTTTTATTTCAAATTCACACTTGAAATGTTAAGTAGGTAAAAATAAGCCAGCAATGAACTTGAAGACATTTTCATTAAACATCGAGGCATTGAGACAATTTCCTTTTAATATTTCGAGGCCCCGACGAGATAAACATGGCATAATTTCGATGGCGCCACGTTCTCAGTTACCTTTGAATGGAGTGTAACTGACGCAAACGCTTGCGACATCTCGACCGGACTCTGGCATGCAATGTGCGTTTGTCTCATACGCAACCAAAGGCAACAACAAGCTCCGATCGATCCGAGCTATCAGTGAAAGCCGCTTTGCTTTGTTGTATTGATATTGGTAAGATTAAAAAGTCTGCTCGTTGTGAGCGCTCCGCAGTCGCGACCTCTGAAGGCCGCAGCTGAGCAAACCCTCTCGAGTCTCGGCACACGTATGTGAATCGTAATCATTTTAATAGTAGCAATGACATCAACGTTTCTTGCCAACTTTTTCAGTTGAAAACAAATGTAACTTTTAAAATTCAGCAAACTAAGGGCTTAACTTCAGGTGTCATTAGGACTTATGAAACTAACGGCATCTTTGTTTATTTTGTGGTTAAGGAGACGACTCCCACGCAACCCTCTCGTGTTGATGCGTGTCCACAATGCAGAGGTGTGAATATGTAGTTTAACACCAACTCGTTAAAATATAATTTACTATAGCTAAATTAGTAACTGCCTATTGGTCACCGCTTGCCAAAAAACCTATTTTAAGAGAAGTCAGTCTCGACATTAACTTTCAGGTGTTTTGCCAATGCCACTATACGTGTACCGTTAAATGTTATTTTCATGTGTATAGAAGAAAATAAATATTATGAACTTTATTATACCTACCTGAGTATGAACGACACTTATTGAGGAATTTTAATGTATGCTTTATGTTTTTCATTTTTTTTTAATGGAAAAGGATGCAAAGTTAGCTTGGAGTCTTTAATATTCTCAATGCTGTTTTTATGCTGAGCTTGTGTAATCATAAGCTTCGCAAATCCGCCTTACAGATTCTATTCTTGTATGCTCTGTCAATGCCCGTAATCCGTGTAATGTGTTACGACTTTACGACTTAAATTAATAATTTGCTTCTCCAAAAGATCTTAAGATTGCTATAGTTTCATTTTTGGAACAGAATCTTAAAACAAAACTGCGGCAATCAAAACGAATGAAAGTAGAAAACGTGATTAGGTAATATTTCAACCAAAACATAAGCTTAACTGATACTGGCTTCTTTTTCTTTTATTACCTTTAAAATATTTCGTCTGACCTCTTTTTACGGCCAACAAAGAAAATATGTTCATCTCACCAAATGCTGAGGTAATCTCGCGCGACACCCGACCGCAGCGTTTCGTGGTTACTCATACGAGTGACGTCATCGATTAGTGCATGAATAACAATCCGGTACAATCAAATGCGTATACGTCAATAAAGCCATCGATGTAGACATCGCTATTACTAAGAATGTTACGTGATATATAATAGAAATCGCACAAGTCATCATTTCGAAGATTTTTGTTGGGACATATCATCCAACAACCAATGCAAATGTGCAGTTTTGTGATATTATCGTACGGAAATCGGAACAGAACCAATCGGCTCATCTATGTTCACTAAATTTTACTTTCGTCTGGCATTCAACAACGAGGTCATTATGATAGTAGACTCACAGTCACACGAATAGTAAAACAAATGAACAAATATTATCATTAGATTCAAAGTCAATAGGTACGACTTACGAGTCCTTCGTGTTTGGAGAAAAATAAGAATAATAAATTCAGTAGATAGAGCATGTATCCATGTTGCTAATAAGCGGTAATAATATATCTATCTTATGGAAGCATAATAATGATAGGAATAAGATTGCATTCTTGAGATAAGGTATTCGCAAGACGCGCGACGCGTTCAATCACAATTCACAAGCAACCGCGGGAGGTGACATTGTGAGTAGGTAGTTGATAGTTATTTGTAGCGTCCACAACAAAATTAATGAAGTTAATGAAAGGAAGTAGGAACCTACTTCTTACTATTTTTTATTATATTAATTTTCTATTATATTTTGGAACACTCTGCGAGAAGTCGATTTGAATTGCAAATTAAACTTCATAAGCGTGAATAAATATTTTACTTGTATTAAAGGGCAGTTAACAAAATCAGATAGGCTGGTTCAGTAAAGCGGAGCATATTTTTTTTAAATGTCAGTCAAGGTAGGCTTGTACTTGATAATAAGTATGAGGTCTAGGTTAGAGCGCGCATGCATTGAGTAAATATTTTGAAACAGAGAAGAAGAAAGCGTTAGCTATAAAAACTGTGCCTATTGCACTTGATCACTATACAGTGCTGATGTCTAAATTCAGATTATTGCAATGATCGCAACCTTTGTTCGAAAGAGGCTTTTTCAGGAGCCACATTTCCAAATAACCTTGCGTTGTAAAAGTCCATCAAAAAATAAAACTCCTCAATCTGCTGACATTCTTCAGAGTTCAGACATTTGATAAGATGCTGTCTTCCTGACCACGACCGACAGGGTCGACAAGCTTAATATACTTACTTCGTAGAATCCAATTGGACTCCAACTAGATAACTGTTAATGGCGCAGTTTTAAAGCAACAGCTGTTATTGAATTATGTAGTTTGAAATTTTGCCTACTTATGCATTTCGGTAGCGATTTGCTGCTTAAATAAAAATAAACTACAAACTCAGGTTCTGTCTATAAAGTACACAGTTTTATTCTAAGTACCTACACTAGCGGCACGCTATGATGGCCGGTTTGACACATTACAATAGTGATGTGGAATGTCAATTTATTCTCGAACAAAAAACAATTAAGTTTTGTTTTTGTACCTGATTAAATAGGTTTAATAAAACAAAATGTATATGTTTATTTAATTTATTTGAACGAACTGAATATTTGAACGAAAATGAATATACATACTTTATATGCACACAAGAAACATATGAATACAAAAGATACCGAAAAAGGTGCCACAAAAGGCCATAATTAATCAGATTCGTCCATACTACTATTTTCACTGTCGTCACTGCTATCATCACATACATTAATAATTATATGTTCGTTTTCTATAATATTATCTATTTTCACATCTCTTTCATAATCTTCCCTTATTAATTTAACAGTTCTATTCACAACCTTTTCCCAGTCTCCTTTAGTCACATGTTCACAAGCTTCTTCTAATAATTTTAGCATTTTTTTTGTGGTAAATGGGGGTTCTGTATTGTGTCTTGCAGCATATCCCTTAATTTGAGCCCACACCAACTCAATCGCATTATACTCACAATGGTAAGGCGGTAACCGTATAACTCTGTGCCCATGTTCTAATGCTATTTCGTCAATGACGTATCGGATCTTGGTTGGTTTGTTTTCTTTTAAAAGACGTACTAATTCCGCTTTTAACATATTCATGTTTGCATCTACGCCATTTTTACGAAGCCATGCGACGATATCAGCTTTCTTTTGGGATTGGGCAGGTGGCTTGTCAATTTGCATCGAGTGGTATGGGGCGTTGTCCATAATTATAATAGATGGTTCAGGGAGGCTACACAACATTGAGGTAAACCATTCAGTAAACTTTTCTCCATTCATGTCTTCATGATAGTCTCCAGTGGTTTTTGACGCAAAAGCCATGAGAGAACCTTCGACAAACCCGTTGATGGTTCCGGCGTGACAAATTATAAGTCGCGATCCTTTTCCTACAGGAACTTTGGAAGTAGATGCTGCTGTGTCATCGTTCCAAGAACGGCCTACAGTATGGTTAGCATTAAGCCATGTTTCATCCAAGAACACAACATTTTGCCAATTTTTGATTTCTTTCACTTGCCGTAAAAAAGTATACCTTGCCATCGCTATATCAAATCTTTCCATCAATATTTTGCGTTTGTTACATTTTTTGTATCGAAATCCAATGGTCTTCAAAATCTTCGTTAAAGAACTTTCCCCACCGAAGAATAATCCAGCTTCCTTCAGTGAATGCACCAACTTTTTTCTTGTTGGATACTCCTTCTGTAAATAGTAGCCGTAAACATGTCTTCGGATAGCATCGGCATCAAAGCTATCGATGCCTACGACTGGTTTTGCTCGTTTTCTCTTTTTTGGTGTGTGAAGTTTATTTTCTTCTGTGCCAGTCTCGCCATATTTTTTTTTAGTTATCCGTCTAACAGTTCGTTGTCCAATATTAAGCGCATCAGCTACGCGTTCAACCACTGACGTTATAGGTAAAATTGGCCCTCCATTTTGAGCTTCACGATCGAAATAGTTACGAAGGCGTATTAGGAACTCACGTGTCTGACTATTTAGAACAGTTCTCTGCGTACGTTCGGTCATATCGACGAAATCCACAACAAAGGGCTTGAACAGAGTCCAAATTAACGAGCAAGGGTCAACAGTAATGCAGTATCAATATTTGAAATCCAAAGCCAGGTCAAAACTATATCACAATCGCATTGCACTGACAGTTTATACTTTTCGAAGCAACGTCAATTCGAAACTGCTTTGTTTTGCATTGAGCATTGACGCGAGTTTGCCGGAGGTAGTAGTTGTGCTAGCCAGCGATCCTATGTGACGATCGTATTAGATTCCATTTTTAAAAATTTATTGATATTTTTTGCGATTTCAGAGGTTTGTCCACATAGTGAAAATTGTTCATATTCACAAGTACATTCACCCCTTAAATGGTGCAAACTGATTTTTCTACACTTGTATACATTTAAGAAATCAATTTAATAAATAAATTTTGAGTCCTAAACCTAAAACTACATTCGATAAAATTTATGAATCTCTGCACATCACTATCGTCAATAAAGTAATACAATTATTTCCTTCAAAGTCGTTATCAATTAATACGGAACTTCATGAGCGGACAAACGTCAAACCGGCCATCATAGCGTGCCGCTAGTTTAGTTACTTACCTACGAACTAAAAGTTGCCTCTTAGGCAGACGGCAGAAAACGGCTTCTTTTCTGAACAAATAAATTATGAAACAACTTGAGCGCCAAGTGGTCGAATGAATCGCGTTTCATTAACAATAAACGACCTGACGTTTAATTTGGTATTTAAGGCTTTATGTTATAAATTGACGTGAATTGATGGAGATGTAGGAGTGTCAGTTGAACAGCGTCTCGACCTTTTCATTGGTGGATAGGTATGCATTCCATCAGAATATCTCGTCGCATTATAAATGCAGTGAAATAAAAAAAGATTTTGCATTTTACGCTCGTCTTGCGCAACCAGTCCTAGGCGTGGTGTTTGTTTTTAGAGTTTGTCTATTATTAATTCTCTACTCGAAGTCAGTGATTCGTATCGTCCACGTGCAGAAAGTTTAATTGAATATTTTACTAAGTAGTCCATCTTACATTAGATTACAGCAAAGCGTAAAAATATTTAGGAACTAATATAACCGTTAGTTAGTAAACTCGACTGGAGTAAACAACAAATAAGGAAAATTCAGAATGGCACAAAAAGTCCTGGCGAAATTTGTCAGAAAGAGCCAGAGCCAATTCCGACAAAAATGGACCTATCGAGAGCCAGAGAAAGAGACTCTTTAGGGCTAGTTGTAGCTGACTTCAGCAAGAGTAGTCGTGATTCGCTATCCCAGAAAGTCGTGTTGCTTTGAAGATATTGTAGTGGATGTAGAATGTAGATGATAATATTATTATCTTCGTTTATTAATTTAGATAGCTCTATTTATATATTCTATTGACCGTGCTCGTTGTTTATTGCCATAATTTTAAGCACATTAGGTGCTTGCAGCCGTTACAGTTTCATAAAATAAAATAAATATTCATGACCATTATCGCGTTCTAACAGGGAATATCAAGAGCATATGATTGCTTTTACAGGTAGAACCCGATTTAAATGGCTCAGTTGTGTAGATCGTTATCGTCCTTACTGGGATATTGAATTACCGTAGATAAGGTCTTCGAAAGGTTATACTGATAAGCTTTCCGACCGATTTTCTTTTGATGGCTATTATTAAAATCGATATTTACCATTTCTGCATCTTGCCTATAACAAATCAACTTTAAATATATTCCATTAGGTAGGTACAGTCTTTGAATTCTGCTTATTTTTTACTTTTTATTTGGACACGGACACTTGTTGGGCAAGTCTGCCGTTTATTCGGCATCATTTCAGACATGATCATGATAATTTATTTCTATAAAGCTTTTCAATGTCTTATAAACACAACATCAGCAATGAGCGTTTTGCACTTGACCATATTTTCTTCAGCGTCATGCGTCATGAACTCATGACATTTATATAATCAAGATGTGGTTACGAGTTCGTTTAAATCTTTTGAAATTATTATAAACGTATCATTAGTAAAGCGCAATGTCATTTAATCAAGATGATGCTCAGAGTTCTTCATTAGACCTCATTATTATTATAAACGTACTTACCTAATCTTTGAGCACTTAAAACAGGCAAGCACAATCGAGATCGTATCTGCAGTCTCCTAATGAAATTTAGGATACCGCAGAGAGAAATCTTCTCTGTGTAAACTGATAAATGATTAGTTATTGTTTATTCCTTGTACCAATAAACGAAAGTTTTGCTCTCAGCCTCCTTTCACTAATGTCTTTTGGTTCTCACTTAGATCTTTGCTGAGATAAAATAGATCGCAACGTCCGAATAGTTACAGACTGCGGTCAGTGAAGCTTTGAGTGAAAATAAATCTTCAATTAGGTCGATCAAATGCCAAGCCTGGCCTATGCTGCATTGCTATACTAATTTGGTTTTTTGTCAGTTATTTTAAAAATAGGAGAGTTACAGAATTATAAATAAAGAACATATTAGCTACACTGGAACTGGTGAAATATTGCTTTGTCCCAGTTATGAGTAGACGTATTAGTTACTTACTGAGCTACCTACTAAATATTGTTAAGCGATAAATATTTTACATTTTGTAGTATGCGACTTTGTTGTTTCTAAGATTAATGAGAACTTAAGAAGCCGTGATGTCTCCGAGTGTACTTGGATGAATTTCATTTGTCCGTCCGTTCGTCTGTCAGAGCCTCATAACTTCGGATCGGAATAAATGCAAATAATTACCTACTTCACAAACAATATGCAAATCAGTGACCCCAAGTCGAGCAAAATACTGCCTGCTTGTTTTTTTTCTTGCAAAAGTGTTAGTACTCCGTAGGCGCTAACACTGATGCCACTATTTGAAAAAGTTCTAACTCATAATCTCTTGTGAGGTTCCGCCTCCGAGGTCTACTTAGTTTGGGGCGAACCACTAGTTGCGTATAAGTACCTGCTTTTAAGAAACCCAGCTATTATCTATGGAGTTGTTTAATTATTCTTCACTCGCGTGCGAATTGCGGCGTGAAAGAAGAGCAACATTGTGGATGAGTGTTTCCTGCCGTTCCCAGATTGCTTCACGCGTTTTCGCGGCGCATGTCGCGAGCGAGTGAACTGTGGAGAACGGGCATATATATTATTATAATTTAAAATAATTTATTAACATATGCAAATGTGCTTACAGATGGCACAGTTAATAACTGTGCGGCTGAACAAGTCCGATCAGCAGCCGCTGGGTTTCCGGCTGCAAGGCGGCAAGGACTTCGGCACGCCTCTCGTCGTACAAAAGGTAAGCCCTATGTGCAATAACGGTTTGAAATGTGTGAAATATGTAAATGTATAACACAAAGACGATTTTCAAAATCAATTTTTTTTCTTGTGGGACTTCAAACTCTATCACTTGTTTGACAGAGAAGAGACATCGTTGCCAGAGTGAACTAGAGTGAGGAAATCTTAGAGGGAATTTTCAGTTTGATCCTGAATCGACGATATGTCAAATATGTAGGTATTAGGCATCGACATAGGAATACCTACGTAGTAGTACTTGCAAATTCTTTGGTATTAGGCTATCTATGGTGACGTGAAATCAGGGCTACCTATAGCGTCAAATGTGCTTACTAACATTTGACACCTGCCCTTGACGTCGAAGCCTCGATGTTTTGTTAGAAGTTCCCTACTGTCGTGAACTGTGTCAACAATCTATTTATCCATGACTTTATAATCGCGCACTTCGATCCCTTCAGGACTTTAGTACTTACTTCTCCCTGAATATCCTCGCCAGGAGCATTCAGTTTGAAGGATCAGTAAGTAATCACTAGTTCGAGGATAGACTTCCATTGTTTTATGTCGAAGACGATACTCAATGTCTACGCTGGATTAATCCATGTGTGAATTGCGGGCTTCAAGTTCACTTCTTTCACAGACTGTTCTCATTGCAAAGGGATAAGACTGTATCGATTTGGCTATACCTGCAACCAATTTATGGCTTCCTTTGCCTATAACTTACCCACTAGTCATCGAACGCTGTAGTCAGTAAATGTTTTCCATGCCATTTGATAACTAGGTCTAGACTATGTCGATACGATATCTAATAATAATAGTAGGTACTACCTACTTGGGCCAGCACAAAACAAATCTAAACACGGCATTCAATAGATACCTAGCTAAACTCAACCATATGTATAAATTACATAATTAATTGTTTATTTATAAATTAATTACCTGCACGCCACGATAAATACAGTCATCCAGGCCAATGACACGACTATGGTCTAATTTTTTTATCACTTCATACTCGTGTATGTTTAGTTTGCGTAGGCGAGTTGCGACAGTGCATAATTAAACGGAACGGTCAGTATTGAATAAACATCATTTTCATCCGTTTGGATAACCGGATGAGTGACCTAACTATGATTCTATAAAATTAGGTTAATATTTTGTTTATGTGCCTTATGTCCAAATAATAAAAGATTTTCTCTTGTAATATTGTAATATTTACCTCCTTTTTTACTAGCTCTACAAAAAGGTAAACCGCTGAACGCGCGGACTTTTCCATCAAACGGTTTTACGTTAACGCACCTAAAAATATGAAAAGACAATTGACAAACCTTTAGCTTAATGATTCTTGGTAAATTCCTAGCGTTATTTTCATTGATGTTGGAATCCCCCTCTACTTGATGAAGCATGTGGGCGGGGTAGGCGAGCCGCGGATATGAGCAAACGCTCATATCAAAGTCTTTTGAGCACATTACTATGGGCCATTTTTGCCCAATTGTCACCGTGATTAGAGCTGCCGTACAAAACTCGAAAAGATGCCGAGTTTTACTGTAATTATAAGTCGTATGCGAAATAAAAATGTGAGTCCGGGTAAATAAAGGAATTTCTTTCGTCCATAAGATAAAAATCTACTAAAATATTTGTAGATCGAGGCATAATCTCGAAAAATTATATCGGTTGACAATGTTAAGAGCGTTCATACACAATTACCGATTTTTTAGGAATTATTCATGTGTGAAGTGCTACAGATATTAGGAGTAATAACGAATAAAAAGGTTGAAATATTTAAGAACAAGCCTTTCTTAAAGATCTATTGCAATTGAATTATTAATTTTATTGTAAAATAATAATCCTATCAAATCCTTATTCTTGCGGAAGACGTTTACTAAATATACGATTTTGAGTGCGACTTTAGTCCGACAGTGCGTCTTTAGTTAACATATAACCACGAAAAACACATATAATAAACACATTCTCTGGTTATTTCTAACAAAGACATTTATTTCTAACATACAAAAACTACAGTGATATCAAAACTCAGTCTTTCACACAGTAAATACTCAAAGCCCCGTTTGTTTTAGTGGTTTACTAAAACATCGGAAACACACGAGTTTCTCGCAATGCCTAAAATAAGAGAAGATATACATAGCAATGCTAAGAAACATAAGGCCAAGCTATCCATACGAATACGTCCATACGAATAGTCTGACAGTGTCACTTAGAAGAATATAAGAACTGTCTTGAAATTGTCTACTCCCTATTACCATATGGTACCATATGGTATGGTATGGTATGGTGGTATGGTATGGTATGGTACGTAGCTTTGCCAATTTCAAAAGTCTTCCAATCATAGCTAATGATGATCACGTATCGTGGTCAAGCAGAGCAAACTCTCCGTGTGCGTAAAAGTGAAAACTCTAGGGCAACAAGATTATAAAGATAGCCAGACGTGAAAAACTGACTAGGATACCCTTAAGGCTCTTGAAAACTATCAGACAGACGGTTACCACACAAAAAATGTTCGACACCTTGGGTCACTGGTGATTTGTGAAAAAAAACTTCACATCCATACAAAAATTATTTTTAATTTTCAAAAGGCTCCCTAGAACATTTTTGTATGGAACTCTTTTTTGACACTTTGCATGTGCACAGAGCTTGAAGGTTTTCTTTCAGAAAAAAAATCCTAAAAGTCACAGTTGTACAAAATTTATCGGAGTACCTTAATTACAAATTATACCTAGACCTATCTCAGTGCTAACAATGCTTTCAAATGTCATCCAGAAAATTCTGAACAACCAGCCAACCAGCTTCTTGAATAGACATAACATATTATCTGAGAATCAGTTTGGTTTCCGGAAGGGAAAGTCTACAGAAGATGTCATCAACCTTCTGACTGATCAAATTGTTAATCGTATAGAAGCTAAGAACATAGTAGTAGGCGTGATTATTGATCTCACCAAGGCTTTTAATACCGTCTCTGTTCCTATACTTGTGGGCAGATTAGAAGCTATTGCTATAAGGGGATATACACTAAGTATCTTCAAGGATTATCGCTGCGGTCGGGAAAAAAAGATCGCCAGCAAACAAAACAAATTCATATAAAAATTTCCTTCATTTTCAAACGGACAAAAAACTTGCGAAGTGGTCCCACGCGTCAACGCTCTTAATTTTGGGCTTGCGTGTGTCGATAATTTTATCGATTGTGTATTTTTGTTAATAAAGGCTAAACATCTTGTAGTACCTATTGTTATAAAAAAGTTTAAGTACTATAGCATAATTTATAGTAGGTAGTAATACAACAATAGTAGATCTATTTATATAATAAGACTTCCTCCGGCCTGACTGACAGACTGATCTATTAACTATCTGGTCTATCAATATACTTATATAAAGTCTATCAATCCGCACATGGCCAGCATGGTAGACTACGACCAAACTCTTCTCACTCTGAGAAGAGACCCGTGCTCTGCAGTGAGCCGGCGATGGATTGATCATGATGATGATGGACAACAATTGCATATTTTATACTTTGCCAAAACAAGACAGGTATATCATGGATTGACTGGGTATTCTACAGAATGACTGAATTATAGACATTTCCGGTACCATTATTGATTTTGAAATCGTAAGAACAGGATCTCGGCTGAATCGAGAAGATTGGTAACTTAGGTAGGTACAGACTGATATTTAACATACTTACATATAAGTCGAGTTGAGAACTTTTTTTTCGAAAGTCAGTTAGAAATCGTCATGTATGTAAATAAATTTAAACAATGCCATACCATCTTTAACTGCCCTTTAAGATAGCCACTAATTATGACGTATTGATAATTATTATCGATATCGACTTCCAATTGTTACACATCACTATTTGTCAGTGGCTTGTGTATTGCCAGTGACGTACAAAAATTTTCACAATAATTTAATTAATTATTTTTAAAGTGATTGCCTCGAGCGACATGTACTTTATATAGTGAAACATGTTTTTCAGATGTTTGCACAATAAGCACAATCATTATCAACGCTTGGAACATGATATTAAGAACTGAAAATATTTATTGTGCAAATTTTTATCATAGCTGGCAATACAATACTTCAATGGTACTTCAAAATCAACCCTACCGTTAAGAAGATACAGACGATTTTTGCTTGTAATTTTTTGACCAATAGTAGAGTCGCGATGGCTGTGTGCTGAATACGCGATTCTTTAAGATAGTGTGCGAAGTGGCTCGCACGGTTTTCATACAAAAGTAACTTCATCAGCGTTCTATAGTATTTATTATTCTAGGGTTATTTTGTATAATAGAAACATGGATACGTATAGTACAAGCACAGAATATATGGCACAAGTATCTACACAGTAGTTCGAAAAAGGTAAGAAATATATTATTGTGAATGTACCTACTCTGCTACCTATAGGTACTTATAGGTACCTATAGTAGAGCCACCCACACTTGGCTATCGACCGATCGAAGTGTCGCGACGACACGACAACAAGAACTGGATACCTTGCATATTTGTCGCCTTTCCTTTCTAATGATATGAAACAAAAAACTTGCTCGTTTCCATTAGGTTTGTGTCATATGTACCTACTTTGAACGAGGTAGCCCTTAATTTCATCAACATAGGAATAAATTTTATATGCAGGATAAAGTCGTAAGTTACTCGCAGCTATAACCAAATTTTCATTTCACAAAATACCTACTTAACGTAAGATATACGAGAATAGTTCTATACCGCCGATTTTGAAGATATACTAGGTATTCACTAAAATATAATAATAGATGTAAAAATTTCGGTCTGTCTATAACGGTTCATGAGATATGTAGGTACAGTCCGCTGACAGAAAGATAGACGGCTGGACAGACGGAGACTTACCTAGTTCCTATTATCCTAATAGATCCCCGTTGGCACCCACGCACGGAACCCCAAAAAGCTTCGCAAGAATATCTAACTGTATACCAACAGGCTACATGCATGTTTATCTGTTACCTACATATTTTTTGTTTGTCGCGAGCACTTGGTCGTGTATTTTAGCATTTGTCATGTATTATCAATATCCGTGTGTTCAAGTGGGTGATTAGTTATCCAAGGAGCTTTTACCTCTCATTAACTGTTAGATGGCCTCGTTAAAGTAGTTTCGACACTCGTCATCAGTTTTAAGGTCCCCGCCACATTGACTGTTTATTTTGAAAACCTTGCCTTGCCTTCAAACATCACTTTATTTCAGCTAGACTAGATTTATTGTCTGCGGGTGTATACCGTTCCGTGGTTTAAAACGTGAGCATTTAGCGACTCTCGCGCAAGAGTTGCGATCTGAAATCTCAATCTGAAGTCATCCAACCAATCCAATAAACCAAGTAATATAAGTTAACTTTAGTTTCGTAACGCAGATTTTACACACGAAGTCTAAAAATAGGCCAAATGTTGTGATGACCAAGGTCACCAAGGTATGTCTGAAGGTCAAGAGCACTCGTACGTCGTAAAACAACAATAGGTTCCTACTTCTAAAACTTTCTGATTCACTTTCAGATAACACTCTAAAGTAACGTAGGTAACATCTTGATATTAAATATTCATCATCATCATGATCAACCCATCGCCGGCTCACTAAGCATGGGTCTCCTCTAAGAATGAGAAAAGTTTGTCCATGATCTACCTCGTTAGCCAACTGATTCACACAATATCCTTGAGAACATTATGGCAGGCATAAGTGCGATCATAGTCTAGCAGCACAGAATATACTCGTATTATACTAATAGTTAAAACATCGTATCGGCCTCCTATACGGCGGTCCAGGTTTCGATCCCAGATATGCTGCCCCTCTAACACTTGCTTTAACCCTTTTCTGTAACGGCGAAAGAAAAATCGTGAAGAATAAATAAATCTTGCGGTTGCAGTGTTACCGGAAATTTCCTTTAGTGTTCCGATAACTGATTGCTACCTTTATTTTGTTTGTAAATAACATCTCCCTGAGTAAATATTCTTGTAGATACTTATCCACTTAGTGTTGCGGAAGTAGGGGACCACGACCTTTATGGTTCCGACCTGGCCTTTCAAGGCAAAGTATTGTTATTTAAATTGGGAAATTCTCATGCTCTTTTACGCTACAATACATAAACAAATTACACTACATAAAACATATACGGTCAGTACTCAGTAGGTAAGGAATTTTACTTATTTGGTAGTTAGAAATATTTTGTCTAAGCGCTCCTAGAAAAACCGCATGCTACCGAAAGGGAGAAGCACTTATGGCAGAGATTAGACTATGGCCGCGGGCCGTGACTGCCTGTCGACGACGACGGCTTGAGATGCCGCTTCAATGTCTGCACTCCACACGCTTAATACCTAGTTCACTAACAGAAGAAATTAGCAGAATGTTTCGATGAAACGCTTATACTCCGATCAACGTAAACAGAAAATTCCCTTTTTTTTTAAAGAAACTCGGCTAAGAATTGAGATTTTCTATTAGTAGGTTTGTAAAAGTATCAACTTTCAGTTTTTTTTAGCCTTGCTGACCGCTTCCGAAATCTCGCCCTGTACTAGGTGTATTTATAACTTCACAACAGACATGAAAAGGTAATCTTTAAACAAACAATTGAAGATTTATTCTTGTTCGTTTCAATAGTTGAATAGAAATAGCCCGGCTTACTAGCCGAGATAATTAGTTTGAATCACGAAATGACGACACTCTATCGTACAAGGTAATAAATAACGATACTGGTACCTCATCTTTCTTATTAGATTTAGCTTCGACCTAATTGGCTTGCCTAGACTGATAGAGATTGGCCTTGCATTAACAACCAGAATCCAGATGTAGGTGGACATGTAATAAGAAACTTTAAAATCTAGCAAGCTTATTCTATAATTTTGCATGACAATTTCTTCCCCGTCTAAACCTGTCTTCCACATGGAAAACGAAAACTCACGATTTGACAGAGGAATCTTTGCAGGATATATCGCGATACAACTGCTAAATGTCAAAATGATGCAAGGATAACTTCCAGCACAACTAGTTAAAAAGTTTGGGTAGGTAGTTCACTCTGTTTTAAGGACATGCTAACATTGCGCTTTTCTTGCGACTTGTCACCTCACAAAGTCTGAACCCATACTTCATTTTTTTTTTTCACTTCATTTTTTTTTATTTATTTTTTTATTAAGAATATTAGCCATATTAAATGACTAATATTCCCCTTTCCTCTCCAACTAAGCGTCAGGCTCGTACTAGGAGTAGGTACCACAATAGTGCAACGGGCGGGGTTTGAACCTATAAAAAGTAAACATTTTATCTGACAGCGATTCCTGTTTCAAAAAGATAGAATAACCTTCCAGCTTAATCCATACTAATATTATAAATGCGAAATTATGTCTGTCTGTCTGCTAGCTTTTCACGGATCAACTGTCCAACCGATTTTGACGAAATTTGGTACAGAGGTAGCTTGCAACCCGGGAAAGGACATAGGCTACTTTTTATCCCGGAAAATTTAAAAGTTCCCACAGGATTTTATAAAACCTAAATCCACGCGTACGAAGTCGCGGGCATCAGCTAGTTGCTTATAAAGCACGAATGCAATTAATACATTTAATTGTGCTCAACTTTCATATTTTAAAACCAGGACTGGGGTGTTGGTGTTGTAGGTATATACCAATCATCCTAATTCACATGACATCGATCGACACGTTTAAGTGTAGTAGCTGGTTTATTTAAACAGTCATGATGATCATTTGCTTCACTTTGATTTGACTTAGTTACATAGGTACGTATTTACTTAGGTACCTACCTACTTCATTTTTGACCGATTATTTATTCGCAAATATTGTTGGTACCCACTTAATGAAACTTGATGATTTTCCGACTATCGTTCTTTAAGCATCAAGTCCCATCCCATAATAACTAAGTAATAAAGTAGATACTCATCTAGGTATATAAATTTTATAAAAACCATAGAAACACAATAAACAGATATGAAAGCTTAGAATATATCTTCCATAGGTTTGTCAAAAAATTAAACAACTTTGAACAAACTTTGAATAAATTTGACCTACTCATACGTTTAACTCTATATGATTTCGGCGTTAAAAATTAAAATAATTTAGTAGGTAGGTACCAAGTACCAAACACATTATATTAGCGGAGAGTTCACTGAACTGCTAATTCCCGGATCTACACGATGTGCCTAATCATAGCGAAATGCATTCTTTATAAAATGCTATTAGAGAGGTTAGCAACTCTACCGCTAGTTAGGATGGAACAAGTTATGAATGACGTGCAAAATACAAGTGGGTGTGTGAATCGTATCGTACGTGTACCTCCATGTCCAGTGAGCCATGGACTTGTACCAGATGTCAGTTGAGATTTTAATCTGCACGTAAAAAATGAGCTTTAAATTGTACTCTTTAAGCCATCTGACGTCAGACTTGGCATAAGTGTTTTTACGCGAGCCATTGAATACATTGCTACTTGATACCTGCTAAAAACTTATCAGCCTCAGCATGGTGAAGATGTTAGGAAAAGAAAGCGTTAAATAAGCATCACTAAAATCACACATATCGGTTTAGAAATTGGTATAGGTAAGTACGTTATTTAAAAAAATAAGCGCCGAATTGCAGAGAACCTTCTCCTTTTAAAAAGTATCTAACGACTAATAGAAATACCTAGCCTAGATATTGATAGTATCTGAGTGAAGATTTAGGTATAACTCATAGATTAATTATTGGTCTCATGGTATAACTACTTGAATATCAATATTTTATATTTTTCCCCGGAGGTTGCCTTAGAACCTTAAAGGCAAAGATACGCGACTTCAGATGTCACTCTCGTGCCTATAGTACCTAGGTAGGTATGCGAGCGAATTTAAAAAAAAAGACCCTCGATTTAAATAAAAATATGAAGGGGCTTACTTATAGTTTACTAATACACCTACTGTAGTTTTATAATGATAAACCAGCTGTACTTAGCTTCAATAATTTTAGCCAATAATCAACGAAGAAACATTTTTTTTGGTTACGCTTCATGAGTGTTGCAAAAGTTTGAAATACCATGTCGTTATTATTAGATTTTCATTCACCTACTAACCCACATAATATTATTTCTTTCTTAGTCTTCATGTGTTATTATGTGATCTTGAGCTAAATATTATATTAACTAGCAATCTGCTAGCCACAAGATCAGTAGGGAAATAGGCTCTAGAATGACCTAATCGATACAGGTTTTTACTGCATACCGGGCTGGCCGGCCCTGTCGCGTCACCACTTTCCTGTCTGGAATACTGGCAGTGGCTAACGAACCATTCAATTATACGTTTAAGTATAACTTTATAGTTTCATATACCTAAGGCTGACATGCGGAGTTAGCACGTTGCGATTACTTATAGAGAAACGTTTGAGTAACCCCTTTGTTTTTTGTCCGCCCGAATTACTTTTGAGACAACAAATAACGCGTGTTCTAAACTAGAAGTGATGTGTGTAGTTGTGGTCCGTTGATAAGTTCCACACAGTCCACAATTCATCCCCGCAGATTTTCAACATTTCTATATAGCATCCCTTTGATCTGAAGGCATTCAAATTATTTCACGATATGCGCGCACATCGATGAAAATACATGTTCGAGTATAGGCTCGATTAGACAACCTTCTCTTTAGAGTTGGTTAAAAAGGACATGAAACACAATACAGTACTTACTACTTACATAAGTATAAATATAAAATATGATCTTTGTCCGTTTAAGGTGTTCGCAATGCGCTGACGCAAAAAGGCTGCCTATTTAGGATAGAGCTTTGTCTGTGGAGCTTCGATATGGAACATGATATGCCGAGTAGTAGAAATACATTCACGTATGTTTTGAAAAAATACGTGATAAGATTGTTATGTGTTGTCTCAAAATATTATATCGTGATATTCATGTCTATAAAATAATAATGAATTTACATAGTTCCTGCTGTTTAACATTATTTAACAGGTAATTTCAGCTTTCGCCCAAAGATTTACATTGCATTGTGAATTTCAAATAGGAAGGTAGGTACCTATAGTACGCGGCAGAAAGTAATGTACTTACATCGACCTTTAGAAGGACATAGCATATTTGTAGAGCATTGTCTCTGTCGTTGAGACCGACAAAGTGTCATATAGGTATGAGTGATAGAGACAACGCTCTACAAACCCGAAATGTCATTCTAGAGGCCGATGTACATTACTTTCTGCCGCGTACTGTATGTATAGTTCGCGACAAGTTGACATGGCAATCGGGTTGGGGACGCCCAACACACCCGCACAGCGCCCGCGCTATCCCGGTGCAGGATAGGGGGGCTGTAAGGCTGTATCTGTCACGAACTATACCTAAGCATGTTTATAATAAGTATAATACAGAAACATAAACAGAAATAGTTAATAAGTTAGATAAAAAATATTATAATTAGGTATAGACATAGTTAAGTAATTATAGTAAAATTTAAAAAATTAATTTGTAATGCATGCGTCTGTGTTAGTAGTTACTAAAATGTATATATAATTAATCTTAATGTAAGTGAACAGTATGTTCTTTTTGAGAATAAATTCTTTAAACCGAGGTAGGTATGAGTACTTATATTAAGACCCTGGCAGACTGACGGAAAAAGTGGAGATTCATATAATCGGTGTACTTATGAGTTATGAGGGCGACACCCGCACCGGGTTAGCGCGGGGGCTGTACGGTTGTGCGGGGTGTCCTCACCCCGATTGCCATCTCGACCTATCGCCTTCTGGCTCTATAGGTATTTAAACTGGAAGATCAGACTTCGCTCGGTAATATTAGCTGAATTTAACCCTTTTACCTAACTACAAACTATTAACTAGATTCACTTTTAACCGGACTGGCTGGACACTGGACAGCCGTAAGCGGGCGGTTGCATAACTGGTCGGGTTTTGTAGCTTCGAACTTCGAACACAATCTGAGTCACGTACTGGCAGGGATTTGTTTGGAAATTAGAACGCCGTGCGGCGACAACGTTCTGTGGATTATCGTCATTGGTATTTTCTAATTATCTGGTCAGGTACCTACGCCTGGTTGGCAAAGATACCTACCTTCATATTTATATTTTAATAAAAACTTACTACGATAACAAACTAATTACTACTTGGTCTACATCGGTATAGGCAAATATCTATAGAAACCCCTCTACAAAACATAACAAGGCTCTGTAATAAGCGTACATAGCTTCGCAAGGATATATAAACAGCAAACACAGCCCTCGACGGAAATAAATGTTCAACGATGATCTGTCGCAGATCCTGGAACGTTTTATGGTTATTAAACCACGAGGCACGCTGCACCGGTACATTCTTACGTGTTTCATGTAGTGTATTACAATTCTTACACACCTACGCGCGCGTTCCGTGAGTCAGACGTTCTGCAGTGCAGTTTCCGTCGCACTTTGTGTGAGTCCAAGACTCAAGAAAATATAATATGGCATGCCCTCGCACGACGGGCGGGTCTGCATTAATCTCTGGTTCTTGTATTTCTGCTGCCGTATATGGCATGCGCGTGCGCCGACACGCTAAGGGCATTGCCATAGAGCTTTACAGAAATCATGTGTTCAAAACTTTTTACGTTTGGCCAGAACCGGTAATATACCAATTTTTACTTATACCTACAAGTTGTGTTTAATTTATTTAATGTTCGAGGTTTTTTTGTAGCCTCGACGAATAAAATATATTTTATAGGTAGGTACTTAATTAAAAAATCACGATTATTTTATAAACTTACCGTACTAGGTAGGTACACACTTAAAATAATATGTTTGACTTTACAATCTACACTATATCAGTCCAGCCGACTGTAATCTTCCTTCCCCCTAGCACTGTGTGTAGACCCAGGGTGCCTTTCCACTAGAGATGAGCGAGGATATTTGCAAAACCCGCCAGTAGAATCGCATTTCTATATTTAGCTTTTCCACCAGACAGGTTGACTGAAACTGACTACCTACCTATAAGTAACCCGTAAGAAAAACCGAATAATTCCGTTTCCGAACCAGTGAGTAATAAAGCACTTTGAAATTTTTGAATAAAAACCTATTCTATTCCATAAGGTATTGTTTACGAGTTTGACCAGACAATTTGGTACCGTAAAGGAATAAACGTTGCCAAATACCACCACCACTAGGACTGACCGATTTTCAAACGGTAAAAAGTGTAAACTGTTGTAGTAAGAATTTGTAAACGAATTGTTGATTCACCTCTCAGGACAGCCGAGTGCCGTTCTTACACTCCAGAACCCAGATCCACATGAATTTAATTTACAACGTAAAAGAAGCCCTAACTTTATAAGGAAATTTCAGCGCTGTTCACAATTTTCCGAGTAGTCTGACAAAAATAAAATATGATGTCATTGTTTAGAACAATTGTGGTTAAGTTTGTAGCAAAGCAATTTCTGCTGATTTTATGCATCATACCTATTATATAAACGATAGTTTTACTTTGGAAAAATGTCCTATAAGCTGGTATATGAAACAAAACATTATCTATATTTATCGGTAACATACGAAACATCATTTTTGTCTCCGGGATTAAAAAATCACTACCCATACCTTCGAAAGTGTGTTTGTTTTTTTGTTTGTCCTTCAATCACGTCGCAACGGACTACGGAGCAACGGATCGCCGTGATATTTTAGGCTACTTTTTAGCCCAGAAAATCAAAGTTCCCACAGGATTATTAAAACCCAAAATCCACGCGAACGTAGTCGCGGACATAGCTAATGCCCATAGAGTAGACTATAAATGATTTTAGTTTATTTGAACATAGGTACCTACTCTCCAGTCTCCAACATGTTTTTCTGCCCATTTCGTGGAAAGAGCGTTATCAAAAAGCTAGGTATGTAGACTGCAACACATTATTGGCGCCGCATTAAAGGTGGAATAAACTTAATGAGAATTTAATGTTTCCCACAAGCTCCCATTGTTCTTTTGGTCTCCCCTAGCTTAGTTCATTCTGCCTAGATCTATAAGAAATCAAAAGACGCGTTATTAAGAAGTCATTTTGAACTTACGATTCTATTGTAAAACTGTATTATCAAGAGTTATGTGTGATTCCTAATATCCCTAATGGGTTTCCAACTTTCCACACGGCATCGTTATGAAAAACTCATGACACTGTTTTTTACCCGACTACGGCAAAGCAAAAAGGAATCTATGTAACTATGTACTTAAGTATGTAAGTTTGTATCTATGTGTGTTCCACTGTAGCGGCTAAACTACTGGGCTGATTTAAATGAATTTTAGTTTTCAATTTTATCTTGTTGTCACCAGACCGGTGTTTAACGCTGAATGATAGCCACCGAGCTCATTTGACATTTATTTTTAATCCATTGAAGGTTTTCTACGAAAAAATATTTTATGTTCCTTAGTGAAGCAGCAATGTAGAACCAACAATGTCAAATAAGCTCGGTGCTATCATTCAGTGTTAGACATTGAGCTAGCGAATAACCCCGCAGGCCTGAAACTGAATAATTTTCTCAAAAATGGTTTAGTCAAAAATTGTGGCTCAATTCTCAAACCTCCCATTCAATTGCTGCTTCAGAGTTCAAGCTTACGCCAGCTGTTATTGTCAAGCTCTCCAAGCACAGGACATAAAGATACTCAGGTGTCTACTTAGTTTTTATTGATTGTTATTTGGTTGTTGTTCCAGGTTAACGGCGGCGGCGCGGCCGAGCGCGCGGGCCTGCAGGCGGGCGACGCGCTGATCCGCGTCAACAGCACTGACGTGTACACGCTGCGGCACCAGGAGGCGCAGGACACCATCCGCGCGGCCGGCCCTATGCTCGAACTTACTGTCCAGAGGTAGGTACCCCTAACTCACTATCTAACTACCTATATACTAAGCAAACTAGCTTACCCACTTCAGCTCCGCAAGAGGGGTAAAATTTCTGAAAAATCATTTTCTTCCCCCGTGAAACTTGGGGCTGCAGCAGTAGTTTTCAGTAGGGTCTACTTTATAAAGGAAAGTACAAACATGCAAAATCTCAAGTTTATAAACCAAGTGGCATAGATCGGGTTGAGTTGTACGCTGATATGTCACTCAATCAGTTCTTCAGGCATGTGTAGGTATAAATCAAGGCTGGCGCGTCTGCGTCGCAGACTACCTATAGACTCCATGACACAATAGTTTGTTTGCACCTTTTGCTTTCCAACAACGATGTGTGAAGAAAATGAGCGGTGCGAGGGAGTAGAGCAGTTGAGTGCTTGAACAGCCTTTAGTTCAAGGAAAGTTTCAGAGGTTGGCGTGAATTGGTTGAAGGTTAAACACGTGTTATATTAAAGGGTCAAAGAGTAGAACCACCCCGCATGCAGCAAAAGAAAAGATCAGAATAGCTTAAAGGAGAGGCTTTGTTTAGGTAACAGGAAACACGTTAGCAGAGCTCTTTATCCAGCTTAATATTATGATAATCTGTTGATCTCCTTTGCATGAATCTTTTTTAATTTTAATTCAGATTGCTATTTATTTAAAAAGAGCTAATTATAAAATTCGCCAAAACTATTTTGGTCTCGCTGTGAGACACGTGGCGGTTTCTACGCGGTCCACATGTTGGAAAAGACTCCTCAGTTTAATTTTTATCAATATTTAACTGGTTAATGGCCGGTTATTCATACAGTCGCGTGCTCGTTGGATTGTGTAGAAAAAATATCAAGATAGTAGTAAACCGACAAGTTAAGTTTTTGCGATGTGATGATTAACCACATCGGAATGCTTAAAAAAGTAATTAAAGCATTCTTCATTCGCGGCGCCTAGTTTCCGGCCTCTCGTTAAATAACTATATTGACATTCAAGATGCATGTAAGTTAATTACGTCACTTGAATGTCGCTTATATGGAAAGGAAGCCAGGTGGTGGTTCTCATTATACAAGCCATTTGCGTAATGGAAGCCCCACAAAACATAGCAAGGAGTACGCTTGTATTGTTGACCATTTTTTCATGAACTGCTCTTAAATTCGTATGTAAATGTTTTTGTCGACTTTCGACTCGTGTCAGGCGCTATTGGATAACAAGTTTGCGCTACAGAGTTGCAGACTCTCTTTTCTTTCATTTCAAACTTTCCTTCGATGATGGTCACGATGCAGATGGTAGAATGAAGAGTTCTATTTTGCTCAAGGGGTTTAGGCTCGCACGAACTAAATTTTTGTTTTATGGTATATGGTCTACGAGCACGACCGCCAAACTTATCTTTGATAATGTGACATGTTACAAGAATAGTACCTACAAAAATTTCGTTACATTGTTTCAGAGGTGGTGGCACTTGGCGGCCGGCGGTGACGCCTACGGGCAGCCTGCCGCGCCCGAGCTCCAAGCCTCTCGGCGGGAGCCCTGTGCCCGTCACGAACACCTCCCTCAAGGCGACGTCGCAGCCCACACGCGCTTTCGGTTCCGGACACAACAGCGTTGCAAAACCCTTTGGATACGTAAGTGTCCATTCTTTTACCATATTTCCAGTACATCTTAATATTCACTATCGATCTAATAGTCCCATATTTCCATTGCAGTTCTTGCAATTCACGAAGGCTAGTGAACTTTACTTGTGGTAACGTCGTTTACATGGTCATTGCGTCGGACCAATCCGTAGGAGGTAGTAGGAGCCTCAATAGCTCAACCGGTAAAGGAGTGGACTGAAAACCGAAAGGTCGACGGTTCAAACCCCGCCCGTTGCACTATTGTCGTACCTACTCCTAGCACAAGCTTAGTTGGAGAGGAAAGGGGAAAAGGGGAAGGCCATTTTTAATGACTAATATATTTATTTAAAAAAAAAATTTAGTCGCGGGCAAGCGCTGTCACACGCACACATGTAGTGAACCTTACGTATACCGATACCACTTAAACACAGGCATGAGTCAGTGGCCTTCGTGAAATGCAAGAACTATAATTACTTATTATTAATTAAACAATACCTAATTGATAACAGTAAATTTAGACAAAAGCCTGCTATAGTTTTTCAATGCTGGTTCTAGTACAAAGCACAAAAGTGCCTAGTAGGCGGTTATTCTGGATGACTATGCACTCCATATACCATAATTACATCTATGCAAGGCAAAAGTAGATTTTTTGGGGCATTTGAGTTGCGACTGCGGTGCGTCATTGCACATATTTGTAAATATGAAATGTATATATGAAGATGTAAGGAACATTTTGCATTTACAGTTCAGTTAGTGTCGACTGTTGTGATGTGTCGTGCTCGTAACGAAAAATCAGACGATCGGTTTTTATCATAATAATATATCTTCATACAAAACGTATGACAGCAGATATAAATCGGTTGTCGTTCTTCGATAGGGTTGATTGTTGTGCTAGATTTAAGAGATGCAGGTATAAAACGGCTCTTTTCTTGTAATGTGTATTTCAGATGAACGGCAGTGACAGTGTGAAGAGCATCGTCAACAAGCAGTACAACACGCCCGTCAACATGTACAGCGACAAGAACATCGCCGAGACGCTCTCCGCGCAAACAGAGGTCTTGGCCGGAGGCGTTCTTGGGTACGGACTACAGATAACGACAGCCGATTAGGGCCTTATCAAATTGCAGAATGGTATTTTGCGGGCGTGTTTCATTCCATACTTAATATTATAAAAGCGAAAATGCGTCTTTGTCTTTTACCTTTTCACGGCCCATCCGTTTAACGTAGCGCCTAAACTACTGAGCCGATTTTGATGAATGAGGTGATTCGATTCGTTATTACGGTTCGGGTGTCATAGGCTACATTTTAAATGAACAAAATCAATATGGCGGATGCAGCAACCAAAAAAGTAGGGCTCCCAAAAATTTTTTTGCTATCGTATCGAGTGGGGTGTCAAATGAAAGAGGAAAAAAAATTGGAGGAAATATACAACATTAAAATATATCAAGGCACAGAAAAACAACTTTACTTAGAATATTTTAGCTTTTACTAAGATGATCATAGTCGGGTTTTAGTTTTCAACTGTATCTTGTTGGGCAGTTGTGTTCACATTGCAAAAGATTAATCCATGACAGACATATGCAATAGTTTTCTATTAATCAGTGGATAATATAGGTAGGTATCAGTGGCGAAGGGTGAAAATCTGATAAAGGGAAGCCGGAAACGTACTTACCTAAAAGAATATCAGCTGTTCGATTTTTGTTTTCAAAACTTAATTTAGAAAAATTACTATCGTTACGTAACAAGAAATCTGTTAAACAACAATCTATGTGAATTAAGGCCATTTCTGATTTTGGCTTACCAAACTGAATCAAAATTACCGTGAACTTACCACTTATAAGTTATTAATCACATCCCCAATTTATTATATCAAAATAAAACACCACTAACAACTTAAACAAACAAGCATGGCCGCTTCACAAAAACAAATGTATCAATATCAAATCACCCTTCAAAATACAAAATACTCAAAATAGTAGCATGTACCTGTTAAAACAATAGTATTAATATAATTTTTAATTTGGAGGTATTATAGGGTAACTCGGATCCAACCGAGTTATTTACGTCAAATTTGTCTGACCTGTCAGAGTTCCAAATTCGTATTCGCTACTGGGCCAGACTAAATTGGTGTGCTCTTTATTAGTCGACCGTAGAGCGAGACAGACCTAGTTCGTTCCTTTCGCTTTCGCTAGGGAAATGAAAGAGATAAATACTAAGCAAAAATCTAACTAGGGAATCCGATATTTTACGGCTTGTACGGTGTAGGACTGTAGGTGTATGTTACTTACATTAGCTGTTATGTTTTTAACTTAAATTAGTACTTAATAACAAAAAAAAAATTAGCATTTGTGACGATCGAACCTTTGTATTTACGAATGTATTACGGAATTTATGTGACTATACCTACTTACGCTATATTATGCCAATTCTTAAAGGGAAGCCGATAGGAATCGTGTTATATTGACTCTTCGCCGCTGGTAGGTATATTGGAAAGTTCTTAAAAGGACCAAAAATTCAAAAATCTATTTACTGACTGAAAATTGATATATTAACTTCCTTTTTTCATTAGGTGCCGTACATTCTCATGTATCTACAATGGGGCCGATTCTCTTGTACACAATCTCTAAACTAAACTAAATTAACAGGTCTAAATCTAGTGCTATCCTTTTCCGCAAGCAACATGACAGGGATAGCAATAGATTTAGACGTGTCATTTTAGTTTAGTTTAGAGATTATGTACAAGAAAATCGCCCCCAATGTTACTTTGAAATTAGTCACGTTTAAAAATAACGATAAATATAACTTTTCGTTCTCAGAGTTAACTTTAAGAAGAATGAGAAGACGTATGACGCAGAGAAGAGTGCCGTCTTCAAGGTGCTACAAGAAGCAGAAAATGACCCAGAACCAGGTATAAGAAATTTTAAACTCCTTGAACCTGAAACATATGCTAAGCGCGACAGCATGTCCAATAGGAGTTGTAAGGATTCGTCACATTTACTCGCTTGAAGAGCATCAGAGATAGCTCAAGGAGCGTTTACCACCCAATGGTCCAGAGGTCTTGGTGATGAATTTATACGCTCGGAGCCGTTCATATAGACCGGCTGAGAGAGCATGGAAGCGGATGCACTCTTAGAGAACTAATAATATAATCTTAGAGCCGCACTCACCGGCTCTTTATCGAGAATATTCCTTTCAAAACTAGCGTTCGTTGTGCGAGAGGGAAAGAGCACGCAAACGCAGCAGTTCGGAGACTTCAGCGCGATAGAACACGCGCATTAAAAGCAGCCGTTTTTTTATTTTGTTTTAATTTATAGACTAGCGCTTGGCTGCAATCAGACCTGCTGGCAAGTGATGATGCAGCCTAAGATGGAGCGTGCTTGCCTAGAACTCACCTAGAAGATGCTTATTCATTCTTGATTTAAAGGTACCCATACTAAAAGTGGAGGGGAAAACTAATGGCGGAAGAGCGTTCTTAATATTTCACTCAGAGATTTTGAGCATCTTCTTGCCACAAAAGATGTGTTGATGAAATTCACTGTGACGTCCTCTGCTTTGTGTCTGATTAAGCTAAGATTTTGGGTGTGACTTTACGGCATCATGTGTCGTGATGTCTTTCTCCCTTGTTTGGATCATACGCTAAATGACGCGTATACTAATATCCAAACTAAAGAAATACTAAATGGCAATGGTAATAATAAAAATCATCTGCAATTAAAAGATGCTAAGTCCATCATACATAACTAAGTAATGTTATGTAGTAATCATTCAAGCTTTTTTATTTCATAAAGTGCTGCAAAATTATATGTTCTTGTTCATTTCATGATTAAAAAATAACTTCAAATTTTTCTGCATACTTGTTTTCAAGGACTTGGATCATTACATTTTATACTAGTAGTTTACAAGGTAAAGGGAATTAACTCGATTGTATTGGCTAGTGTCGGACGTATCGACGGGCACTACGACGCCGGTTAGCGGCTTGCGGCACGTGTCCGCGCCCGTCACGCGCCCCGACGCGCCGCTCAACACCGGCGGCCTGCCGCCCGGACAGAACATTTGCGAGGATTGCGAACGACTCATAACGTAAGTCGGACGATCATCGCCCGACACGGTCGCAAACGGCTTGTTTTTGTGCTCCATCACTCGGGGAATAGGGCTGTCGTTAGCACGTATTGTTTCAGCATTTTCTTTTCTAAGTAAATCTGCTCAGCCTCGTTGTATTTACAATCATTCCATCGTTCCAAATGTATGTTTTGTTTTTTCTTTCATTTATGACTAATTGTGTATAGAAAATACTTCCTATCAACCGAGATGAATGATTCACTTCATCTTGCGTCGTCATCTATCTCTTCATAAACTTAAGAATTCCGATGATCTAGATTTTGCAGTATTCTTTATTATCATCAATCTTGCAATTATAATAATTGTACTTGACAACATTTTAGAATCCTAAGAGACGTTAACTCAAAAATCAGCTTACTCGTATGAGCACTCGCGAGAGAATTGAAGACATACTCCAGAAGTACCTATTTCCAAAACACTGTGGCAACAATAGCAATAGCGGTGTCTAAAGTGTTCTTAATAAGATAAGCGTTACTTTATGAAATAATGATATTGGGATCGGCAGAACCGACCACTTTTTTATCGCGGGCTCGAGTGGCACGCACCGGCTCGCCGAGCGTGGCGCTGCGCGCGCAGGCCGCGGTGCGCCTGCCACCGCGCCCCGCGTCCGCGAGCCTCGCGCCCGGCGCGCCGCACCGGCCCAGCATCCCCGTGGGCAGCCACCACGTGCTGTCGGACGGCCGCATCGCCCTGGGCGCGCCCGCCCCCGCGCCGCCCCAGCTCGCCGTCTCGCCGCCGCCCACCACCGATACGCCCTATTGCTCCGAGTGTAACCGCTACATCGAGTAAGAGGCGTCTCTGAGAATGCCTGACGTGTTTGCGACCGTGTCGATCTGTGCACTAGTTATATATGTAGTAGTCGTGTAGTTATGTTCTGTCTCCGTCGGGGTTCCTTCGGTCGCCGTGTAAATATCGACATCGTATCGAAAGGACCCGCGACGTAACAATCTCGGCGCAGACATCGGCGCCTCCGGCCGGATGCCGGGCCCCGATATCTGCGCTGCGCTATCATTCTCCATCAGTTAATATAGCTCATCTCTGTGATAAAACGTGTATATCGCTACCGCATTATATTTGCGTAACGTGTTGCACTCAGCATGTCCTCACTTTGCGTCATCACACCATTAGAGGAAGCGCACTTTTATTCCGCAGAACGGTGCACGAACACTTTATTTTTGGTAAGCATGAATGTTGCTGTACATACAGAAGACACATAAAACGATTAATACCGTCGTAGTTTTAGAAAATATAACCACATAGATATTTATTTAGACATAACAGATGGGAAAAGTTAAACTCGAGCCATGGAACATTACTCCTAAAGCTTTAAATATTAATACGTATATTATTATACAAGGAAAAACATTACTTTCCGTTTAGCACAAGACCACACACACAAGTGGCAAACCAACCAATTGATTGATGTCATAAGTTAACACGTTAACGTGTGGTGTATGCGCAGTGGCGTGTTCGTGCGCATCAAGGACAAGAACCTGCACGTGGAGTGCTTCAAGTGCGCGACGTGCGGCTCGTCGCTCAAGAACCAGGGCTACTACAACATCAACGGCAAGCTGTACTGCGACATCCACGCCAAGCTGGTGGCGCGCCAGAACCCGCCCGCGCCCAACCTCGAGCCCGTCACAGTACCACCGTACGTATTCCACATCTCTTCAATAATCCCCCAGCCAGCTCACCTCCGTAGTTTGACAGCTAGTGTCATGATCGTAATCACATCTGATTGGCTGACACTTCTCACTATTAGTTGAAATGTCAATCACTTATTCAAATTGTAGTAATGCGACATGAGTCCTAGTCCTAGAATGGTCCTGTTCTATTCAGTCCTCGGTATTTAAGTAGATAAATCACGGTCAACTTTGGGTCGTCAAGAGTTTATCCCTGATAACTATAGCCTTCACCCACAGGTTTCACCTCGAACTTGGATATCTCGTTATAAGTTTATACGTGTACATGGGCAGGTGTCCAAAAAAAAAAAGAATTTTAAATATTATAGAGAGCTGATGTCCTAAGACGCATTTTACTCAATTCAATATATAAGAGTTAAATAAATCTTTAACACCTGTAGTCTGTACACCAAAGACAGCTTTCCAGGTTTCATGGACCTGGAGTTTTTCAGCTCTCTATCAGCCTTTTGAATCTGAAGAAATTGGACCGTTAGGTTTGGTGGCAATATTTGGAAGGCTTCGAGATTTCTGAGCTTTTAAATTGATACAATTCTTTACTCACAACATATTGGTAATCACCTTTGGTGCTTCCACCAAAAAGCCATCTTTTGAATTTTGACAGTTCTTTTTGTTTATAGCGGTAGTAGGATACCCACAAACACCTACTCGACCCCTTTGCCGCCGCTGTCTACGAACAACTACACAAACGGCTCCTCTTCAATGTTCAGCGTAAGTACTCAATTAAAAACTAATTAAATTTTAAACTACCCCCGATATGTGGTATCGCACACCACAGCTGGATGAACCAATTTTTTATGTTTTTTCAAAGTCCTTACTAACAATTCAAATGAGATCTACTCGTAATACAACATAGGTACAATTCCTATTTCTATAACATTTATTGTGGATATTTCTTATAAAGGTCCGACCACACAGAGCTAAGATCTATTACGGGTGAAACTTTAAGTATTTGCACACATTAAAAAGTCGGTTTCGATTTTATTTTAAAATCCTATACTTATTTTATTATTTATGTAGATAAAAAGGATGTTCTCGAGTTATGATATCACCATCATAGTCATTCAACTTGCAGCCTACAACCCTTTAGGTGTCCTGGCCTCCTCCACAGTCCTATTCCATTTATTGCGGGCCTACATCTACCTTCTCTAGTTTTTATATTTATTGCAGCTCTAGATAATGCCCGCGACTTCATCAGGTTTTTAAAAATCCCTTGGGAACCCTTTGATTTTCCTGGATAAAAAGTAGCCAATGTCCACTGTCCGTCTCTAAAATGTCAGCTATCTCTGCACTAAATTACGTTAAAATTTGTTAATCGGATGGGCCGCAAACAGACAGACAAACACACTTTTATAATATCTATTAGTTTGCATATTGTATCTCGTGCAGCCGTCAAGCAACCTGTCAGGGCCTAAACCATTCGGCTCGTCCATCGGCTCGGCATACTCGCCAGCGTCGCTGTCGCCGCGATCGGCGCCGCTGTCGCCCGCGCGCCCGCTCGTCGCGCCCGCCGCGCACTCGCCTGCTATCCCGGCGGCTACCCCCTTCGCACCCAGTAAGCGAGTTACTTTTGCCGTATAACACAAACACTAGGTACTCCCGTTCCATTCATTCACAAGCAAGACTATCGATCGCAAGAAAACGTCCGAACGAACCAAACAATTAGAGCAATAAAAAATTTACTCAAATGTAGACAATGAGGCTAATTCCGTTGTACACAATCTCTAAACTAAACTAAAATAGCTCGTCTAAATCTATTGCTATCCCTTTCATAATGTTGCTTGCGGAAAAGGATAGAACTAAATTTAGACCTGTTAATTTAGTTTAGTTTAGAGATTGTGTACAAGAGAATCGGCCCCATTGCTTGTCTATAATTAAATTTCAATTTCAATTGTACGCGACAAACTGAACAAAAACATGTCCTTTAGTGTCGTTATTGGAATGTTATTTATCTCGGATACTGTTTGGGCGTGATTCCCAGTATACTCTTTGTAGAAAATCTAGGCTCAACCTAGACAAGCGGCTGGCAACCCCATTTTGCCGCCGGTGGCGCCTATGTCGCAGCTCGCGGGCGTTCACCTCTCTCTCAATATGTCCGCCGCCTTGTGAACTCATTTTGCTTGTACTTAATTCACTTTATAACAAATATACAGATTGACTTTAAAGTATACCGGGACGTTTTTCTTTACTTCAGGTTATGGGCCGTCCATATACCTATTAAGTTTTCAATCCATCCGTATTAGTTACCGTAAAGTTGAAAAAAGTAAAAACCGCGTGCGTCGTAATTGTGCAAGTTCATGCAAGTTGCAAGTACAATGGCGAACTCCGGCATGAACAATATACAATTAGAAAAATTGTCGGGACGAGACAATTATAATACGTGGAAGTTTGCAATGAGAACGTATTTGGAGCACGAGGACCTTTGGCAGTGTGTGGATCCCCAAACAAGAGAAGTCGACGCCAAGAAAGACATTAAAGCTAAGTCCAAAATCATTTTGTTAGTCGAACCGACGAACTACGTTCATATAGAAAATGCGAAAACAGCTCGCGAAGTGTGGAAAAACCTTCAAAATGTATTTGAGGACTCCGGGCTGTCAAGAAAAGTAGGGTTATTAAAAGACCTAATCAATACTTCTTTGGATAGTTGTGCTAGCGTTGAAGAATACGTTAATAAAATAATGACGACAGCTCACAAACTACGGAATATTTCATTCAAAGTTGACGACGAATGGCTGGGGACACTAATGTTGGCCGGTCTACCAGATAATTATAAGCCAATGATCATGGGCATAGAGAGCTCCGGTGTTAGAATATCATCGGATTTTATAAAGACAAAACTCTTACAAGAAGTGAAAGTTTCCGAGTCTTCTGTGTTTTTCACAAGGAACAAACAAAATGCACATAATAATAATCAGTCTAAAAAAAAAAAAAAAAAAAAAAAAAAAAAAAAAAAAAAAAAAAAAAAAGGGCCCCGGTGCTATAATTGCAATGGTTACAACCATTATAAAAGTCAGTGCAAGGTCAAGAAACAGAATACTAATGACACCGTTTTTTCAGCTATTTTTTCAGCCTATACTTTCATAGATGAAAACAACTGGTATATTGACTCCGGTGCAACTATGCACATGTCAAGGCGCAAGGACTGGATGTATGATTTGCAACCACCTTCAATTCAGAAGATATTAGTAGCAAACAGTGATGCTGTCTCCGTGCAACTTATGGGTAATGTAAACATCCAGACAAGTATATGCAATGATGAGCATCTGATCCAGGTGAGGAATGTTTTATTTATTCCTGAGCTTGCCGCTAACTTGTTATCAGTTAGCCAGCTGACCAAAAATGGGTGTAAGGTGGAGTTTACAGACAATGGCTGTAATATTTTTAATTCAAACAACAAAATTATAGCTACAGCATCTTTAGTTAATAATATGTATAAACTTAACATTTTGAATGGCCAAACAGGCAATGTCTGTGCTACCTTTGGCAACGAAAGCCAGGCTGACTCTTATACTTGGCACCGTAGAATGGGACACCTTAACATGGCTGATGTTAAAAAATTGCAATTATGTGCTGACGGGATGAACATAACTAAAAAAAATGAAAATCCTGTATGTATATCTTGTTGTGAAGGAAAACAAACAAGACTTCCGTTTCCACACTCCGGTTCTAGAGCTAGCACTTTGTTGGAAGTAGTACACTCCGATCTATGTGGTCCGATGGAGACACCCTCCTTGGGTGGCGCTAAATACTTCATAACCTTCATAGATGATTGCTCGCGCAAAGTGTATGTATATTTTCTAAAGAACAAGTTGGATATAAAGTCAATATTTGAAAAATTTAAGATTGAAGTAGAGAATGAATTAGGAAAGAAAATTAAAATACTGAGGACGGACATGGGAAAAGAATACTGTAATAAAGAATTATCTATTTTTCTAGCAGCTTCTGGCATCAAGCACCAAACTTCAACTCCGTACACGCCAGAACAAAATGGGCTAGCGGAGCGCATGAACAGGACGCTGGTGGAGCGTGCTAAGTGCATGCTGTTTGATGCAAATCTACATAAAGGATATTGGGCTGAAGCTGTGGCAACTGCGGCTTACATTGTGAACCGATCACCATCTCGAGTTCTAGCTGAGGTAACACCTTATGAAAAATGGACTGGTAAGAAACCAAATATCACACATTTTAAAATTTTTGGTTCGAAGGCTATGGTTCACATCCCTAAGCAAAAGAGGTTAAAATGGGATCGTAAATCACAAGAGTTCTTGTTCATAGGTTACTGTGACAACACGAAAGGGTATAGACTCTATGACCCTAATACTAGAAAAACTATAATTAGTAGAGACGTGATATTCATAGAAAACAGTAAGTCTGCAATTTTAATACAACTTTGATTATCACTGTATATCACCATAGGGGCGGCTTCCTTTTTCAACTGTGGCCAGATATCCTCTTGCAATTGCTTAAGCCATAGAGCTTCTTGAACGCAGGATGAAAGCGACATGTACTCTGCTTCCGTTGTTGACAGAGCCACTGTAGGTTGACGTTTAGAGTTCCAACTGATAGCTCCACCCTGAAAAAGGAAAGTGTAGCCTGTGCATGACCGTCTGTCGTCTTCTGAACTGGCCCAATCTGAGTCACAGTACCCATGTGTCATATTTTCATCGGGACATCGCGCATACTTCAATCTGTGATCTAGAGTACCTTTCAAATATCTCATGACACGTTTTAGTGCAACCCAGTGTTGCATCTCAGGCTTGTTATTAAACTTACTTAAAGTGTTTATTACATAGCTTATATCCGGTCTAGTGATTTGTGAGATATATAACAAGCAGCCTACTACTTCTCTCAATATGTCCGCCGCCTTGTGAACTCATTTTGCTTGTACTTAATTCACTTTATAACAAATATACAGATTGACTTTAAAGTATACCGGGACGTTTTTCTTTACTTCAAGAATCAGTACCATTGCCACAGCTTATTTCAATTCCTCTGAGATCCAATGTCGAATTATCAGATACCAACAGTGGATCTCAAGGAGGGGAAGAGGTTCAAGAGAGCCCACAGACTTCATCATCGCTAAGCACTTCATTTGATAGTTGTGAGACATCTATAGATGTTAATGATGATACATACCATCCTAATGTTAGTGAGGATTATGATAGTGATAATGAGAGCTATGTAAAGAAAATCAGTTTACGTCCACGTCAGAGACAAAATGTTGACAGAAATGGTAAAAATTTTCTTTGTATATCACAGATTTCAGATCCATCGACTGTTGAGCAAGCTTTATCCAGTAGTGAAGCCCAACACTGGAAAAATGCAATGGACGAGGAGTACAAGTCTTTAATGGAGAATAATACATGGGAGATAACTACTCTACCTCAAAATAAGCGTGCCATTTCATGTAAGTGGGTCTTTAAAACAAAAACAAATGAAGAAGGAAGCCGCCCCTATGGTGATATACAGTGATAATCAAAGTTGTATTAAAATTGCAGGGTCCGATGGCTACCATTCCCGCACCAAACATATTGATATAAGGCATCACTTCATTCGAGACAAGGTGCTGGGGGGATCAATCGACGTGCGATACATCAAGACAGAAAGAAGGGAATAGTTTACTTAGACCAGAAGAAGTATATTTTGGAAGTTTTAAATAAATTTGGCATGTCTGACTGTAAGCCAGTCAAAACTCCGATTGACATGAATACCAAATTACATAAGAATTTAGATGCAAGTAAAATCCTACATAATATTCCATATCAAGAAGTAGTAGGCTGCTTGTTATATATCTCACAAATCACTAGACCGGATATAAGCTATGTAATAAACACTTTAAGTAAGTTTAATAACAAGCCTGAGATGCAACACTGGGTTGCACTAAAACGTGTCATGAGATATTTGAAAGGTACTCTAGATCACAGATTGAAGTATGCGCGATGTCCCGATGAAAATATGACACATGGGTACTGTGACTCAGATTGGGCCAGTTCAGAAGACGACAGACGGTCATGCACAGGCTACACTTTCCTTTTTCAGGGTGGAGCTATCAGTTGGAACTCTAAACGTCAACCTACAGTGGCTCTGTCAACAACGGAAGCAGAGTACATGTCGCTTTCATCCTGCGTTCAAGAAGCTCTATGGCTTAAGCAATTGCAAGAGGATATCTGGCCACAGTTGAAAAAGGAAGCCGCCCCTATGGTGATATACAGTGATAATCAAAGTTGTATTAAAATTGCAGGGTCCGATGGCTACCATTCCCGCACCAAACATATTGATATAAGGCATCACTTCATTCGAGACAAGGTGCTGGGGGGATCAATCGACGTGCGATACATCGGGACAGAATCGATGGTTGCAGATGCCCTCACCAAAGCCACTTCGCAACAAAAAACTAGACTTCTGTGCCCGCAAGATGGGGTTGAGCCTAAGGGGGGATGTAGAAAATCTAGGCTCAACCTAGACAAGCGGCTGGCAACCCCATTTTGCCGCCGGTGGCGCCTATGTCGCAGCTCGCGGGCGTTCACCTCTCTCTCAATATGTCCGCCGCCTTGTGAACTCATTTTGCTTGTACTTAATTCACTTTATAACAAATATACAGATTGACTTTAAAGTATACCGGGACGTTTTTCTTTACTTCACTCTTTTCCATTAAAGATTTGCATAGCTAAAGGTCTAATTGCATGATAGTCTGTTAAAGTGACGTTTCAGTTTAAACTTTTGCCGTCAATAAAAACAAAATGGGTTGCACACTGGTGCAACCCATGGGTTTGCATTGCATGGTGCATTGTAAAATGGGTCAACAAACAAACCCTGACTTGGATTTGTTTGTTGACCCATTTTTCATTTCATCTTAATAATTATGGTGGTATGATACTGACTTTTATAACCAACTTGTTTTTTTATTGGAGGTCAAAGTTTAACGGTAAACATAACTTTAACCGTCAATTATGCAAATGGTCTATGATTAAAAATTAAATAATTTAACCATGTCCGTTATGTTATTTTATATTGACATTCGTCCACCTGTAAGGACAACCGTCTGATTTACCGCAATAGGCTTTTTTTATCTCTGCAGTGCAATGAACCAAGAAATTTACTAGAGTTTGCTTTTTACTGAATTTAATTTTTAAGGAAAACCTTTGAAATAAATGAAAAGTGACGATTGTTATTATTAGCGAGATAATCTATCGATAGATTCTTCATAGGTCACCTTATTATTTTTACTGTATTTTTTTAACGTTGGTATTATACTCCTCTGTATCTACTTATTACAAATATTTATTAATGAAATGATCACAACACACTTTATCAATATATTTTATATTAGGAAATAATTTATGTATTTTTTTATATATTTAAGTTGAACTTCATATATACATTTCCAAAGACATCAATTTGTTATAATATTGTTTCATTATATAATAATACACAACTCATATTCTTCCTTACCACCGATTAATAATAGTTCTGTATGTTTATTATTCCATTATCTCATCGGAGGCTGTCTTGCCCCTAGGGAGTATAAATAAATTTTGTAGACAGATATTTGGCTCTCACTTATTGACATTGTGACCTAAATATAATCTTCGGTTGGCAAATGATCAATCACTTCAAAAATGCATACTATACTTTTAATAGGTTCAGGTGGCTTAGCCAAATTTACTCTCAGTCTGATTAAAGCAGCGATCGCTTAAAGTCTTCAACAAGGTAACATTTTAAATATATATAAAATAAATATTAAAATATATTTTTGTTATATTTTTTAGTTAAGTGTTTTAGTAAAGTTATTTTGTAAGTTCAATATATTAGGTAAATAATACAAAATACACGATTTGAACTTAACAGACTTTAGTATTATGGATAGGATAATCCAATAATAGTTCAACCATTAAATTACGAATATTTATTGACTTTAGTATACTGCATATAAGTCAGGTATATCGAATTTAAAATATCTTCTATTTACTTTGACTGCACTTCGCGTACTTATAAATATAATATAAAAATACTTATAATCAGGTTGTTTATTAAGTTTTAAATTTATTTAGAGTTGTTTATTTTTGACAGAAACCCCAGTTTCAATTTTTAAAGGTAATAAATAATAATCAATGGATTGGCGATATAAATAAAATCATAAGCTTTTAATGGCTAAATAATGTCTTGTAAATATCAAGTATATGCGCTAAATGGATAGCAAATTATTATTCAGTTAACTTTGTCTGGGCACTATTTATAAAAACAATAACGCACATTCATTTGCTTTTGTATTTTATTAAAGATTTTAAGATATACGGCACCTTTGCTTAAAAATATCTTATATTGATAGCTTTGTTTTATAGTCATATTTTGAAGTTACTAATATAAAATTTCATCTATTTTCTTTCCCATCATTCATACCTTTGCTAATAATCTAAATGCTAACAGACAACAATACAAAAAGCATTGTGTGGCCCCCACCGTTTCCTCCAGAAGACGAACCACAAAAAGAAGTTAATCCAAATAACATTCAAAAACGACCTTGTAGCGACTTAACTTCTTCGGTTCAAGAGGCACAAATAGTGACACCAGATAGTAATTTAAATTATCATACAACCGAAACAAACTTACAAACGATATTGGCAGAACAGAATAGTTCTTCATCTCAACAAAAATCGGAATGCTCTTCAAATACTACATATGAAACTGCTATCACTTCGTCGTCAACCTCTAAATCAGAATCCATAGTACAAAGTCAGCAATCTCAATCAATAAAGGAGTTATCTTCATGTACTGTTCAATCGTTTTCTCAAGCAGCTTCATCTCATGAAAGTCAATGTTTATCTATTTATGAAACACAGGAAGCCTCTGAACTAAATAATAACAGGCTCTTATGTGAAGTTAATACTGTAGAAAAGTCCTTAAAACCAAAGGCTCAAGAAAATCAAACTTCTGATGAAAGCATAAGAAATAGAAACGCTAAAGAGATTAATTCAGGAGTAAAAGAAATCGTTGAGGACATAGAGTCAAAATATAAAACAAATACAGCAGTATCAACCCTAGAAAAGAATATTTCGGAGCGTAATCGTAGCGTTAGTCTAGGTGAAGATACAACAAAGAAACGTGAAATTTCAGATTTAACTGAAACAAATATAAAAACATTTTTAGATTCCCATAACGATACACCCGCAGCATTTCAGAAAGATAGCACGCAAAACGATATGGCGATGAAACAATCACATAATATATTTAAGCAGGAACCGAAACCGCTTCCTATGAGTAACTGGCAAAATAAACAGCGTACTCTGCCATCTCAAAAACCGCCACACAAACCACAAAATAAAAGTGTTAATACTAAAACTACTCCTCAAGCAAATTCATCTACATCAAGCCAAATGAAAAACTCTAATATTGTAAGAGGATCTTTGTTAGAGGCTCTAACAATAGCTCCAGATCGACCCTTTAGTCCATTAGCTTTCAATATACCAAATCAGCAACTTTCATCGTCATCAACAAGTCAAAACCAATCAATACCATCTGCCAATATATTTCCTCCGGCAATGCACACAAATAGTGATTTTACTATCAATCAATCTAGCCCAAAATCCAGTGAACTTCCAAATATGCAAAAAACAGGATTGTTGCAAACTTCTTCTGAATTATCGGCATTTAAGCCAGTCAGTAAACAAACATTTCCACCACCTTCACCTTCAGAATTTTCTGCAATGACAGGTGGCTCTCAAATTAATAAAGAGATGAATCAATTTTCTCACATACAAGAAGAGTCCTTATCATCACAAACTAAATTCACACAAAATGTTGCTGTTTCTGCTAGCAGTGCATCAACTACTCAAGGGTTTTCAACAATAAATACCGCAGAGAACTATTTGCAACAATCAAATAAACAAGAATCATCGACATTTGAAATGACTAAATCTGGTTTTCATAAGCCTGAAATAGTCCCACCATATCAACGGAAAATTGAACCACAGCTGCCATTTCGAAGTGGACCTAATCCGCCTATGCAGCAAACGCCTGTTGCTCCTATACCAGTGAATCCTCAAAAACGCCAAATTATCCCTGAACAAAACAAGTTCAAAAATAAAGAATCTTCGAGTTTAATGACGTTTCAGCCTGTTATGGACGAAACTATGCAAAGAATTTCACCTGTACGCAGCCGTCCAACAACTCCAAGTTTAATTAATAAACCTGCCCCTATTATTCCCCCGTATCAGATGAATTTAGTTACAATGGAACACGCAGCGCCTGAAAGTCGCATGTACTCACCAGTAAGAGAAGAACCTGGTCAATCTTTATCATCTAAAGGAACATGTCGTTCACCATTTAATCCATTAAAAGCACAAGCTCCTCGAATTAAAGAGAATTCTATCCAATATCCTAACTTGAACCAAGGCGAAATTCAAAATCAACCACCTATTGTAAGAGAACAAAGAGAATCCAATGTAGGATATCAAAGTGAAAGTTACAACAACGGCGATATGAAAATTAAAGAAGATAGTATGTTTAATCAAAACTACGGTCAGAGACAACTAGAATCTCAGAATGTGTCTGAATATGGCAATACAACTGTACAAACTACGAGAAAAACTTACGAAGAATTTGAGAGAGCACAATCCGCTAAAGTGATAGAGATACAAAAAGGTGGTTCGCGGTCTTCTGGTTCATACCAGCAAGTTGAATCAAATACCCTACCCTCGCCTAATATGTCCACCAAGCAGGTTTTCCCTCCTACCGTCTCAAATTTGATACCATCCCAACAGAATTTGTCATTTAATACTACTAACGAAAATGTTGTCACCGCTAGTAAACAAGCTGAATTTTATCAACCGATTCCTTTGATATCTGGTGCTAACCAAGGTCCAGTGTGTGATCCTACCCCATCAACAGGTTCCAGTGTAGGAGCTGCCACTCGCGGCAAAACCTTTGGTGTTTCATCAGCCCCTAAACGAGGAAGAGGAGTCTTAAACAAAGCTGCTGTACCCGGATCACGCGTACCTCTTTGTGGCTCTTGCAATGGCAATATTAGGTGACTCTTTTAAGTAGGAATTTAGTCGTTGTGCGGCGTGATGCATGATAATAAAGTAGGCGATGAAATGTTTGTGTGTACAATTGTCTGTGTTTACAATTTTTTCTGATATTTTTTTGCATATTTTTAACACATTGTGAAGATTGAACTAAAACCCTAACAAAAATTCTAATATGTTTGTATATTTTGATGTTTTGTCTTTCTAACAGCTAATGAAACACAAACCATGAGCAGCCAACTCAAGACAGAATTCAAGAGTCCTGCAGAAGAACGGCTCATTAGAAAAATGGCAAAAATGGCTCTTAATGGCTACGAAATAGGGATTCAAAGAAAAATTAAACCTGCTGATCACATTCAGTCAATGGCTGAGAAAATCCAAGACACCGTTGTGACCAAGCATCCTTTGAACTCTGACAGTGTACCATCTGGCGAAAATAGTCGCGAGAGCACTTTAAAGCGGCCATTAAATAAAAATGTTGATAAAGGATACAAACCTTTGGATACCACTATACTGAATACACTCAATCATCTTACAGGCAACGATTCTATCACCTGCGGTAATTCACATACGCCAATACCGCCACCTCTACCTTCTACTCCAGTGCCAACATTCCAAGCGCATAGCACTCCTATTACCAATATTTTGAATAATATTGCGGCAAAGAGTCCAGACTATAATCCAAAATTAAACAATACCATAAACAAGCATGAAACACCTCTGTTGCAGTTATACAATGAAAAATCACAAAACGGTGGGTATTCAAGTAGTGAGGACTCCAGCAAAGATAAATCAGAGTGTAATTTTAACACATTAAAAACAACTGGATATGAAAAAGCAAAAATTTTCAATGAAAACAATATTCCATGTCAAGATGTTAAAAAATCTGAATTAATATCTGATATTAATTTCTCTAACACGTTAAGCAAAAGAAAATTGTTTGAAAGAAACGATGCAATGAACGAATCAAGTGTCTCGGAAAATAATTTTAAAATGTTTGATAAAATCAATAATAGTGTATCAGAAAAAGATCATGCGAGAAAATATAACAGTTCCGAAAATTCAATAGAAGACATCAAAAGCTCAGTGTATCAAGAAGAAAATACAAAAAAGCTGCCTAATAGTTTGTTTGATAACACATTATACACTTATAAGTCTGGAAAAAGTAATGGCATTGGTGAAAAAATTACAAAAAATGAACACGCAGCAGAACATATTAAAGAAACCAGTAACTCAAATCATGACACAGATAACAAAGACGATTCAGAAGAAATAGTAGTAAGGCGCAGAGATAAGAAAAACTTTAGGAATGATGATGGTAGAAGAGATTCTCACATTATAGCAAGGCCTTTGAGTACAATGACTTCAGTTGACGTCGCTGACGGACAATATCCCGTATGTCATATATGTGACAAGGCTATAACCAGGTACAATACGATCAGTATCTTGCTTTCAACATTCAATTTACAATGAGTAAGTTAAGTTGTGCATGATGAGCATGCGCGTGTTGCTTTGTTTTAAAACATTAACGTTTTAGTTTTTTTATTAAATAAATTAGATTAAAAAAAAACAGTACCTAATTTATATTCAAATAAGATATTATTATTACGCAAATAAGATTTTTTTTTTTTAAACTTTAGGGGACCGTTCATTACTGCGTTGGGTCGGATTTGGTGCCCAGAGCATTTCATATGTGTGAACGCAACTTGCCGACGACAATTACAAGACATTGGATTTGTGGAAGAAAATGGACAATTATATTGCGAATATTGCTTTGAGCAATACATCGCTCCTGCTTGTGACAAATGCCATGCGAAGATTAAAGGAGTAAGTGATAACTACTGTTTTTGTTAAATGTCTACCTTATGTAGGGAAGGATACTAAGTACGTGCTTATCTTACAGGATTGCTTAAACGCCATCGGCAAACACTTCCACCCAGAATGTTTCAGCTGCGTGTATTGTGGGAAATTATTCGGAAACAATCCGTTCTTCTTAGAAGATGGATTGCCATATTGTGAAGCAGGTAATTTAATCAATAATATACCTATACGCGGCAGAAAAAAATGTACATCGACCTTTAGAATGAGATTTCGGCTTTGTCTCTGTCACTCATAATGTGACGTTTTGTCGGTCTTAACGACAGAGACAAGGCTCTACAGAACCACTGTCTCTTGCTTTATTATTTATTCGTGACAGAAATATTTCAAGAAAAGTATAGTAGTTACGTACCTACGTTCAATATTTCGGAAAACGTCAGATGCAATTGTAAAATAGGCGTTGAAGACAGTGGTAGTTACGTAATTTGTATAAAAAGTTTGTGGGATTTATTACTTATTTAATAGTATTAATAGGTATTTGGGAACACTGAGCAGTTTAGAGATGATTCATGCAACATATGACGCTAATAATGCCACGGCCGGGAAATTTTCATTAGTTTGGTGCTTAGACAGAGAACGAGCGCGCATGAATTATAAAAAATATATAATTCATACAAAGCTGTACTACTATATTTGGACCTATGCGGGCCGGGCCCACGGCCACAATGCACGGGGCATTTGCAATGTAGGTAAATGGGGACATCAAATTACTATGGTGTAATTCATAGGTACCTACCAATAATGCTAAAGTTTGTTCGCCTGATACTTTTTCACACCTCAATCACTGAACTGGTTGAGCTTTATCTATAAGACCGACGTATAGGATACTTTTATCTAGGAATTGGCGTGGATTTAGGTATTTAAAATCCCATGAGAAAATCAAAGAGTTCACATGAGATTTCAAAGCTATGCGGACGAAGTCGTGGACGTCAGTCAGCAATACATAAATATGAAATCACTTACATCCAATTTTCAGACTGGAACGAGTTATTCACGACAAAATGTTTCGCATGCGGGTTCCCCGTGGAGGCGGGCGACAGGTGGGTCGAGGCGCTCAACAATAACTACCACAGTCAGTGCTTCAACTGCACGGTGCGTATGATGCGAGCCTCACTAAATACATACAGAACGACACCTTAGTCAATCTTATATGAGAAAAGTATTTTTAAAAATAAAAAATTGAATATGGTTTTATGAATAAGACAACCTGAACTGTTTTAAAAATCAACATAAAATAGTCAAAACCGTCGGGATGCTAACAGATTATATTGTATTAGCATAATATCGATAAATCCACATAATATAGGTACATATAGGTACTATAATGTGAGCATATCTTTCAATCCATTTTCCAATTTTGTAAAATAACAGTTTCATTTAAAAACTATTCCCCAAAAACATTTATGTTTTTTACATACTCACTTATCACAAGCCGCGAATATTATAATTGAAACTGTAAATTGAATCCGCCAGCAATCGTAGTCAAAGCTCGTCATACGCCGCCATATTGTGTTATTCCCAAATTAACATGTGTGTGTTTCAAATGTGTGTAAAACATATAAATATACATAATGGCTTTTTGTATAAACTGTACATCATTATCATTTAAACACCAGCCTCCCAGAAACTTCGGGGTGGTTTATTTTTGCGTAGATGTAGAATTTATTTAGCAGTATTGGTAGAATTAGAAATGCTTGTTTTATGTAAAGTGACGATACCAACCACTTTTTAGAATAATTGTTTTGGCTATTTTATGTATTGCGAACTATTAATTGTATATAATTAATTACAAAAATAAAATATATTAATCGATTGCTAGTCATTTGTTCTTACACTACGTGTTTATGTACCGTACCTACTATCAAGATTCTTTGAAAATATGTTCCCTATTTTGAATAGTTATTGTTCCCTACAAATGACTAACAAGGCCTGTAATTTTTTTTATAAACGTTATATTACTATACGCTACATTTCACGATATTTATAATTTATATTTTATACCTTTATATTTATTATTGTAGCAGAGTTCTAGGCAGGTATTTCTTAAGAAAACTAAATAAAACAAATGATTGATTGTTATAGGTGTGCAAAAAGAATCTCGAAGGACAGAGTTTCTTCGCTAAGGGAGGACGACCTTTCTGCAAGATACACGCCCGCTAGGACTCCTGAGCCACTAATATATAACTCTGACACTGTTTACTCAACGACTACTTTCCGTCCCGTCTCTACCTCGCCGTATTCGATTCCAGCAACTGATACTCCCGTACCACAGCGCACGAGGAAATTAGAAACGCCACTCCACTTCGATGGAGGACTGTTTTCTGATATACGGAGTACAGACGGCAAGTTACTCAGCAAGGTAACCGTAGATCGCGTGCACAGCTCCACGCGCCACGACGTTACCGACGCGCCGTTCGCTTTCGAGGCCAGCGACGTGCACGGCAACAAGGACTACGTCGACGACATCGTCAAAACCGAGACCATAACCAACGAAGATGTCATCAAAGTGAAGTTCACACCCGTGCCCTTCCAACTCGACGGTGTACTGCAAAGGCCGAGACCACTCACTCCAGTCAAATATTTAAAAGATGACTTCGAAGACTTGCAGAGTTACAAAATTGTTAACTCTTTGTTTAAAGATAAGTTCCTGAGTCCGAGTGATTTCGGTGATACAGATAGATGCATTAAAAGTGCTACTGGTAGTCCAGTGTTAAGAGGGCATAGTCCTCTGGCAAACTTAATCATTTCAGAGCATTTAACAAAGATAGATGGTTACTTGCAAGAAAGTTTAAACTTGTGTTCAGAATCTCAAAACATTGAAAATATAACAAGACTTTCAAATTATGAGGTAGAGACACCAAAGGTAACTCTGAAAATAGAAGAGACCAATTACGATAGTACTGGTGATAGAAGCAACAAAGTTAATTATAAAAACAGTAATGATAGTTACCATAACGATGAAGGCCGGGATGGAGAGTCTGAAACCAAATTTAAGTTAAACAGTGTCGAAGCAAAACATCCAGGAGTATTAAGCGCTATTTATAATATGCCAATGCATTACCATGCAGCAGTACTCTGTTTCTTATTAATTGTATATAATTTTGTCTATCAATATATTAAGCAAAATTGCCATGGTAAAAATCAAACTGTACGCTAAATAAACTGAGAAAAAAAATTGTCTAAAGATTGTATTGATTGATAAACTAGTCAAGGAATTTTGGTTTCAAAAGGTTATTGAAACATGTTTTATTTTCCTAAACATACCTGCTTAAAAGGAAGATGTAAATAATGAACGGTAACAAAGTCATTTGTTGTTTTTATTAATTTTTCTATTATATTCTAACAAAATTGGTGCTTCTCACTACTATAAAAACTGCTCGCAAGGATGTGATAATTCACTTCTGTAATTTTTATAAGTTTAAGGCTTTGTACACAGCTTCCGGAATGTTTCAGTACTGTCACTAACATTAACAGTAGTCATTTATAATACTTCAACTAAATATTGTGGTTGGAAGTATTTATTGGTGCACCAACTTTATTGTATTTTATCATAAGATTACCATCATTTTAGAGTAAAAATAGATACCTAATACTATTTTATATTATGTCAAAAACGTTAAATATTGTTATTAAGTATTGATTTATATTTTCTTTACCAATATCTAGGTAAATATCATATATGGCAGGAGGTACATTTCAAAACAAAACAAACTCATGTTGAACATTTATAATCCTAGTTTTAAGTACTATTTATTTAGAATTTAATACAATGCAATCATTCATAAGAACAATTATGTGAGCTTAAATAAAATATTTTATCTTATGGTGGTATATTTTATTAAAACGTCAAAATTGGATTTCATTATCAAGTATCATAATAAGCCCCCCAATTGTGTAAGAGTAACCATTTCATGGCTATCGCAATCGTCAAGAAATTCTGCCCTTTGATTGGCTGTGAAAAAATGTAAACAGCGAATCAACCAATCAAAGGGCAGAATTTCTTGATGATTGTGATAGCGATGAAATGGTTATTCTTACACAATCGGGGGGCAGATTTACTAAATAACAATATCGTCATCATCATCATCATGATCAACTCATCGCCGGCCCACACAACTGGTAACCGGTCTCATCTCAGAATGAGAAGGCTTTAGGACATAGTCTGCCACCCTGGGCGATTACTTAGTATATAATGAGTAGAAATGTGTATAACAAATACACTTTTATATGTTAATCTCATTAATTCAATAGTCATGACAATGCACAGATGTTGCATTATTTAAGGCCTGCTGTTTATACCAATGTTAGGAAGTTTTGATTTGACTGAACAATACATTAACAGGCTTACTTATAGAAAATATTTGAGAAAAAGAAAAAAATAACAGATTTCTCTTTTTGCGCATTTTAGTAAAGAATTAACATATTATCCAGTAGGTAATGAACCAGATAAGTGCTCCAACCGTTTGAATCACTTGTGTACAGTGTAACAGTAACTGGATTTTTCATTAAAATAAAAAATGATCAAAATGTAGATTTACCATAGCTCTAATGACATTTAAGTTCAACTAAGTAACTTTGTAAATTGGACTGTTTTTTTACAGTAAATGTTCAAAGTTATTAAGTGATAAAATTCAATGCATAAGGGGATAAAATAGGGGTTTGAAATTTGTGTACATGTGGACGAAGTCGCAAGCATAAGCTAGCTGTAAAATAAATTAAAAACAAAATAATATAAGTATTAAGTAGGTAAGTAACCCATACTTTATTGTAACATATTTAATTACATTCCATCCAGTAAATAAATAAAATTAAACCTTACTCTAAAGATGATGTAATACTTCTTGTGTCATCATCACCAAAAAAATATGATGAAATTCTGAAATAAAATCACTGATCAGGATTAATATTCTTTTAATTTACTTAGTAATTAATTAAGAAAGGGTTGTTCTTTAGTATAGTAGCCACGGAGGCAGGCAGCAGTGAACCACTTGACTTGGTCTCCTACTAATGTTTAGGAAATAATTTTTAAATTTTCATTATGACATGTTAGTTGTATTATAAAATTCATTTCTTCAAACTATTAGGATTCTACTGAAAATATTTTAGTATAAGGTTTATTACATTATGCCCTATAAATGAAAATTAACTGCCTACTATAGTAATTAATAAGTAATAGGCTAGTTGACACTTTTTTTAAGTAGGTCTTAAATGGTTAATATTTGTCCTATTAGATCAAAAAAATTAACACTATATTTTTTTGCGCCCTAAAAACCGTAAAACTTTAATTTAAAAATATATTTTTCTTAGACAGGTGAAAACACTGTCGGCCATGTTTGGCCGATAGATTATCTGTGCTCTGACGTCATGCATTTGTAAACAACAGCATAACCTCTCAAAGTTTAATAAACATGACTTCTATACTAGTTTACATGAAAAATATAGTAATTATCGTTATTGTATCATCCGAGAATGTAAAAACGCATCGATAAAGACCACAGGAAAGTTGTGGATTAGAGTGCCTAGTGAAATAAATATGCGTAACACGCGAAGACTTGCTTAAAGGGATCCTATATGACTAACGACTGCAACCCAAATTTATTTTTGCAAAGATCACTTTGTTGTAAGTCTTACTTAATAACTTATTCAATTTATAAAGAGAAAACGATAATTTTTTACGTTTACTAGGAGTTTTTAGAAATATATAAAAACTAGCTTATGCTCGTGACTTCGCCCGCGTGGACATCATAAATTTCAAACCCCCATTTAACCCACTCAGGGGTGGAATTTCAAAAAATCCTTTCCTAGTATACCTTTTCTTTACCTACAAAGAACACACCCACCAAATTTCATGTATCTAGGACTAGCTGTTTAGATGTTTAGGCTGTGCGTTGATATATAAGTTAGTCAGGACTTTAAATTTTATATATATGGATACTACGTTAGTCCACGCGTGACATAGGGATGACATTTCTTTGTTTACATATTTAATGACGTCACATCATGGCTGACAGCGTTTTCTGCGTTTCAAATAAAAATAAAAACTGTATTTTTTAAAATTGGATTTATATATCCATCCTGCGTTTTTAATAATTGTTATTGATATATTTCGTTGTCTTAAACAAAATACTATAATAAATTATCATTTATTGGACGAAATTAGATATGAGTCAAGTAGCCTATTTTTAGGGTGCCATACCACAAAAGGAATCCTTATAGGATCACTTCATTGTCTGTACTGTATGTCAAGAAAACCTATAGGGTACTTCCTGTTGACCTAGAATCATGAAATTTGGCAGGCAGGTAGGTCTTATGGGACAAGTAAAGAGAAAAATCTGAAAACCATGAATTTGTGGTCACGTTGCAAAAAAATTAATTAAAATGTGCTTATGAACAAATAATTAGTATTTTTATTTTATTTTAAGGTAACTATACCAAAGGGGTATAATTTGAAGGCTTTACCTAATTAATTGTTATGCATAATCGTTTTTGATTTATTGTGTAAAATGTCAAACAAAATACTGTTCTCCTTATCTTCGAAGTTTACCAATCGAAAAATTTGAAATTAATATGGTCAATAGACAATGTATATATTTTACAGGAAAATAAAACCAATGCTCTATCTTAGTTTTTTGATATTAATAATAAACCTCTACAAAGTTAGTTTTGCAGTTCCTTAAAAAAAGTGATTCGTACCGCTTCAGATACTTCTATAATACAGAACTCTAGGTGCGCGAGCCTGACTCACTTGGCCGGTTTTTTTATAGCTATTGAGCTAAAGGCATCGATGCCTAAAGGAGAGTCTACTAAAATAATGTTATTTAAACTTTTAGGCAACATTTAATCAGGTGGGACGGAATCTTTTGCCTTATTTGAGACGTGATTCGTGAACATGATGAACTATTAAGCAAGTAGCAACATTTACTAATAATGTCTTTAAATACCTACCTTTTCCATTCGATGCCCATTCCAATAAAAGTAAAGGTAAGAAATCCATGCCACAAAACAGTAAATGTTGATTCTGGTTGTCTCTTATGACCAAAATTCTTGAAACCTCTAGAAATTATTGTCCTGGTTACAGTGGGATTCAACATACCGTTTCTCCTTTTTATTGATTGGCAAAATAAAATGTATCTATTTAGTTTTTAATTTATCTTCTATAATAATTTCAACTTTCGACTTCACAGTTCTGACTGAAGGCCAAGGGGCAAGGAATAGTAACGAGAGCTGAAGCACAGCTGTATTCAATGTACTCTGTGCTGTGCATGTGCACCTGACACCTGTGCTGTGCACACAGAACACTATTACTCCTAGCTGTGCCTGTGCCTGAAGGTAAAGGCCGTGAAGAAGTTGTTTGTTGTCCAGAAAGTTTTGTTTTGGTACCTACCTAATCATTTATCCAATGTTTTGTGGTTTTGGGTTTTGGTGCCTTGTTGGGAGATGGCATTCAATGTACTCTGTGGAGATGGCATAGATAACACACTATATAGGGAGATGGTATGTAAGTAAAAAGTAGGTACTCTGTGGGAGATGGTAACTGTCAAATGTCATCTTTTTTAACTGGTTTTACGGCTCGGGGTTCTAGCCTTTTTGAGCCTTCAAATGTCATCTCAAGTCGATTCCAAAACCATCAATCATTCCAAATCAAATTAAAAATCCAAATCAGTACAATCGCAATGGTTGTGATTGGCTGGAGTTAAGGTATTCTTGTTACAACATATTATAGGCAATAGTAAACAAAAATTCGACCTACATTTCGATTCCGAAAAACCATACAATTTCTTTGGAAAAACCATAAAAACCAAATAAATAAAATTGAAGTTTTAACTGTTTGAACCACGGGCTAATCTTCTGAAATACCTACTCTGTACATACTCTTCTGAACGGCTGAACCAATCTCAGAATAAGGACTGTTAGAAGTAGCCCTATTGTGACACTGTTAGAGCAAGACAGCTAAATGCATTTAAGCTCGTGTTAGAACGTGACAAATAATTATATTTTGTCCTTATCACCGTGGCCACTTTTTTTGTTTGTCAAAATCATGTCAAAATGTATTTGTACGCAAAGAACTTCCATGTACTACTACGATGTTTTTACGTGAGTATTTGACAAACAACGTGAAGTGTAGAAGGAATGACATTTCAAAAGTAAGAAAATCTGCTTGAGCGAGAGGGACAGGGGGGCCACGCTAGTTGCAAATCTGGACATATCTGTGGAACCCACTGGAACCAATGAACCTATTTCGACTGGAATTTCACAGATAAGTAGAGGATTGACCAAGGAGGCTATAGGCTACTTTTTTGACTGACTTTCAAAAAAGGAGGAGTTGGAGTAGTGTTTTTCTACCTAGGTAGCTTTTATGTGCTAGGTAGTTATGTACACAGAAATCTCCGAGTCCGAGATTGCGTAATTTTTTTTAATCGATAGGGAAACTTTGCAACATTGTCCCATAAAAATTTGGATTACAACTCCTCAATCCTGATGCAGCAGGGAACCTGACCACCAAAACTGATGGGATTTAGAAACTGTCGATTATAAATTAATATTGGAGGCACCTACAAAGTAAAAAAATTATCGTTAAACTCGAGGACCGAACTCCTCAACCAAATGCTGTAAGGAATTGCATTCCTAAATTGTGGTAATTTAGAAACTGGCCTACTAAGTCGGTTACAAAAAGGAACGACTAAACTGACGCGACGTCGCTTGCTTCCAAATCCTGCTAACAATTCTATTAGCATTAGGATATTTGAGATCGGTATGTACCTAACTTGCCCGCGAGACATGAGTGGAGAAGGCGGGTAGAGAGGCGCGCGAGGGGCGCAACAGATCCACGTATTTTTGCATGGATATAGGTAGTTACAAGACCTGGAGAGTGAGATAAGCTTTTATTCCGGAAAATCAGTGTCCACGGGATTTTTAATAACCTATATCTACGCGGACGAAGTCGCGGGCATCAGCTAGTTTTTTTTAAACTATAGAGCTACGAGTACCCAGCGAGACCAATTCTGACGGTTACCAGGCGCCGCTGCCCGGCTGCACGCGTTATTTCGATACCCTATTTATTTAGGTAGGTACCTACCTACTCATACTCACGTGCTGCGTCATCTCGTCTCTATAGTATTAAAACCAAAATCATTGCAAAGGCGCTTCGGGCGCGTACGAAACCAGCGTTTCGTATAAATAATAGTCTTGCTACGAAACAAGTTACGTACTTTTTACTACGTAACGTACCAGTAATTTTACACCAGTTTCGTACACGGCACAAAATACAAGGACAGGAAATAAAAATAATAAATACATCGACTCAATTTATTCAAATGAAACCAATTTAACATCTTATATTTGAATAGAACATTCTGAGCTGAATAAAATATTCAGAGGTCATCATGAATCATGTCAGGGCATGGATCTCCGAGTAAGGGTTTTGGCCAGTCTACTTCGCAGGTGGTGCGGATTGGCAGACTTTACACACCTTTGAGAACATTACGCAGGACTCTCAGGCTGAGATCTATAGAACGCACTTTGCTCAGACTTAAGATTGAGTTAAAACGAGACAGATTTATGTGAGAGATATAGCTGTCTCGTTTTAACTCTGTCTTAAGTCAGCAAAGTCAGAGTGCGCTCTATAGATCTCACGCTTAGGCATGCAGGTTTCCTTCACCGTTAAAGCAAGTGATATTTATTTACTTGAAACGCACATAACTCCGAAAAGTTAGAAGTGCGTGTCCGGAATCGAACCCCCGACCTCCGATTAGGAGGTGGCCATCCTAACCACTAAGCTAACACAACTTGTTCATTTAACATTCAGGAGGTACCCAATACAAATAACAATTTAATTAATTTAAATTAAAACACATCTCTCCGAAATCTGAATATATAGTTTAAAGGCGGTCTTATACTACTTTACTTCTAGGTGTTTTTCTTAATAATCTAGCTTAAGTATTATGCTTAAAAATAGCTTATGTACAAAATAATAATATAACATCTATGTTAAATGCAAACTATGATTTATTTACATTTTTCCTGAAGTAACAAACATGTAATCAGTTGAAAAATTGTTGTTATTGCAACAAAAAAGTTTAAATCTTATTTACTTTACTTAGTTTTGTTTATAAAAATATAAAATTACTTAAGTAAGTACCTACCTGATGAAATATGAAATGAAGTGATTACATTAATACAGAATTAATAGTATATTCACTTAATATTTCATCAAGATAAAGAATAATGCTGAAGAGAAAACTCTAATACATAGTATCTACTGCAATTACTATTTTGTTTAGATTTCATTTTTAACATAGCCCTCAGTAAGCTATGAGTCAATATTCGTTTTTATAATGTTATACATACTGTGTTCGTATTATATATTATCATATTATTATGATAAATTGTTATTATTAGATAATATTGTAAAACTGTGTTATTAGCGATAGTGTTTATATACACATTATAGTCTACGACAGGTTGAGATGGCAATGGGTCATGAATAAAAATCGTGTTCTAAGAACTTGTCAAACTAGTATGACACGACACCGAGATACAGTACCACCAACTTATCATTGAGGTGGACAAAATTGGAACTAGAGCCGCGTGTCAGCCGCTATTTCAAAACCTACGCTGACGAAGTCATCGGTATCAGCAAATATTGCAAAATAATTAAGCTATATCGAGTCTTTGCTATGTTGAAAAAATTTCTATTCAGTTTTCTTGGTAAAGATTATTGAACTAAAAAAATAGCGTGGGTAAATTTGTTCCTCACAGTTCTTGGTGAATTTCTTAAATTAGCATCTGACACCTGAACAGATAATTTGGTGGCACTGTAACATTACAAGCAACTTTGTCCGAAATACTATCTATACTCTATCCACGGAAAGATGTTAGAGTAAGGCTATCTCTGTTACATAATCCCATACATCGAAAATCTCAGTGGGCGTTAACCTCTGAATACCAACCAATCACAAACATGTTCTCACAAAACATTCGAAATTCAATTCGGAAACATAGTTTCGTTTGTGATTAGGTGGTGACTCAAAATAGTCAAAGCCCACTGGGGTTTCGTTTCTAACATTTGTATGGTATTACGTAAAAGCCCTATACCTACTAACTTCTTTACATTGATAGAGTATAGTGTGTAGGACAGGTGACAGAGGCGTTGAACAGCAATTAATGACTAAGTACTTATATAAAATTATAGATAGCAATTTAATATGATAATGACAGTATGGAGTTGACACTCGTCTAAAGCTGTTAATCTTCAAACTTGATGGAATGGACAGCTGTGTCAATGGCACCGCCGCGGTATGACCCTCGTTTTTTCTTAGTTTTCTCATGTTTGAATGACTTTCCTCGTGTATGTTTCAAGTCCAGGCTGGCGCGCTCACCCCACGATCCGCGAGCTCCACCCTATAGCAAATAAAAAACACACTTGGGTATAAGCGCGCAAGACAAGTAGTCTAATCTGAACACGAGGCGTAATGACTGCAAATACGGTATTTTAAAAATGTATATCATTACTTTATGACTTATGCAAACCATCATGTAGCTGCTTCAGATTGGAGTACTTGTTTTGCGTGCACACTATACCTACATCGTATTTTTCAAAATATTTTATTGCGATATTTTCAAAAAGAACAATAGTATAGGAAATTAAATAAGACGATACTTAATAATTTTTAAATACAGTGAAAAGCTGAAAATAATTTTGAAAATTTAGGGAGTGGGGATATGCAAAGTACAATATCACTACTCTACCTATGGGCTATGTGATGGAAAGGAAGACCATCGTCATCTTTGAAAATGTCCAACTGTCCAACTTAGAATTGAGAATTCTTTACAGGTCTGCTTATGATTTACCTAATTATTTGTATTTTTGTAGGTTTTAAAAAAAAAAACAGTAAAATGCAAACCGGGCGAAAAAAAGTTTGCTAAGAACAATAGTTACAAATTGCTTTGACGATGGTATTCACATTCGAAATGCGTAGTACTAAATATCCTCACCTTTAATCGAACACAATCTTTTTATTTTGAGAATTACTGTCTCCTCCGTCAAAACTCTTTCTATCTTTGAATCCTCCTTTATTGAATCCGCCCCTGTCGCCGCCCCAAGAGTGTCGGTCGCCTCGGCCGCCTCTGTCGCCTCCGCGTCCGCCCCTGTCGAACCCGCCGCGTCCGCCCCTGTCAAACCCGCCGCGCCCGCCGCGGTCGAATCCACCGCGCCCGCCCCGATCGCCCCCGCGTCCGAACCCGCCCCTGCCGCCTCGTCCGCCTCTGTCGTTAAAGCCGCCCCGGCCTCCTCTGTCGTTAAAACCGCCCCGTCCCCTAAAGCCGCCTCCCCGCCCCCCTCTATCGTCAAAGCCCCCGCGCCCGCGGAAGCCGCCGCGATTGAAACCCCCGCGCCCTCGGTCTTGCCATCCACCGGACTTGTTGGCCTGGTCGTCTTCCCCATCCTCGTCCTCTCCGTTTTCACCCTCCTGATGGAGAGATATCGTATAAAACACCAAGACAACCCTGTGTAATCACCGTGCGACGAAAAAGTAAATGCCCGAAAGTATAAGCCGAGACGTATCCCAAAAATACTAAATCGCGTCGTCGATTGGCGATTACATGGAGTTGTCTTGGCTTTTAGATTTTTAGGGCATTTACCTTAGCTTCGAATGAATTGTCCTTAAGCCTAGGGTCCACTTCGACCTTCTCACTTAGGACTCTCCGGAAAGGAGTCGGCTTAGTGTTCACTTCTACAGTTTTTTCATTGGGTGTAGAAACTACATTGGTTCCCTAGAAGCAAGTGAGCATCGTACATAATGAGTATGTTTTGATTTGACAAATAAATAATAATTGTTATTCTTATTACAATCGCGTTTGTTAATTTATTGATGACTTACCTATGCCCGCGACTTTATCCGCGTGGACTTCACTAATTTCAAACCCTTAGGAGATGAATTTTCAAAAATCCTTTCTTAGATGTCTAAGTCATAATAGCTATCTGCATGCCAAATTTCAGCCCAATCCGTCCAGTAGGTTTAGTGATATAGTCAGTCAGACACCTTTTTAAAAAATATAATATATTTGGACTACAGTTGGCACTTGGCTGCTTTCATAATGCAATGAAGAATATAGACAGCATAGTATATGATGCTAAATAAAAATCTCCAAAAAACCAGAAGTTTAACCAAGGGTTTGGTTCAGTTTGAGACTGGTTACTGATAAATAGTTAATACATTCTTATTTTGTTGGGAATAGTGCATCTTTTATAGTATTTACACTAACTAGAAATATATGCTGCAACTAATAAAAATTCAAAACTAATGTTAGAATTTGTAGTTTAGTACCTTAACAAAGTTGTTGTATGGCTTTTTGGGAGCAGGATCATCTCCACCAGACGCTTTCCGTTTCTTCCCACTCTGGAAACCATTTTCCATAGGCTGCAATAAATTAAATCCAACCTACTACTCAAAATATAATATAAACCTTATATGTATATGGGCTTAAAGAAATATTTTTACTACCCTGACCTCTGCTAATACATGTACACTGCCGATCTGTTTTTGAAGCAACTTGATTATCGCCATTTTGGAAATTCTGTTTCTAAAGTTTTCGACTATGTATTAAGTTTTGTCTTAAGGAGTGAAAGAGAATTTGAAGATTTTAGAACTATTGTATTGCTATTTATGTCCTTAACTCGGCCCATTTTGGAATAATGCTCAGTTATGGAACCCACAATATAATATTTATATAGATATGTTGCAAAATAAATTACGCAAGCACCTGGAATATCGTTTTGCGAGTTCACATCCACCATCTAAATGCAAATTTATTCAATCCCATCTGGCATTTGGACAAATTTGTTACTTAACATTTCTGTTTAAAATTTTAAGGAAAGAAATGGACACTCCTTATCTGTTAGCAAGAAATATGCCGAGAATAAATTTATTTATCATATTAAAGTAACTTTTTGATTTGGACTTATAGTGTTATCTTATCAGTTTAAAGTGAGACTCCAAACCCATTAGTGATGAGACATCTGTCAACATAACGTCAAAACGAAGACAATCTGACACAAAGTGACAATTTTAATTCCCGATATGCACAGTGGCATGCACAGGGTTTGAAGCCAGGGTAGGCATTAGTTAGGTAGGAACCTGTTTACTGGCAGGTCATAATGTAAAATTTGCATTGAGCTGCATTACAACTGGGGTAAGCAGTGCATTTATGCCTCTATGACCTGCACGCCACTGCTCAGTGGGGTACTTTGAATTTAAACAAATTCAACTAGATTGCATGAATGAAAAAAAGCAAATTTTTATAATTAGCATGGACTACAGAATATATCAATGGATAACTAGTACCTGTTTGGCTTCTTTTTTTTGTACTTTAGCTGAGGGTTCGTCTTCATCACTATCATCACTAGAGTCTGCTTGCTTCTTGGCAGCAGCTTTTGGTTTATCTTCATCACTGTCATCCGATGACTCCTGTTGGGCCTTAGCTTTTGGAGTGGCTGTGGGAGTTTTTTTTGGTTTTTCATCTTCACTACTGTCATCACTGTCAGAAGAGGATTGTTTTTTGACTGGCTTAGCTTGAGCTTTTACTTGAGGCTTTTTCGTTTTTTCGTCTTCGCTGCTGTCACTGTCATCTGATGAAGACTGTTTTTTGGCAGCTGGCTTCACTGGTGTAGGTTGAGGTTTGTGCACTTTAGCCGTTTTTGATGGTTCATCATCACTATCGTCAGAGGAGGATTCTTGTTTTTTACCTGGAGTAGCTTTTGCTGCTGGTTTAGCAGGCTGTTTCTGTGTCAGTTTCTTGTCATCATCACTGCTGTCATCACTATCCTCCGATGATGATTCTGGTTTTTTATTTACTTTGCCTACAGGTTTGGCTGCAGGGGCTTGAAGTTTAGGAATGGCCTTGGGTTTCTCTTTTTCATCACTACTATCCTCATCAGATGAGGACTCCTGTTTTTTCACTGCAGAAGATTTTGCTGGTATTGCCTGAGGCTTTGCAGCTGATTTTTGAGGAGCTTTTGGCTTTTCATCTTCAGAGTCATCACTATCATCAGAAGAATCTTTTGTTTTCGACTTTGCAACCAGTTTAGGAGCCACTAGTTTTGGTGGTTGTTTCTGAGCTGGCTTTGATGGTTCATCATCACTGCTATCGCTATCCGAGGATGATTCCTGTTTCTTGGGCTTTTGTGCAGGTTTAACTTGGGGAGTATTTGGTTTGACTTGAGGATTTGGTTTTCCTTTACCTTTGTCAAAATCACTGTCACTATCATCTGATGATGATTCTTGTTTCTTGGCAGGTGTAACCTGTGGTTTGGCTGCTGCAACAGGTTTGCTTACAGGTTTCTTAGTTTTTTCATCATCACTGCTGTCACTTTCTGATGAGGAATCAGCTTTTTTGACTGCAGGTTTTTGTGGAGAACCTTTTGCTGGAGGAGCACCTTTTCCCTTATTAACATTATTCTGTGTTTTAGGCTTTTCATCTTCACTACTATCTGAGCTATCATCTGAAGAATCCTTCTTCTTAACAGTTTTTGGGACAGCAGTGACAGGCTGAGGTTTGATGGGCTGCTTTGTAGGTTTTGCTGTGGCATCGTCTTCACTGTCACTGTCGTCCGATGACTCTACTTTCTTAACCGCTGCTTTATTATTTACCACATTATTAACCTGCAATTGAATGTTTGCATTAACACAAATGTAAAATTGTTGCATACATAAGTAATTCTTAAACTGCTATCAGAGGTAGTGACGAAACATATAATGCTATCATTAATATTCAATTGAATTATATCATCATTTTGAGAACAATTTTGATGCAATAGTTTTGTGAGCATAATATGAAAAGTTTGCTTAATATTTTTTCTTACAATTTATATAAATATTACCTTTGGAGGTTGTTTTGGTTTTTCATCTTCAGAACTATCTGAATCTGACGATTCCTTTTTCTTCACAGCAGAAACAGTTTTGGAGTTATTCAAAGGAGTGGGTTTTTTTTGTTCTTCCTCACTGTCTGAATCATCTGAGCTAAAATATCAAGTAATATTTCAAGTGATAATTAGTCCTAGTTGTAAATAATATGTATTTCTGACGCATTAAACACAGATAACCCTATTCAGTTAGTAGGTACCTCAACAAAAGGAGGTTTTTATGAATTAATAGGATACTTATCATAAAATGTTTTTTTTGTTTCATTTAAATATTTTTCAGATCTCCATATTTAAATCACAAATCATTTTTAATAAATATTGATGGAAATCTTCACAACTTTACCTAGCGATCTGCGTCCATGATAGTTACTGTTAGGTGAACAATCTAAGGGGTGTGGGAAAACAGGGATCTAAATACCTTCAAAGCAAGAGTGAATAAGCAGAAGATGGCAAGCGTACTCCAACCTAGACCTCAACATTGCTTTTTTAAGCATGATAGTCATCAAGCACAAGCCTATAACCCAAATAAAAAAAATTGCAACATTGCAGTTTACATAGGTCATAGGATTAAATACACAAGCTCAGCTGAGATCTGTTTTTGTACAACACTCAGTCATATGCTTTGTGTTCAGATTGGACTACTTGGCACACCAAATAAGTATGGTTCTTAGATATCAACATACCTGTCTGAAGGCTTTTTAGCATTTTGTACAGGCTTAATATTAACTTTCTTAACCTGAGAAATTATATCAACCAGCGATGGTAAATTCTTTGCTCTAGGTTTCTGAAAAAAAAAAAAAATGTTAGAAGGTTGATGAATGAATATTCATAACCAATATATTCTTGTGCTTATTTTATTCACATTTGAATTACACCAACTGTCACATAAGTAAAATTCTCATAGATCTTTCAGACACTAAAGGAGACTCCATGCAGCCAAATTTAGCACTAAGATTCGATCACCCTGGCACTTAAAATGTGTTGATATAGTTAACACAACAACAACAATAGTTATATTTTCACTTTATTGTGCAATATAAAAGTGCTAGGAATAATGTATTAAGTATATAATTTATTTTTAGCTTTATTAAATGTAACTGTAATTTTCTTATATTCAATGTAGGTACAACAATAAAATACTGTATTTGATTGCTATTAACCTAACAGAGAATTAAAAGGATTACAAAAATTGTAATCAAAGGCACTAACACTATCTCTTTAAAAGAACAGCGACATGTGTTACGCAGCGAATGCCACCAGCTTCCAAATTCAAGTGGTCATGCCATCATTTTTACTTAGGTAAGAGTTACTTGCTTATATTCGAAAATACTATATTACTCAACTTAAAGCAGCTTACCAGATGAATAGTAATGAATAGTTACTAAAACAAATCAAATAACACGTGTGGTGACGACCACCAGGGACACACGTGGTCGCTCTCTTGGTTAGTACTTACCGCCTTTGTTTTTGATAAAAACTTGTCAGCAAGTGATTTGTCTACAGTTAAAAGGAATTGGTGAACCAACGATAGAGCCTCAACTTGTAATTCTGGAGAAACACTCATTTTTAAGTCTTTTATTGAAAACCTGGCCGGCAAAAAGAAAAGCCGCAGCCACACGACTTCTTGTCAACAGATAAAAGAAAAAGTAACTAAAACCATAGTGCAACTGGAAGTGGAAATGTCGGCTACGTCGGAAACGGAAACCGATCATTTCAAACAAAAAAATGTTGGTAGCACTGGTATTTTCTTACAATTCATATTATTACTGCTCTGGATTCTTAGTTGCCATCCTTATAGATATTTTTATCGCTCAACAAAAGGTGACTTTTCACCTTAATTTATTGTATAATAATTTTACAATAAATTAAGGTAATTTATAACAGCTGTCAGTAGTATACATTATTTATACCACTGACAGCTGTTTGAAGTTTTTAAATCTGCATTTGAAAGTCTACTCCGGCTCCACACGTTGTTCCAACGCTGGCCCAACTCATGTGCAATGTGTGCGTCATTTTGTACGGACTATACATACATACACAGAGATACATAGCATAGGTACTCTTTGACTTTCACTTTGACTGCATGTGTATAGCCGCCTTAAAACATTGGTAATAAACTTTTAATAAATCATAGAGTAAAGTTTATTCCGGACTCCGGAATACTGGTCTGTGTTTTTTATTCATGTTTCTGAATTTTAATGCAGGCTACGGTCGTTTATTGATGTTTTTATCTTTTCATTCAACGTTTAATTCTATTAAGTTTGATTAAATAATGTAAATATATAATATCAGAGCAAGAAAAAGCATTGAAGTAAACCGATATTGTATCTATTTCCATGTCGGGATCGTCAATGAGAATGCCATTGCCATGTTTCAGTGTTCATTTGTGTGCTTTTTTCGATGATAAAACCATCATAGTTATTACGGTCTGATCGATGATTAAATACTTAAGGACTATGGTAACTGTGCAACATTGAGTGATTAGTTTCATAATGCCGGTTCAGCAAATAAACGTGAAGAATTCTTCTGATATTGAAAGCTGGGAATGGGGTGGAGGATGTGGCAGGGAGGCCGTACGCGCAGGGTCTGGGAGTAGCCAGACCTCCTGCAGCAATTCCAGCGGTGATATTTGTCGAATCTGCCATTGCGAAAGCGAAGTACATAACCCTTTACTAGCACCCTGCTATTGTTCTGGTAAGTAATTATTGTAAATTGTAAACCCACCTGTTTTAGTACAAATTTGTTGTTTTGCAATAACTGTGCTATTAACATTAGGTACACATGGTTTGTGGTAATATTAAAAATAATACCCAAAATGCATTTTTGTCATTTTTCGTTATTCTTTTATTTTATGAACAGCTGATCACTGTTTATGTACTTAATAATTTTTATTTGATTGAGCAAACTATCATGTTTATTTATATTACGATTGCGACATTCCTTTGCGTAAATTATTACTGTCTGCTATTATATTATCAAAAGGTGAAGCATAAATGAATAGATTTAGATGTACGAATATGACCTAGTAAAGGTGAAATATTGTTAAGTCTTAACAGTCTGTGAAAAATTTTTTAACATTATGTTATATTTTTAAATGATTTTAATAAATGAAATGAATTACTTTTTATAACATAGAATATTGTACTAGTTGGTTACTAATGAAATTATTTATATAAACCCTTCTTTGTTGTCCATAGGAAGCCTCAAATATGTACATCAGAGTTGTCTTCAACAATGGCTAACAGCTTCCGAAACAAGATCATGTGAACTATGCAAATTTAATTTTATTATGCACACAAAAATAAAACCATTCGGAGAGGTAAGTTTAACACAACATCCATACTAATATTATGCGAATTTGTATCTGTCTGTTACCTTATCATGGCCTACAGCTTCTTAAGTTGTACTATCATTATATTCACAAAATTCAAATAGATTTTTTTGACATGAATGTTCTTTTAAAAAATGCTTTAGATTTATCAAGGTAATCTACCACTGCACTGATTTGCAAAGCTGCTGTCTATCAAGGATGGCACAGTTTTTTGGTTTGACATTGGTTTTAGGTACATTTTCCAACCTTTGCAAGTTTACCAAGTTAAGTTTTCTTAAAGAAAACAACTCTAGGATCAGTCAGTCAGTCAGCTTTTCCTTTTATATATAATACTTTATAATAATCATTTATATAATAATTATAGTAATTTGCTGATCCCTGTTCAATCAATAGAATATATTAGAAACATAAATATCAATAACATAATATACTTAGAAATAAGCAATACAGTGATATCATCTTAACCTTCACTAATAAATTATGTAATTTGCTTAGACTAGATATTGATATATATCACAACTTTGTTGATGTTATAGGAAGTTTTACCTACTAGTAATGTGAATAATTTAACCTGTTTTCATATTATATGCTATTTGTGGCTTTCTGTGTATCATGAATGTTTATCAGACAAAAAACAAAACAGTATACTTGTCATTTATGCCATAAAAAGATATAAATAATAAGGTATCAGGTGCATTTGGTTGCATTTGCCCTTCTTTAAAACCCCTTAAGGGAATCGGGATTCTCTATAATCGAACAACTTACATAAACTTCTTGATTTCCAATCCACACTTCCATACTAATATTCTAAATGCGAAAGCGTGTCTGTCTGTCTGTCTGCTAGCTTTTCACGGCTCATCGAAATGTGGTACAGAGATAGCATATATCCCAGGGCCGGACATAGGCTACTTTTTATCGGGATTTAAAATACATAAATCCGCGCGGACGAAAATCGGGGCGTCATCTAGTTTTTATATCTACACTAGCTTATGCTTGCGACTTGGTCCGCGTGGACTACACATATTTCAAACCCCTATTTCACCCCCTTAGGGGTTGAATTTTCAAAAATCCTTTCTTAGTGGATGCCTATGTGGTAATTGCTTTCTGCATGCCAAATTTCAGCCCCATCAGTCCAGTAGTTTGAGCTGTGCGTTGATAGATCAGTCAGTCAGTCAGTCACCTTTTCCTTTTGTATATTTAGATTAAGATTATTAATACTTTTTCTCCCACTAGCTTGGAAATTGCTTCAGTATTAAAATCTTAAAAATCCTTTGTTCCAGTGGCGTTTGTTAGAGATGTCGGGTGTTGAGAGGCGTCGGCTGTGTTGTGCAGTGTTGTTCCACTGCGTGGCGGCGCTTTGCGTGATGTGGTCCCTGTTTGTGCTCATAGAGCGTGCCGTGGAGGAGGTCAACCGGGGGCTCATTGGTAACTAAATATAGTGAAACTTTTTGGAGTAAAGCTTCTTAATGTGCGTTTGCAATGGACACTCACAAAACCTGAAATATCGTTAAGGCGGCGATGTAAGGAACCTTTTTGCATTCTACTTATTGGTCAATATACGTAAGTGAGCGAGGCATAACATGTTATTTATTCGATGACAAGCTAGTGTTTGTTTGTGGATCTCCAGGAGTAAAGATATGATGATGCGTCAGCGAGGTTGATAGACAGAACAGATGACATAATGAGTGTTCTACCTGTGCAATTGGTTTCCGGTAAAAAAACCTCTGGATTACAATGGAGCGGATATTTGTGGCTGTGCACAGAACAGTGCCTTTTACTTTGCGCGGGAAATGAAAGAAAAGTTTACAAATTGGCGAGTCACCATAGAGATGCCCGTGGTGCACTGCCTTAATTACCTGTTAGGTGCCAGCACAATGTCTGCGAAAACTTTTCTAATTTAGAGGAGATAAATCACCCACTGTGCGTGCGCTGCTGATTTTATCTGACACTGACTGAAGCTTGTGTTGTTTAAGCGTGGCCGTTTTGGACGAAGCTCGTGGTGGTGGCGGTGGGCTTCACAGGCGGTGCCGTGTTCATGTACATTCAGTGCCGCCAGTACCTGCACCTCTGCAACCGCTGGAGGGCCCACAACAGGTAACGTTCTGGACGCGGCTCGTGGTGGTGGCGGTGGGCTTCATGGGCGGTGCCGTGTTCATGTACATCCAGTGCCGCCAGTACCTGTACCTCTGCAACCGCTGGAGGGCCCACAACAGGTAACGTTCTGGACGAGGCTCGTGGTGGTGGCGGTGGGATTCACGGGCGGCGCCGTGTTCATGTACATCCAGTGCCGCCAGTACCTGCACCTCTGCAACCGCTGGAGAGGCCACAACAGGTAATGTTCTAAACGAGGCTAGACTCCGTGAACTAGACTAGCTAATGAATGAATACAACAGATTCCTACGCCTATTCTTCTGACGGGCGTCTGGGCCCATAAACGAATAAATCTATTTCAAGAAAACAATAGTCTAAATAATATATAAAACGAAAAGCTGACTGACTAACTGATCTATCAACGCACACCTCAAACTACTGGATGGATCGGGCTGAAATTTGGCATGCAGATAGCTATTATGACGTAGACATCTGCTAAGAAAGGATTTTTGAAAATTCAACCCCTAAGGGGGTAAAAAAGAGGTTCGAAATATTCGTAGTCCACGCGGGCGAATTCATGAGCGTAAGCAAGTATTTTATAAAACGAAATAGTTTCAGGACTGATCGATACGCGTGATATCGTGATATGATACGTGCGTCAGGCGTACTTACACATAGACATAATATGTAGTACATGCAGGCGTGAGGCGATAAGGTCAGCCTAATTGGGTATTTGACTCCAATTTTTTTATTACTTTATTATAAACTAGAATAAAATTAATGACGTAAACTGAAAAAAACTAATTAAATCGATTGAATAACAAAAAAGTTATAAGCATTTAAATATTTCAGATTAGACAGAGATAGCGATACAGCAGTTTGACGTCACACCTACTAATGCCATGGTAGCTTCGTGCGGTTTCATACAAATTTTCGTTTTGCGAGAAAGGGATAGAAGACCCTCCCACTCCAAAATTAAAATGGCTGTAACTTTGTAAATCTTTGTGGGATTTTAATTTTTTTTTTCAGCGTACGTCATTATTTTTATCATAGTTTATAATAAAGTAATAACATTTATCAAATTCAAATACCCAATTCAGCAAAATGCAGTGTGTGCGCCTGTTATCGCGCATTGTATCGAGCGGCCCTCGTGCCTTATGTTACCCCTCTATTTTGCGAGACAACGCAACATACAATATTCAACGGCACCCATCCATAGAGCGTCGCGATCGTTCTGTAGACCGTGCCGGTTGGCCTCGCCGTACCACGCTGGCCCAGAGCGGATTGGCAGACTTCACATACCTTTGAGAATACTATCGAGAACTCTCATGCTCCCTCACCTCACGATAATTCCTCACGATGCCTTCCCCGTTAAAGCAAGAGATATTTAATTGCTTAAAACACACATAATTTTGACAAGTTAGAGGTGTATGCCCAGGATTGAACCCCGAACCCCCGACTAAGAGGGTGAGGTCTTAACCACTAGGGTATCACCACTAGTATCTGCATCAAACATAAGTATCTTATTTCTTTTGGTTAAAGGTGTATTTTAGGTATAATTTAGTACATAACTGATACCTTATTGCAATCTCAGGTTGACAACCTGTAATTGGGTCTGTTCATGTACGTATAGATAATGTGTAATGGTATTTCTTTTGTTTCAAGTAGGTACAAATACAGCTCAAGGTTATGAAACCGTAACTAGGTCTTTAGAACGGTTTATTACGAATTTCCACCTATGTATACTGACGAATTTTTCCTGATTATTATTGTATCATTATTGTGTCATGCGTTATCTGCAGAATGCGCATTTAAAACAATCAATAACAATATTAAAGGAATGTTGTTTTGATTTGATATTATTTGTTGCGAATTGGTTATTTTTTTAATAATTATTTATCGAATCCATAAAGGTCACCGGAAAGCTGGTGATATGAGTCAGAAATAGATAAGACTAGGTAAGTACCTAGTCCTGTCTATATAATATGAAGTCATCATAAATAAAATTAAATATCTACATTATATTCTGTAGTGCGATAGAACCTTACCTAATCTATTATTAATGAAAGGACTATGCAAGGGCACCTCCATCGCGATTGGTCATTGGATTTCAGGCAATATCAAATAATAGAAAATTATTCACTAATGTCCAGTGCGCTGGCTCTAGTGCTGCTTTTAATATCCAAAATAGTGCAGAGGCGCACAACGAGGATTGCAATTCAACTGGACCCGACCTAATCGGATGTTCTTTGACCTTGAGTTTGATATACGGATTATACGGAAAAGTTTCATTTCTAAGGCGTGTTTAACTTTATACTCAACTCTCAAGTTATACCTATTCGCTACAAGACCTGATGAACAAAATGTGAAGTGAAATGAAAAAGAGGCGGTGAATTTGTTTGTTACACACAAAGTAAATTACGTATTGCAACTTTGGAATATCGTGTAACGTTTTAGCAGAGACGTCGCTACACTTCGACTGCTCCAATATGCTTGAGTTATGATTGCTCCTCCCAGATATACCTATTGTTTTAATTGTGATTTCAGGATACTACTTATTCAAAACGCTCCAGAGAAGATACCGATATCGGGTTCGCCGCCGGTGCGCTGCAAGCGGCGCGAGCGCAGCACGCGCGGCCAAGTGGTGGCTAACATCGAGCCGCCGCCGCCGCCCGCCGTCTACCACGAGGAGGACGAGAGCGGCGGCTTCGAGACCTACCGCGGCAACCCGCACCGCCGCCTGTCCGCGCTCACCGACACGCGCCCGCGCGACCACGAGCCGCACGACGACGCGCGCCGCTACTCCGACACGCGCCTCGCGCAGCCCCCGCCCGAGCACCCAGCCGCTCCATCGGCACTCGAGGTGAGCGAGCTAGAGGCGCGCCGCCGCCTGTCCGCGCTCACCGACACCACGAGCCGCACGACGCGCGCCGCTACTCCGACACGCGCCTCGCGCAGCCCCCGCCCGAGCACCCGGCCGCTCCATCGGCACTCGAGGTGAGCGAGCTAGAGGCGCGCCGCCGCCTGTCCGCGCTCACCGACACCACGAGCCGCACGACGCGCGCCGCTACTCCGACACGCGCCTCGCGCAGCCCCCGCCCGAGCACCCGGCCGCTCCATCGGCACTCGAGGTGAGCGAGCTAGAGGCGCGCCGCCGCCTGTCCGCGCTCACCGACACCACGAGCCGCACGACGCGCGCCGCTACTCCGACACGCGCCTCGCGCAGCCCCCGCCCGAGCACCCGGCTGCTCCATCGGCACTCGAGGTGAGCGAGCTAGAGGCGCGCCGCCGCCTGTCCGCGCTCACCGACACCACGAGCCGCACGACACGCGCCGCTACTCCGACACGCGCCTCGCGCAGCCCCCGCCCGAGCACCCGGCCGCTCCATCGGCACTCGAGGTGAGCGAGCTAGAGGCGCGCCGCCGCCTGTCCGCGCTCACCGACACCACGAGCCGCACGACGCGCGCCGCTACTCCGACACGCGCCTCGCGCAGCCCCCGCCCGAGCACCCGGCCGCTCCATCGGCACTCGAGGTGAGCGAGCTAGAGGCGCGCCGCCGCCTGTCCGCGCTCACCGACACCACGAGCCGCACGACGCGCGCCGCTACTCCGACATGCGCCTCGCGCAGCCCCCGTCCGAGCACCCAGCCGCTCCATCGGTACTCGAGGTGAGCGAGCTAGAGGCGCGCCGCCGCATGTCCGCGCTCACCGACACCACGAGCGGCACGACGCGCGCCGCTACTCCGACACGCGCCTCGCGCAGCCCCCGCCCGAGCACCCGGCCGCTCCATCGGCACTCGAGGTGAGCGAGCTAGAGGCGCGCCGCCGCATGTCCGCGCTCACCGACACCACGAGCGGCACGACGCGCGCCGCTACTCCGACATGCGCCTCGCGCAGCCCCCGCCCGAGCACCCAGCCGCTCCATCGGTACTCGAGGTAAGCGAGCTAGAGGCGCGCCGCCGCCTGTCCGCGCTCACCGACACCACGAGCCGCACGACGCGCGCCGCTACTCCGACATGCGCCTCGCGCAGCCCCCGTCCGAGCACCCAGCCGCTCCATCGGTACTCGAGGTAAGCGAGCTAGAGGCGCGCCGCCGCCTGTCCGCGCTCACCGACACCACGAGCGGCACGACGCGCGCCGCTACTCCGACATGCGCCTCGCGCAGCCCCCGTCCGAGCACCCAGCCGCTCCATCGGTACTCGAGGTAAGCGAGCTAGAGGCGCGCCGCCGCCTGTCCGCGCTCACCGACACCACGAGCCGCACGACGCGCGCCGCTACTCCGACATGCGCCTCGCGCAGCCCCCGTCCGAGCACCCAGCCGCTCCATCGGTACTCGAGGTGAGCGAGCTAGAGGCGCGCCGCCGGCGCCGCCTGTCCGCGCTCACCGACACCACGAGCCGCACGACGCGCGCCGCTACTCCGACACGCGCCTCGCGCAGCCCCCGTCCGAGCACCCGGCCGCTCCATCGGCACTCGAGGTGAGCGAGCTAGAGGCGCGCTGATGCCTGTCCGCGCTGAGTCGTCGCAAGTAAAGCATCTCCCTGTCGCAGGGCGGCGTGTACCACATCAACGTGGACCCGCTGGAGGCCGACATCCGCTCGTTGCTAGCGCTGGAGGCGCGGCGCCAGGCGCGCGCGGCGCGCTCGCTGCCCAACCTGCGCGCGTCGCGCGAGAGCCTGCTGCCCGCGCCCGCGCTCGCGCCCGCGTCGCCGCCTGCCGCGCCGCTGCCCTCCTGAGGCCGCGCCGGCCTCACGCTCTACCCCGACGACACGGTTTACTAGCGAACCGGCGCGCGCGCCGAGCACTGCCCGCCCTACGAGATCTCCACCAAGTTATAGTGCGGGGCGAGATCGCCGCCCGAGCGCCGTGACGACTGACCTGTGAAGTGCCCGCGCGAAGGCAACGACTCCAGTCGTTTGAATTTACTGTGGTGATCGAAAGCGAAACTGTATCAAGAAGAATTGTGCTGTGATTCAAACTTTGTCAGGTAGGAGTGACTCGGATCGATGCTGCTTTTATACTGACGCCTGTAGCTGATTTAATTGTTTCATCTCGTCGAGCTTGCTCTTCTGGCTTGTGTCAAATTATCACATCGTGGGAGGCGGGAGCATGCGTGCGGATGTGATCCTGTTCTAACTCATTCCGAGAATACGAAATATGTGACAGATGAGTTATTTCAAAGATGTAGGCGATAAATGTTTTGAATTAAAAAAAAAAAATAAGTGTGCAAAATAATAGTTGAGAGTTTTTAATTTGATAATAATATTATACTTAAAGTGACATTATGAAATATCAATAGAATTTGTATAACCACAGTCATATTATGTAAGATGTATGAAATATGAATTGTACTTCTGTTAAGACAACTTATGCCAATATTATAAGAATAGATGATAACTTTCATTTTAGTTGTTGCTTCTCATACACATGCTTATGGTTCCAAAGGTGTAAGATTTTATTATTACAGTTTATTGATTTTATGATCATCCTGCCATCCATGCCATCATGACTGAAAATGGTATTACAACAAATTGCTAAGTGCTAAAACTATAACAATAATTAAGTAAATTCCTCCTACATGTATAATAATTATGTAAAGTTATAAATATCTAAACAATAATCATATTGTTTTAGAATACTTTGATTTGTCTTGTTAATGAATGCTTTTCTATGGAAACTAAAAAAGTGTCATTTTTTTACTGATAGCAAATAAACTATTTACGAATTGTATTTCCGCAATTAAATGGTCTAGTCCTAGTCCTTATTGCCATGCCTTTTTTACTTGTTTTGTTCTATTAGAAGTTATTGGAGCAAAATGTCTGTTTAATGCATGTTATTTACAGATAAACAAAATATCATAAAATTAATAGGACTGCAATTCAAACTGTGTATAATGATTGCGTTCAAAATTAAGGCCGCCGATACACCTGTAAATTTTACTCAGGTAAGTAGCTTACGTGATTAACTTACGACTTTACTAATGTAAAAACTCTAAATAGTACATTTACTAAGTAAAACTTACAGGTGTGATCGCGGCCTAACAAACAGCTTACACTTATGCATGTAAGCTGTAGAGTGCTTTCACTATTCGTTCATGAGCCATTATGCCAATCGTAAGCAGATGATGATACAGTGTGTTTTTTTTAAACTGCGACCGAAATCCAAAACCATAGGAGATACAGGGAAACTGTTGGAACCATACTATCTTTTTTTGTGAACAGAATTTCGGCATAGTCAAATTTTTGGCCAAGCGCGAGTTGATAGAACTGTATGAAAATTGCCGAAATACGTAGTCGATGTGCAGTCGTATGATGGGCACGAAGTGTGAACTGCAAGTGGACTGCGCAGTCAGTTGTGGATATCCACAGCACTAAAACTGCAACATGCAGTCAGCACAGCACTTCACTTTCACCAACCGATATATTCTCATTTTAGCAAACTTTGCATAGCAACAAATAAATTCTCTAAAATACCTCATTTAATTTTTATCATACCATTGTTTAGATATAACGCATAATTTACGGCCCTTATTTTTCTCCATATTGTTAGCATCACATTTTTTGAAATTTAATTAATATATTTTGAACTTTCTATATGTATCACTTGCTTATTATACTGACATAATATATCAACAATTATTAAAAATGTGCAAATAATAATGCATAATATATAAACAGAAGATGAACAAAAATAATATGATAAATGATAATGTGCAATAAACCCACCAACATTACTCATATTAATGTTATATTGAATTTATTTTTTATAGTTGTTCGAAAGCACTACATTTTTAGTCTGTGATAGATCTGATTAACAGCTAGGATATTGGTAGTTTGTGGAAAGCTTTATTTTTCGTCATCACATGAAAAATAATATTATAATATATAATAAAACATATATTAATATATAATAAATCAAATAATTTTTTAAATTACTTATTTTAAAACAAAACGTTCGCGAATTTTTTATACATGTATCATTATAATAGTTTCCACAAATTATATCATCAAATTTATTAAAATTATAACTTATCAAAACATTTAATTGGTATCCCAAATATTTGACTTTTTGTAGCAAATAAAAGCATGCATTTATTAGTTTTTCCTGGTTGTAAAAAAAGATATACATAACTTTGTATTAAATGTTTTTGTTTTGTTTTAGCTATACTTGGTAGTTGTAGTTTGACTAAGTTTGTAACGTTTTATCATCGAGTATGTAAATTGTAATTGTAAAAATGGAATTATATTGATTAGTATTACTGTAAATAGTCATCATAACATACCTATTTAATAATACACAGATTTAACAGGACTTAGTAGCTGTTTGAGCTTCCTGAAGTATATGTATACCTAATATTTATAATCTAAATGGATAGAGAATGTTCTTTGGTCAGAAACACATTTACAACACTACCCTACGCCACGCGACGCGTGTTTTTATCAAATTCCGTAAGCTTTAGTATAGTGCGCGCAAAACACGTAGTCCAATCATTCCGTCTCACTAAACACTACACAGGAGTACTGTGAAAGTGAGATCGTATGATTAACGCTTCTCTTTTCGATTCGTTTCTTTAATGCTACACGTTAATTGAAAACACAACGTACGTCCGCCTTGACCTGATAAAAGGCAAAATTGGTGGTGTGTTAAAATATATTAAATACCTACTAGTTGTATGACGTGGATTGTTGTAAGTGTGACCGGGCCTTTATCATTCTCTTGTTACAAAAATTTGACGAGCTTACATCTTACTAATATGTTAAATTTTTTGTAAAATGTATCATATGATCCAGTCAACAGGTTATATTGGTTTGTTCTTTATAGGATTTTTTACACAGTGCGTTTATTTAACTAGGTCATAATGTGGGAATTTTAAACCACTAGTAAAAAAGAAAACTATTTTAAGCTGGAGATTGACTTGTAACATTTTGGTGTAATGTATCAAGTTTTTGTAACTCAAACCAAAGACTGACTTGTAACGTCAGTTTGTAATTTTATTTATCATTCGCGGCGAGCGCCGCGTGCTTCACTCGACTGTCGGTTTTTCCGCGAATTCCCTTTGAGTGTTACATTACAAATCAATGCAGGTCGCGTCATCGCGAGAGCAAATCGTAAGCGCAAGCCAAGTGCTTGAATGATACATTACAAACAAACGGTAAATGTTAATCTCAAGCTTTAGGGATCCTTTCCTATTTCATACAATAACAATATAGACATAGTAGGTTTTTTGGTGAAATTATAAATTAATTAAGTAATATGAATTTGTTTACAAAAATGGACCTTGATATAGGGAATAAAAAATTGAACAAAACTAAAAAAATATTCAGTAACGGGTTTTGATTTATTCACAAGGGACATTAAAATTTATTTTTGTCATTGCTATCTTGACTGGGTTTTTACATTCTGCGGCATAAATAAAAAAATCGAATATTTAAAAAACAATAAGTATTCTTTAAATGTTCCTGCTGATTCAATCCGTCCTTTAAAACATCTCTCTATGCAATTCTTCCTTTTATGTACGAGCTCGTCAAATCAATGTTTCTATTTAGTGCTCTTATTTTTCTATCGCAATATTCACATTATTATATGGTAATCAAATGCTATACGATTAAATAAAATACTATACTGCCTGCTTACCTAAATATTTATTTTACACTCGGTTAACAGAATTACCTAAAAAAGTTACTCTTAACTAAACTTAAAGTAAAACCCTACTTAAGTAGGGTTAGTAAAGCTACTCTTTAAATGTAACCAAAAAAATAATCAAATTATGTTGGTCTGCCTAGTGTTTATCTTACATGACGTATGCTCCGCTCGCGCCATAAGCATAGTAGGAAGGTGCAAAGCTCATCAGCGGAGTGCAGTCTTTTTATAGCAACTTAAACTCAGCCTTTTTATTTTGACATACGATTGAAATTGTAATAATGAAAATAGCGTGATGAGATGAGAAAATTATCATGTCATGTATTGAATTTGATTGATCTGCTGAACACATCTCGTCTCCGTTCCGCTCTGTTGTAGACAACCTTTATACTGGAAATTCAAATAATGTCACGCATCTGACGTCAGAAAACAACGAGCGATCGTTCAGTTCATTGTAGGCTCAAGGCACATTGGTGGAGAGGCGAAGCGAAGTCAAGCGTCTAAATCGCCGAGCATGAGGTGTCGTCGTGGAGTAGATCTATTTTCCGCAAATTATACTTTTTGCGGAAAAATAGATTTTACTTCACACGAAGTAGGTACATTACGTTGTGGAATTAACGTTCAAGTTTGTTTTGACTTTTTTTGTAGAAAAAAAAGCTGACTCTCCCAACGTTTCCTGAGCTTTAATTTTGTGATTTGTTTAATGAATTTATTTATATCTACGCTAACTTGCTTGTGCGTTAGTGTGTCATAATGTCTTAGTTCATACATATGTATATAGTTTGGATGTTAATATATATCATATTCTTTATTCACATTAAAAAAAAATTTAATGTGAATTTGTGAGATATTAGGCCACAATCTGGATTCCATAGCTCCTTCCACCCCATCTCCGCCTTTAAATCCTAAAAGATGACACGGGTAAGATATTATAGACAAAAAAATTATTGAACAGTTATGACTTATAGGAACCAAGTTTCACATACAAACAAAAAAGCTCTCAAATAATTTATTTGCAGAAATATTTTAATACTGTAAGGATAGATAGTATCTACTAACAAGTAATAATGACGTTCTCGCGGCGCAGGCGTTCAAGTCTCCCTACTCGGCATGGAGTACATTGGAGCCCTCGGTAGGGATTTTGCCAACTGACCATATTATAGCAATTCTTTATCAAATATCAAAACGCTTTATGTAATAAAGAAGTCGTATGAAATATTGAAATGTGACGTCATAAACATTTGACGTGCTTTTTTAATTAAATCGATAATTTAAAATGGTAACCAAACTTAAAACTATCTGAGGACGTAGATTTTACTCTTTCTGGAAGACCTTTTAGTTCATCAGTAAGAAATAATTTATTTTTGACGCAGGCAACGTCCTTAACGCCCACGCCGCGACAACGCCTCCACGATTTCGCATAAACTTTGCAGTGAGCGATGCCTTGTTACAAAATGCGGCAGAAATATTTCAAGTTGTTTGTAATTTCTTACGTTATTTCGTGTACCTGTGTTGAATCTCTTACCATAAGTAGTAATATCTTATCTCATTTTTTATCTCTCATTTGTGTTAGTTTAGTTATTTTAGTCATCATTTACATCTGTCATGTAATCTTCTTATTGGAGGGCTAGCACGACAGTTGTGATGAAGCAACTGTTGTAATAGGCACTGCAGGTACAGAATAAAATACACCCAGTACCTATTTATAGCAACTGTGCTTTCATCCAAACCAATATTAAGACAGTTAATGTTACCTTTCAGAGTCGATTGCGATTAACACTTTGCAGCTATCAAACTTCGTGCTAAGCCTGCAGTTGTGTTTGGTTTCATCATTGTATAACATTTGAAACCTTCGAACATTCACATATAATTCAATGGTTTTTTGCACATTTTCCATAAACTATACATCACCTCAAAGAGATCTGTTTGTTTTGAATTGTTTGAATTGAAGCTTAAAAAATAGAAAATAGAAGGAAGGGGGTTATGACTTTTCTTTACAATATGTTTTAAAAATACATTAACAGTTTCTGTTTCTATAAAACACAATGAACCCTACAAGCATTTACACTTAAGCTCAGATACATTGGCGCAGTCGAAGCGAAGTCACATATTCATATTGTAGGTACATTGCGCTTCGACTGATCTAGTCGAGTATGTCTTGAGTCTTAAAGAGTTAAGAAATTATAAAAATATCTTCTCTGCAGACAATGATATAACGTAGGATGGATAATTAATCGAAGTTATCTAACTACATAATGCATGCGATTAGACTATTACGTAGGTAGGAGTTATAGCTTCTCAAGCTTTGGAGATTGTGCACACTTATTCAAGATCTTCATTATCATCTTTAACTTGGTTTTAACATTCGTAGAGCTACAGTTATCATATAAGGTGCAAGAGTGTAATAGACAATATGAGATATTTCCATTATGATAATGTCTATATGTTGTGATTTTCAAAATAGTATCGCCTTAAGGCTGCCTTCGTTAGCTAGAAAAAGATGAGTCGCTTCGTATGTGCGTACTACGCCCTCTAATGTAAAAGCAGCCTAACCGAAATTCTTGCCCAAAGCATTGATAACAATAATATTCAGTGGCACCGATTTTGAGCACAACCTAATTTTAGAGTATTCGCATGCTCTTCTTACAAATGTAATATGAAAAGGACAGACACAGTTTGACAGTTCTAAATTAAATTTTTAGATGGTAAAACCCGTGTTTTTAGCGCGCAGTCGCGAAACTGCTGTTTAAAATTGTATTGTGCACTAAAATTTAGAATCTTTAAATGTGAAAGTCATGTTCCGTTCCTTTTTTAGCATTAGTAAAAAGAAAAGGATGCAGATACTCTAAATTTAGTTTAGGGAGAGACTAGAGAATCGGTTATCTAAGTATGGCCCTGACTAAAAAAATAACACACTTCTTATTGTGGTTTTTATAGGTCTAATTAATTATGGAAGGAAATACGAATGCCCACTTAAGCAGTGTGTTATTGGTAAGAGCCTGTGTACTAAATTAATGACTCATGTTTATCTAGATACCTACTCATTAGTTGTTACAATAAACATCGCTTCTATCGTGTCTGTAGTTAGATAGAAAAATAATTAAAATAGATTTGACATTTGGTGCTAAATAATTCGTGAACTTCTCTACTGTTATTCCTTATCGAATAAGGCCCTTACTAATAAAAATACGCACTGATTTATACGAGGCTTATACACATTTCTGACATATATTTGACGTGTATAATTCATGTATAAAGTGTATACATTTTTATCAGTAAGAGCCTGAACGTAGAGTGAAGGGTATCTTAAAATTGTGTAAATATCATTTCATGTTACTGTGTATATTTCTCTCTATACGTATAGGCCGAAAATATTCTTTAACAATTTAACATTATAATATAGTTTCCACAAATAATATATAGGTGTATCAATAACCGTCAAGGTGACAATATATAAATTAAATGAAAATGAGTAAATAGTGTATAATTGTAAATAATTATTATAAATGTTATTTACTTTCGATTTTAATGCATATCTTAATATCATTACGCTATTAACTAAATATTAATTTCATACCCAATATGTTCCCGCAAACTATTTGTTAGAGGATACAGAGACCGATTTTTTGATAATTTAAGATACTTATAATTGAATGAAAGTCCTTATTAGGGTGGATTAGTATTAGTTTCTTTGTCATTTTGGTGAATAATAATAACACACTGGCCATTAATAATGTGTACGTATAATTAACGTAGATATTGTGGCTAATTCCGCTGTACGCAATCTCTAATCTAAACTAAAATGGCACGTCTAAATCTATTGCTATCCCTTTCATACTGTTGCTTGCGGAAAAGGATAGCACTATATTTAGACATGTTAATTTAGTTTAGTTTAGAGATTGGGTACAAGAGAATCGGCCCCATTAGGTAGGTATATCGTAAGAAGGTTAATTGGTCTAGTGTATTTTCGGTCTCATTGACAACTTCCTTTTATTGGTGTTATATCTTAACTAATATTTATTTATTACGAATTGATTATTATATCTATGAAAATCGGTTCAGCAGATTTATACCAACATAACCAAGTTGCAACCTGCATACTCAAAGCCCCTAAAATAAATTCAGCTTAAGTATCACTATTATAAAATAAATGTTAAGATCCAAAACCCCCAATTATGCTAACTTACTTTTTCATTTGAAAAAAACATCACTGGAGTGGCGATTCAGAGGTATTGATGTATGTTACATTATTTTATGCGATGTATAATTGGCATTACAAACTAACATCTAGCTTTGTTGTATGATTTAGTTATTTTGGAGCAAGCAGTCTTGTGCTATGAGTATTGTATCCAAAGCATTTCTGTTTGATGTACCGTCAAATATTATAGTTAGTGCCTTATTTAATAATTATTATGATTGTACCTATGTAATTTGTTATGTTAATATTCTAAGCGCTTATTATGTATATTAAAAGGACAAATATATCAGCGGAAAGCACCCAGGTCTGAATATTGTCAATTGTGATATAAGTTAATACCTATACCTACTGTTTTTCTTTCGCTCAAAATTTAATTTTACCCTTTGATCTGTGTACTTATCGTTCATGAAATTTGTAAGACTGTATTTTATTTTGTTATGTAAAATTGTTAACTCCAGGTTATGAATATAGTTATTTTGAGATTTACGTCTATTTATTTTACATACTTAGTGTCTAGTGAACGCTACAATGTATGATAGTCGACCATAAAATTGCTTTACCATTTTTGACAGATCTATTTAATTAAGTTTTACTTATAATAATTAATGTGTGTAATCTACACACATTAATTGTAAGTAAAACTGAATTATATTGTAAGCGAACTAAGTAAAAATACTCGTAATTTTATGTGCTAATGACAATCCCAATAGTGCCAGATCTGTCTTATTTTATGCGTACCTAGCACGTTTACGTACCTTTAGCAGCTGATATCTTTTATTTGCTCCCTGGCTCAAGCTAGCAAATATGCGAACGTTAAAGGTACGTACAAACACTACTCTTTCCAACACATTTTGTTACTCAGAAAATAAGGCCGGTCTGGCTCTTCCGGGATCTTGCCCTATTAGTGGTATAAATTTTTTATAGTCGATATTACCTACATTAGAGGACTTTAGGGCATATTGAAATAAAACAAACAGTTATTAAATAAAAATAAATAATTTATTTATAAATTGATCGAATCTCATTCTCGTGTGCGCTCGACCTGAGCTCGGGTCGAAGTGACTAGACTGTACACTCAACATTTCATATATCCATTATGTATAACGTAATATTTCTGTACAAACAGATAGGTAATAAAATTAATACTTAGTAAATAATAGTTACTTCGCTACTTATCGTATAAATAAATAACATCGCTAATACTCGAGTATTAGAAAATCCACCGAAAAATAACATCACACAGTTTAAGGAGCGTTAAAGTAGCGCCCTACATTTTTGTTAGTCTTTTGGTACACTAACCCCACATGTCAAAAGGAGGTGCGTTACCGCCGCAAATACGAAGTAACCGATCAGTCAATGGATGGCAACGCTTAAGGCCACATTGTTAAGTTATTAATAATACTCGCGTATCACTAAAACTTGGAAAGGTCGTAGGTTTTGATATAGATTGTATTTATTTAGAGCGCGCGTCTGCTAGTGCTAGAACTCCGTGTCGCCGAGCACGTTGTACATGAGGCGCTTGAAGGAGTTGGACTGCTGGATGCTCTCCTCCTGTAGCGAGTTCACCTGCGACAACAAGTTTATTATTTTACCTACTCTTACAGTTACGTTTCAATCTTCGTTCGATCGATCGATTGGTTACTTAGCATCGTTGTTATTTATTAAAAATAGAAGAATCCTGATACAGCTTAAGTGGCACAAGCAATCGTACATTTATATAAAGTTTTTTCATATCATTTAAAAAAGTATCACTTGTATGTGTGTAGGTGTGTAGGTGTGTGTAGGTAGAACGCAGTGTAGGTTCCACCAATCAGATCATTGAAAATTGACGTGACACCCAGACCCAGTACTCCAATTGGGGGAACTTACACTGCGTTCGAGTGCACTGTGAGACCTAGTAATGATTGTAAATACGGGTGTGAGTCTGTTACAGTAACTTAGCTGCTCACATTATGAGTAATGCGAATCATTTCGACAAATGCAATGAATGAGTACCTAAATGGCGAATATTTGTAAACTTTATTCCTAGAATTAAGTTCTCATGTAAGTGACTTTGTCTTTATGAGAATAGGCTAGTTGACCCTTTTTTTAAGTAGGTCTTAAATGGTTAATATTTGTCCTATTAGATCAAAAAAATTAACACTATATTTTTTTGCGCCCTAAAAACCGTAAAACTTTAATTTAAAAATATATTTTTCTTAGACAGGTGAAAACACTGTCGGCCATGTTTGGCCGATAGATTATCTTAATAAACATGACTTCTATACTAGTTTACATGAAAAATATAGTAATTATCGTTATTGTATCATTCGAGAATGTAAAAAAAGTAGATAATTTAAAGTCCTGACAAACTTTTACGGACTTTAAATTTTATATATATGGATACTACGTTAGTCAATAGGGATGACATTTCTTTGTTTACATATTTAATGACGTCACATCATGGCTGACAGCGTTTTCTGCGTTTCAAATAAAAATAAAAATTGTATTTTTTTTAATTGGATTTATATATCCATCCTGCGTTTTTAATAATTGTTATTGATATATTTCGTTGTCTTAAGCAAAATACTATAATAAATAATCATTTATTGGACGAAATTAGATATGAGTCAAGTAGCCTATTAAACGTCTTTAAACCTAAACCTAACTTATCGACAGATTATGGATAAATTATTTGGCCTGGGACTATGCCGAAACTTAGAACCGTGACGTGATCCATAAATTCAGTTGGACATTCTTTTCGTAGTAGTCTGTCTTTAGTCGATTAGGGGTATAGGTTTTATAAATCGTCGTCACTTACTTACACCCTATCCGCGGAAAGAACTTAGTATAGCGCTCTCTCTGTTACATAATTTCATACAATGATAGAGGCAAAAGTCTCAGAGGGCGTTAAGTTAACCATTTTGAGTTACCAACCAATCATAATCATGTTTTCAAAAAACATTCGAAATTCAATTAGAAAACAGTTTCGTTTGTGATTGGTTGGTGCCTCAAAATGGTTAGCGCCCACTGAGATTTTTGCCTCTATCATTTGTATGGGACTACGTAACAGAGAGTGTATTTATACCCATGCCAATTACAGATTTCTAGCACTAATAGTCCGAGATTAACCGAGGACGGACGAACGGACATGGCGAAACTATATAAGGGTTCCTTGTTTACTACGGAACCCTAAAAAGGAACATATTGTCACGGACTCGGATCGGAGAGGAGTGCGTAACCGCCGTATGGCCCGTATGTATGACTGTCTGATTATGCTATTTTGGTTTTACTTACGTAAGTTGTCTGTTTTCCTTTAGGTGGCTGTTGCTGTTTTGGTTGTGGCGCTGGCTTCTAGGATACAAGACAAAGATTGAAAACCGCGAAGCAAAAATACTGCATAATGTGTAGGTAAGTAAAAATAGTAATTTCATTAATAAACAGTATTTTTTTTTTTTCACTGACAGTATTTTTATATATTACTACCTGTTGCTCGCGACTTCGTATGCGTCCCGCGGGAACTGTCTTTTGCCCGCGGATTTTTAAATAAATTTTTTTTTTTAACCTTGACTCCTCACGCGCCATTTTAACTTTTTGTGTCAAATTTCATTTCAAAAGTACGATTTTAGTCCTTATTTTAAAGGTGGGTACTTTTGTTATGACAGTTGACCCATGGGGTTAAAATGGTAAGGAGTAGGTAATTTTTTACGGACTATACGCCATTATATTATTATCATATATTTTTAACAGACCTCCAAAAAGGAAGAGGTTTTATTGAATCCGTTCTAATCGTGCGTTTTTTTTTGATGTTACAGTTATGTGCCCAATAGAATAGAATATATTTTTATTCAAGTAAACTTTTACAAGTGCTTTTGAATCGTCAACTAGTTTAATTTAAGGGCTAAGGGCGTCAATAAGGGCTATATGAGATTTGCGCAAAGAGCATAAAAGGTGAAAAGCAACAATTATTGTGGTATTTCAAAAGGCATGTTGATTTGGAGCTATTGCATTATGAACTTTATAAGAAAGACCTGTAAAACTTGTATATATAGTAAACGACAGGTCGAGATGGCAATCCAGGTATGAAGCGGAGGGATGCCTCGCACACCCGCATGTCACCCACGCTATCCCGAACCGGGTTAGCGCGGGGGCGGGGTGTGCGGGGCGTCTCCACCCCGAATGACATCTCAACCTGTCGCGTACTACGTGCGCGCGCCGTAAGCCCTGGACGTACGGTGCGTATAAATCATATAAGAACGTTCTGAAACTCTGGATCGTGGTGCCTATATGGGGCCTTCCACCTGCCCCCCGATTGTCTAAGAAAAACGTATTCATCGTAATCTGTCCCTTGATTGGCTGTGAAAAAAGATGAACAGCGAATTCTACCAATCCAGGAGCAGAATTTGCTGTCGGTTACGATTACGAAAAACGAGTAAATAATACGAGAAAAACGTATTCGTTTTTGTTGCACAATCGGGGGAATGTCTGTAGAATAGTAGTCGCACCTTGGTGGCGGGCGCCGTGAAGACCTTGGTGTGCGCGGGCGTGCTGACCTCGTGCGCCGGCTCGGTGCCCTCCTGCAGCGCGCGGTAGGTCTCGGACTTGGCGGGGTCGTACAGCACCGTGGGTCTGTGGCTGTGCCGCGGGCGGTGGGGGAGTTAGTATTTAGTCGGTTAGCGGGCGCAGCGCGTAATAGAGAGAAAACGATTAGACTCGTCGCGGGCGGGGAGGGGATTAGTGCGCGGACGCGGGATTAGTGTTTGTGTTTCAGGAAGGAGAGGTCGATAAAAATACTAACATTAATCGTGTAGAATAGGCTCTTAAAGTTAAGATTATTGACAGTACGATATTAAACTAGAGTTACTTCCTACGGCTACGAGTGTCGCCACGCTCGCGCGGTGTGATCGCGGAATGGCGCATGAAATGTAATAATGCCCGACGCTTCCGTCGGTTTCTGTAAAGGTTTAGTTTGGCAACGTGTCGACGCAGTCGCCGTTTCGATAGATCGATAGAAGTTCGAGAGAGGCGAGAAGATAGCAAAGTAAAAATAAAGAAGCATTAATGCGTCATGTGAGATGGGCGTCGACAGTTGTTTTGGCGGCGTTTCTAGTAAAACACTTGCCTCTTGAGAACGTGCCGTCCGTAATGGCCGTTAGAGCTACGCAAGCAAACAAATATTATATTAATTCACATGTTGCGATGTAAATGGGAGAATCCTGATGGACTACATATTTTATTTCTATTTGAATTACAATGCTTAGGAATATTTTAATGACACTATTTCTATAGGAGTTTAACGAAAAATTGGAATTCAAAGTAACAAAAGTATAGAGGGCATTATATAGATACGTACTTGAATAAGTATTGATGAATATCAATAATAAATTAATTGTACTAATTTTTAGTGATGTGACGTATCGAACTCAAATATTGTGTCTATTATATAGTGCCTAACTAAATTTATAAGTATTTTCGTTTGGCAAACCGCCATGATCTTGAAATTTTCTTCTAACGTAAGCGTTGGTTGATTTGACCTTCGTATTTTTTGTGTAATGTTGTGTTCTAATCTTAACTATAGAAAATTAATGTATTTTCTTTTACTAGCTCATACATACGATTTTGTTTGTGAATTGTCAGGAAAAAATTCATCCCATAGGTACTCTGATAAATTCAATAAAGATTGTACTTTCCAGCAGATATTTATTTAAATATAGCAAAAAAAAACAAGTTCTTTACATTCCATTTTAAAATTCGATACATTCGCAGTCGTTCTGCCAAGCAATTTAGCTGTTCGTAACGATGCGGCAAAGAAACCGATTAGGGGTATGGGTTTAATAAAATTACCATCCCTTCTAGGTTAGCCCGTTTCCATCTTAGAGTGCATCGTCATAATATACCATGTAATATTGCAGTCAAAGAGTATCATTGGATGAAAAATTAAAACACTTTTAGATCTACAATAGCGTGTATTTAAATTCTTAACTTAAACTGTGTAAAGTGTACTTAATTTACATTCTGATATAATTTTTAATACTTACGGCAGAGGCGATGTCTGCTGTCTTATCGAATTGGCAATGTTTTGTTCCGAGTAAAGATTGATTGGGGAGTTGAATTGCTTGTGTAGCACCTGAAGAGAAAACATTATCTAATAACACATCACAACTAACACATCAAGGGAATTGCTGCAAAAATTTCAATAATATTGTTTTTTTTGTTTATCATAAGAGTTAGGGGCAAATGATTTAAGAAGGCTAACACAGTTTACAGTTGAAATTTCTAACACAAAAGTGTGTAGCGCACAAAATGGGATGTACCGCATCTTAAACTAATGCAATTTGTAATGTCATGCAGTTACACAAACGCAAAATTCAGAATGAAGAGGGAAAATGTTATGCCACATTATATGTAATTAAAAAAAAACAATATAGAAGGCATAAGAGAGATAAATCCTGGAGTAAAAGGATAGAGTTCATGTGGAAGGTCTAGAGCAAAGTAATTGATGTCGAAACTTTAAGTGCAGTAAAGGAATATGCTAGGGAAAGTACGTTATACGCAGAGATATAGTGACATAAACGTTGCTTCTTATATTTCAACTGTTAACTGCGAGTAAACTCACAATATTATAAAATTGACAATATTTCAATTACTTGAAACATAATTTGAACGTATGTACTTAAAATTGTATCAAAAATTTATAGCGTCAGTTAAAATCATTGTTATACCACACTAATGAATAACTTCGATATTAAACAGGACGATAGAAGAGAACATATGAAAATAAATGAACTGTACAACAATGAAGAAAACAAAATGGCATATAGACACATGAAGAAATGAGTAAGGATTCACTAAAATTATTTAAGTCTATGAAAATCTTTATTTAAGTAATAGACGCAGCAAACACGAAGATTTTCTGCAGATCTTAAAGTTTTTCAGTGAATCGGAAGCGAAGATGACAAAGGAATGTCTGGCTTCGTTAGAGAAGTTTATGCATCCATGCGAAGCTTTTCTGTTGATACTTTTCACAAAGTTTTCTGAACCACCTTATTAGATTCTTCACCGACCACTCGCTGCAACACCGATTCTGCCACCTGAGTTTTTATCAAAAATCTATATGTTATAAATTGCAATTTGGACAATGGACACCTATTAAATGTTCGTTTAATTGGCAACTTTAACGTAAAACTTTGTACAGAACCTGTTTGAGATTTCTTTTCTGGACCAATGTTTTCATGGCAAATCATTTTGGAGTGTGGTCGCTGTTAACGTTCAGAATTGTGTTTGTAATGTTAACGAGTTTTAAAGATCCAATTTGTGTCTCTTACCAATTCATGGAAATCTATAATCCATGCTAACAGTGGCGTTCCTACTGATGAAAACGGTATTTAAGTGAGATTGTCAAAATGACTCCGTGCAATAGATGCCTTGATGAAATGTCAATAGATGCGTTGGTATAAAGTTTGTGTTTTCGACTTTCAAGTTAAGTAGAGTACTTTTTGTACAGAAGTGTGAAACATTACTATGCAAGCGTGCTGTAGTAAAATTGTGGGTTTAAGTAGTGTTAAAACCAGAATCATGAGCTTTGAGCAATGTAAATCGTACTATTTCGCTTTTTTTACCCTATGCTCCGATTGGTTGGAATTTGAATGGTGATTCCAACATGATTATTGGCTGATATTGCGGTACTTTTGCTAATTAATGTACTGTACTGTATCAGTGAATCGGAAGCAATACAGTTAAGTAAAGAATCACATTGATTGAAGAAATGCTTGGCAATAAGCCTTACGGCTGTTGATTGATACAAAGCTCATGTTTCCTAAGTCTACTGTAAGATGGTTTTCTATTAGGTAGATACAGATATGCCAGAAAGTTATTCGAGGTAAATAGGCATAACATTACTGTAGATATTGGGGCCGATTCTCTTGTACACAATCTCTAAACTAAACTAAATTAACAGGTCTAAATCTAGTGCTATCCTTTTCCGCAAGCAACATTATGACAGAGATAGCAATAGATTTAGACGTGTCATTTTAGTTTAGTTTAGAGATTGCGTACAAGAGAATCGGCCCCAATGTACATTTCTAAAAAATTACTGTTCAGATTTGAGTTCAGGCTTGTGTAGTGTTGAACAACAGTAGGCACTTAAGTATTTATAATTCCACCGTCGTTTATCGTTATTGTATGTGTAAACAACGTGAGGAAAATTCCAGAAAGATTTTTGGGATGTGTCGTAGAAGCTTGAGCTTATATTTTTTAAATAAAATTCTCATGCCCTTTATTTTCCTATGAAGTATAATTTTTATCACGTTTATCAACCAGCTCCGGGTTCGAGTTTTGTCGCTAATTTTTTATCATGAACAAGAGTTAAAACTCGCTCTAAAAGAGATAGAGATATCCCAAAGCTTCTTAAATATGCATTGAGAGTATTCACTACTGAGGTTTTAGTGGAAAGAATATAATTTTGCAGATCACAGAGATCGTTTCTCTCCACCAAGCCATCGACTTTTAGACTTAGCGCACTGAAATAGAAGCTGAAGCTTATCTGCAGCATCTACGAAAGGCCCAAACGCTTTATGGATGTTCGAGCAATCTAAATGAAAACTTAGCTGCCAAAAGTCAGACGCTCTGCTCGCTCAAGCAATAGTGACCAGTTTGGGACATTTCCTTTCCGTTTATAAAAAACCTGGTCATGTGCCAGACCATCAGAACACGCATAACGTGATTCTGTAGTCTTGCTTGTTGCTAAAACCTTTGGCGGTCATTATTTCTTAGAAGGGTGTTTTTTCAGAAACTGTATCAGAAAAGTCATGATTTTAAAATACCTATTTCACGAGATATCGCTCGAGGGGGTAAACCCATTTTTTTGGATTCTGACTGTTCAGGTACCCTGTTTCTTTTGTTCGAAACTTTAATGTCTCTATGTTGTGGTAGCAGGTTTTGGTGAATGTTCTCGTACGTACCTTCTGCTTCATGAGCGTGTCGCGGTAGTCGTGGTGCGGCGGCGCGCGCATGGCGGGGTTGGGGTGGTGACGCAGGTAGCTCTCCGTGGGGCCGGGCTCGCGCCTCACCTTGGCGCCCGGCAGCACCAGCGGCGTCGTGCGGTACGGCTGGTGGCGCAACACATTCCAGCATTAGTGATCAACAGCTCTATTTGTTATTTGTGAGAGCGACGATAGCCTAGTGGTTAAGGCGTCGCGTTGGCCTATGAGGCCCTACCGAGCATCTACATCACTTCAGCAGTCAGGATCAATTTATCAAGAGAACACGATTTAAAAGAATATTCTCGCGCTTACAATGGCATCTAATAAAATGTCTTTAATAAATAAATAAAATGGCTTTCCTAGATAAATATAATTCCTTCATAAATATAAAAGAATTTGACCTTCCCTTGACCATATTATTATGACGCTTGACAGGTTCACATTCTGATCTTGACGAATTCGGAAGAGACAAAATCCTCATATTGTGTGAATACAATTGGAATCGAAAATTAACACCAAACGAATTGTATTGTGCGGACAAATAAAGTTCGCAATACTAAAATTTAATGGTCCATGCAATGTAGCACGCTGCAGCTAATTTTGTAGCGAGGTTACTTCATGTGGGTTATGATTCCCGAGTTATATTTCTGTGATTATTTTATTTCTCGGCAATCTGGGTCGTGGTCATTCTATTAAATCTATACAAATAAATAAAATTAAAGCGTCTGTGCTTTCGAAATAACGGCCTTTCATAAGCTCATAACATTATGAAGGTATGACACCACAATAGTCTCATTTATTAATGTCTGTTTGTTTGGCTGAAATGATCGTCTAGATATAGGGACTTCTGAACTGATTTTGCCGGAAGTAGGCTGATAGAGGGCTATGCCAGATGGAGACTATTCGTGAAACCAGAATTTTTGAAAACGAATTTTTGAAAACGTACGCGGGCATAGTCGCTATACAAACAAACTATTACTAGCTTGTCGAGGTGCAGTCGGCGTAGGTATATACAATTTGTATAGAATAGAATATTACAAAGAAGGTAACAGACCAGCACAAGGTAAGGTTAGATACTTAGGATAAAACTTAAAACAAATTATGAACATGATATGGATTGGCACCGATGTAGCATGGCCAGCAAAAAATGACGCTAATGTCTTTTCGGTTCAAAATCTATAAAATTCACACATCCATAGTGATAGAATAGAATAAAATATATTTCTATTGAAGTAAACTTTTAAAAGTACTTTTGAATCATCAAATAAATAATTTACTACTGGTACGGAATGCCGTCTACGGTGTTTATCTACATATATTGCAAAGATGCATTGCAAGGGCCATGAAGGCAGATACAAATAAATCCATTTAATAACATATTCGTAATACACGTGGGTGGCGGTCTGAAATGCACTTTTCATTCATAGTTACAGTTATAATTATATCATCTATTAGAAGGTTCAGAACGGCTTTGCGTGTTCCAAGGTAGTTTATGTACCTATCAGTGGCGAAGGGTGAAAATCTGATAAAGGGAAGCCGGAAACGTACTTACCTAAAAGAATATCAGCTGTTCGATTTTTGTTTTCAAAACTTAATTTAGAAAAATTACTATCGTTACGTAACAAGAAATCTGTTAAACAACAATCTATGTGAATTAAGGCCATTTCTGATTTTGGCTTACCAAACTGAATCAAAATTACCGTGAACTTACCACTTATAAGTTATTAATCACATCCCCAATTTATTATATCAAAATAAAACACCACTAACAACTTAAACAAACAAGCATGGCCGCTTCACAAAAACAAATGTATCAATATGAAATCACCCTTCAAAATACAAAATACTCAAAATAGTAGCATGTACCTGTTAAAACAATAGTATTAATATAATTTTTAATTTGGAGGTATTATAGGGTAACTCGGATCCAACCGAGTTATTTACGTCAAATTTGTCTGACCTGTCAGAGTTCCAAATTCGTATTCGCTACTGGGCCAGACTAAATTGGTGTGCTCTTTATTAGTCGACCGTAGAGCGAGACAGACCTAGTTCGTTCCTTTCGCTTTCGCTAGGGAAATGAAAGAGATAAATACTAAGCAAAAATCTAACTAGGGAATCCGATATTTTACGGCTTGTATGGTGTAGGACTGTAGGTGTATGCAGCGTTGCCACATCTACGTCTTTTTACGTAGATCTACTAACTTTAGGCCTTTCCTGCAAACCTACGAACTTCAGTCCCAGAATCTACGTATTTTTTATCAAATTGTACAAAGTAATCGAATACCTACTTAGCCTTTTGAGGCTGAATGGGCATAATTTGAATTTCTTTTTCATTCATGAAAAAAAGTTTTTAATAACCTTTTTACACAGTTACAACAATATACGTGTGACTGTGTAAAATGGAACGTTCGCTTTGCAGAAATTGTCACTAGTGTCACTGTCAGAAATACGCGACAAGACCTATGGACAAGACTCTTTTGACGCGTGGCGAAAATAAAGCCGCCATCTTTTCAAGTATCACGGTGTGACCTTAAATGCAGTGTTGCTAAGTAAAAAAAGCTTAAATTGACTGTTTTTGTTAAATATTAGAGCCATTCCATTTAAATAACATCATGATATATCCTAATAATATATTATTGTACAGCATAAATGTGTCTGCATCTTGTAGCTATATTTAGCACCAGGTAACTAAATATAGCTAGTCCATGGCCTATAAATGGTTTTTATTATTCTTTCTCTATTTGGAAACAGGGACGGCTTTCCCAATTTCTTATTCAGTTAAAATTAAATAAAACTTACTCGACTTTCGACATTGACATTTTCAATATATTCCGTAAAATTGAGGAGATTTTATTTGCTGGCAGCCTTTGTTCTACAACTACACCCCCCTGTCAATGTCATTCAAGTGCCAAAAGCGCCTTGTATGCACTATGTCGTACTATCATAGATATACTATGCATTTCGATTCAAAGTTCAAATTCAAACGGACTAACAACTTAATGAAAACAAACTTAAGAAACAGACTTTTCAATTAAACACTAACTGGCCTACTTTTTACAAAAATTAAATATAAAAAACAGCGACCTTTGCAAGAATTTTTTAACAAATATGTATGAGTTTCATTTGCGTGAGGGTGAAATTGATGAAAATGAATAAATTGTATGACAAAACACTACCTTACTCTCTTCATTTTACCCAGAAAAAAAGTACGTAGATCTACGAACTTTTCATCCGAAATTTTTACTAAATCTACGTCTTTTTCTAATGTAGTCTACGCCTTTTTCAAAATCCGAGTTGGCAACACTGGGTGTATGTTACTTACATTAGCTGTTATGTTTTTAACTTAAATTAGTACTTAATAACAACAAAAAAAAATAGCATTTGTGACGATCGAACCTTTGTATTTACGAATGTATTACGGAATTTATGTGAATAGTACCTACTTACGCTATATTATGCCAATTCTTAAAGGGAAGCCGATAGGAATCGTGTTATATTGACTCTTCGCCGCTGGTACCTATCTGTAATAAGCATTTATTGGTTTACAATGAAGCTCTGTTGCAATAATAATACTTAATTAAAAGCTCCATTCTTCAGGCCAAGCGGAGACGACTGATTATTATAATCGGTTTGACAGCAATCATGAGAGGTAAAAATTCAGATTTATAAAAGTCGGATTATGTATGACTGAATCAAGCAGATTCGCTCGATGATTTTATTTGGCGGAAGAGTGTTGGAGAAAAGAATGCAAAATTGTGCATACTGCTACTAAAATCGCCATTTTCATTTATACCTACCTATATAATAAGGCTAAGCTGTGATGGCATAGTGGTTAGGACGTCTGCCTTCTAATCGGAGGTCGGGGGTTTGATCCCTGATACCTCTAACTTTCGGAGTTATGTGCGTTTTAAGTAATTAAATATCACTTGCTTTAACGGTGAAGGAAAACATTGTGAGGAAATCTGCATGCCTGAGAGTTCTCCATAATGTTCTCAAAGATGTGCGAAGTTTACCAATCCGTGTACGTACGTAAATTAGTGCGTTATGAAAATCGGTTACATATTATTATTGATTAAAATCGGTCGATGTAGGGCACAAATTGCTGACAGATTAAAAGCTGTCGTATGCGTAAGGCCTTACGATTTGCCTCACGTCTACGCGGACGCCTGTATCCAAAAGTGTGAATTGTGCCAATGGTCGAACAACGAGGTCCGATGTTTATTTTCGTCCATACGATGTTTACATAGCTGAAGCTTTAGCTACGGGCGCAACGCATTACATAGACTGTTTGATAAAAAACTCTTGTATTTTCCTAACCGAAAATATTATTTTTATTTATTAATCGTCTTGCCGCTGTGCCGCTTGTGTCCAGCGGTCCCTGCGACTTGTTTGAGATTGTATTATTACCTACTAGCTCCCGCGACTTCGTCCGCGTGGACTACACAAATTCAACCCTCTATTTCACCCCCTTACAGCGATTACGTACTGCACTTCCGTCATCCGAGTTCTATCCGTCATCAGTGAGAATACCAGCGATTATCTACGACATATGTCATAAGCTCCCATGCAAAACAAAAAGGAAGGTATTTTCACGGACTCGGATCGGATGAGTGCGTAACCGCCGTTAGGGGTTAATTTTCAAAAATCATTTCCTAGCGGATGTCTTTGTCATAATAGCTGCATGCGAAATTTCAGCTAGATCAGTCAGTCAGTCAGCTTTTCAATCGATAAAATTAAAAATATAAGCCTATACTAAGAACAGTTTACACGTGGTTACACATGGTATAAATCTTGTTTAAATCTTGAACCATCAAAAACAGATCGGTAATCCCAGGTCCAGCGTACTTGTATTCAGTAGGGGAGAGACCTCTATGTCAGTGTATACCTAACTTTTATAGCATACAGCATAGAGAAGAGAGTAGAAGAGAGTTTATGTAGCTACCTATTCATTACAACGGATCCAATTCTCAGTAATTTTAATTTGAAGATTTTAGAAATAGTTACGCTTCAAGAACCTAACCTAATCGTAAGCACAGATAAATGACAATGCATGAGGCAAAGATAATAAACTATTAACAAAGAAATTAGTGGCGTAACGCGGAAGTGGTGCGCTGCCAACAGACTGAGATTTTTATGCGATTTATCTAATGCTTTAACACATGATGTGCAATAGTAGTTTAGCATAATCTTTATATAATAAACTAGATGATTCCCGCGACTTTGTCCGCGTGGATTTAAGGTTTTAAAAATCCCGTGGGAGTTCTTTGCTTTTCCGGGGAAAAAATAGCATAACGGCGGTTACGCATTCATCCGACCCGAATTCGTAAAAATACGTTCCGAAGTTTTAGAACTATTTATATGGTAGCTTATGACATTTATGACGTACCTAGATATTTTTTATATCCGTATTTTGATCGGATGAGTGCGTGATCACTCTAAGTGTAAGCTCCAGGGTATATTCTATCTCCATTTCAAATTTCAGCCAAGTACTTTTGTGTGTAAGAGTAAGAAACATACACACACACATACAAACAAATCATATTAGTGTGGTAGTGTGCTGACAAAAGACGTTTGTTACTCCTTCCCGCCATAATGACTACCGATTTGGCTGAAATTTGAATGGCGATAGCGTATAACCTGAGATAGGATTCTTTTATTCCGGAAAATCAGAGATTTCCCGTAGAATACCTATATCCACGGACGAAGTGACAGACATCGTATAGAGTATATTATCATAAAGAGTTCAGAGAGCGAAAAAGTAATGTCTGAGATGAAACAAACACCGAATTTACGATGGAACAGGTAGGTATAGTACGCAACTGGTTGAAATGGCAATCGGGGAGGGAACGCCCCGCACACTCGCACAGTTTACGTGTTAGCCCGGTGCAGGCGGGCGCGAGTGACGTGCGGGGCGTACATATGGAGCAGAACATGTAAGAAATAAGTATTAATCATCAAAGTCAGACAAACTCTTCATTCAAGTAGGCATTTTAAAATACTCTACTCTGCAATAGCAATCCGTTAAGTAAAAAACAGAGATCAAAGAGCCACATAAACTACTACATTATAATTGATTGAAGGTCAAAGAGGAAATTCCTTTAGGTTTATGTGAGCCGACGCGACATTGAAACTGAAATAGAAGTTACAGCTGCTCCTACTTCTGAATTGATTAGTAGTAAAAGTGGTTTTAAATTTAATCTATTAGATAATTATTGTAGCACAATAAATTTTTGGTCAGTTTTCAAAATAACTGGTATTTATAACCTATCATCACACACGTAAATAATATACGACCTGTCCTGCTTTCTGTGGAAAATTACATCGCGTGGCTGGCAAGTGATTACATCACGAATTTGATACATTATCCAAGTTCCGAGTATCTGCGAAAATTAGTGTACCGTCAATCGTTCAAATTGATTATCAAACAACGCTACATCACTCAACTTTAAGATGATATTAATCTATCACGACACAAAATAATCCATATGTAGGTTTAGATTCACTGCTGACGTGGTAGTTAACTATAGAGAAGGATTAAGGAAGGTTTGTGATGACGCACCCAGTTGCCAACGACTTCTTCATCGAGGTGCTTGGGGTCCTGGTACCCGTTGGGGAAAAAGTTGTGGTTGGCCGCCATTGTAGCACTTGTTAGAGCGGACGTGTCGCAGAGCGAGCGATCGCGGACTGCGTCTCCAGTCGTTCCCTCCCAGTAAACACCAATTTCAATGCATTCTATTTTGGAAATATGACGGGAAAATACGAGGTGGCGTGGGCGAGAACCTCCGTAGAGCCTTGCGGGACGCGCGAATTATTCATTAGGTATTTAACTATTTACTATTCGCCCAATCTGATCACTAATAGATTGAATCGCGGGAAGTAAACAGTTATCTCTGATGTCAGTATTTACGCGAAGGTAACCAGGTAAAAGTAAACTATTAATTTTGTAAAGATTTGTAAAGTTTCGTTTATTATTTTGACTTATCATTTGTTAGTATAGATCTGCATGCTGTTCTGAAGTTTTCTATAAATATATTAATAGATTATTCGCCAGAAAATATTAGTGCGGGCATTGCCCTGTAATTTCGAAAGGCATAAATGATTTTCATTCTTTTTTTTTAAATATTTGTAATGCATGCTTTTTATATTTTGTAATTAATTATAGGAATCATAACATAAAGTTCTCAGTACGCAAGTGCATTACTATTACATTCAGCATTGCTAAAGTCTACATGCCGTCACCGTTTACTATTTTGCGAAGTATGATTCAGAAAACGAATAAGAGCAAATAGAAATTTCTGGAATTTACGATTCGCGTTTGTGATAGACTTTTCTAGTTAATCTAGTATGTTCTATACATTCTATACGTTCTATTCTCTAATACGTTTATACTGTGCTAGTTAGCCGCTGTTGTTGCTTATTTAACACGTTGAAACTCATTAAAAACAAAAATCTTTTTGGCGCATGTCCAGAGTTCACACTGTAAACGCTCATTTTGGTTTAAAAGTACTTCAGTTAACCTATTTTGTCGAAAAGTAACTGAATAATTTGTATTATTAACTATCTATTGTACCTAATCTATTTAATACTAACAACCCAAAAATCTAGGTTTTTCACGTGGTCTTCAGGGTTTTTATCGGTCTTATGATTTCAAGTTTTGGGTCCATAGTGGCGCCTACCATAATTGTATTACATACTGTAAAAAATGATTGAAGTGATTGAGATATGTAACTCAAGGAAGTCTTATCTGTCTTTTGAACTTTCATGAATTAAGTTCTTTACATATCGGGTTTCGTTTTTAAGCTTGAATTTGGATTTTCAATTTTATTACGTAAATAGTCAATTTATTTTATGCCAAGGTGGTGCCCCAAATTTCTATTGGTGCGAGATAGTGGGCCCGGCTAAACATATGACAGTGATAAACTGTATTTCGTGATATATTAGCATATCTGAGAAATAAATTCGGCCGATTCGCTTGGCAGGTATACAAAATTAACATGCCGATTGGGCTGTTGGGGTGGAGGGCGAACCATTATGATTAAAATTAGCGTGATATAATTACTGAATTATTATTGGATTTTAGTGTAGTTGACCTATCGAACTTGATGGATTGGGATAATATTAAAAAGCCTCAATATTTCAACGGTCAAAGAGCGAATGCCTCAATAGCTCAACGGTTCAAATCCCACCCGTTGCACTATTATCGTACCTAATCATAGCACAAGCTTTATGCTTAGCTGGAAGGGAAAGGGGAATATTAGTCATGATAAACATGGCTAATATTCTTTAAAAAAATGCGTCCGAACCAATGGGAAATCACAACTCTGCCACATGAACATTGCTGAAATTACAGGTTGCACGGAAAATACTTTGTTTAATAAATAATTAAATGAAAGCATTAAAATATAAAACTAATATGCTAATTTAAATATAAAATAGTACCTACGCCTAAAGCACGGTAATATTAATAACATTACCGTGCCTAGAGTGTCGACTGTTGAACCACACACAGACTCAGCATAACATATTCTACGAGAAATACCTCTACGGTTTCAAACCCTCTACGAAACTCAACGATATTTTTCGATCCCAATTTTAATGGATAGAATTCTAGCTTGGAAACACGATAACGTCAAGAGAAAATGGACCTAAAGATCCTTGATAGATGGAACTTCAGAACCTCCGATTTTAATTTCACTATGTTTCCGCTTGGAGCGCCACGCTGGTTCGACGTATGGACGAAAATGAGCTTTAAAACAAATCAGTTAAATTGCATTTTACTTTGACGCTAAAGTGTTTCGACGCTAGAAATCTATCAACGTTTGTAAGATTTAAACTCGTATACTAAGGCTACTGAATATTCAACAGACAAACAAGTCAAACTGTATACCTAGTCTGGCAAATGTGGGGTTTGGTTACGCAGACTGCTTAATACCAGGGCAAGGTCCACGTCGCGTCTGATTTGCATAAGGTTAAACTATCGATATTTCAATTTTTAGCAAAGGCCGTGCATGATGTGGCATTAATTATCCCCAGGACACAGCTTAGCCCGTTGCTTTAGAGGTACTAAAAAGGATTTTTTTTACTTATTTATTTTAGGCTTGCGCTTGACTGCCATCACACCAAACAGGAGATGATGCAGCCTAAAGTGGAGCTCATCTATCCAGAAAGAGCCCATTCACTCTTATTTTTTTTGAAAGTAAGTACCTACCTATATTATGTATATAGCTATCGGGGAAAAACGGAAGCCAGAAGGGCTCCAAAAGGAGCTGAAAACTCAAAGCATTATTATCCCGAGAAAACTCCTACCATTGTCAATGTAAAGGGGTCACGACCCTCGGTAATGAGGAATAAGACGCAGAGAGAGGCTTTACAAGAAGAATAAAATTACCTGGCTCGTAATAGACTCGTCGACGACTTCATCGTTGCGATTGGCGGAGGGCGAGACGAGCAGTGTTCTGTACTCTCCCTCTACCTGCGGCTGGAATTCTTGCGGCGAGTATTGCGGCGGTACGGGCGTGCTTCGAGGTAGGGATTCGGGCCCGCGCCATGCTGACGTTGGAAGAGGGCTGGGTGTCCTGTTTAATACCATTTTTTTTAATGAAAGTCTTTTGATTTACTAAAACTCGCGGCATAAGAAAGGTGTGCAAACATATTGCAGTGTGTGGTGTCGTGATGCGACAAGAGTCATACATTTTCTTCAGCTTAAGGCATGACTCCAAGAATCATGTTGCGGTGCAATTAATGGTTGATAACAAAAAATATACAAGATACTTGTATGGCCAACTTTGCTAATGGGGGCAGACACACATACGAATCTTTTAGCATCGGCGATCAGCAACTTTACGACAGCATCGATACAATATGACGTTTTTCGTCTTGCTGCAATTGAAATCGTGCGTTTTTGCTGGTTTATTTAATTAGAATCTGTTATTGAACGTTTTATTTCAAAAAGTTCAACAGCAGCTTCTAAGCAGTTCCTAATTTCCGAACAGCAATCATATCATCTTTTGCTAATGTTCAATGTACGTGTGTGCTTTGATGTTTAATGAAACACAATATGTCGGAAGTAGATGTACAGTACGCGGCCGAAAGTAATGTACATCGGCCTTTAGAATGACGTTTCGGCTTTGTAAAGCGTTGTCTCTGTCACTCAAACATGAGTGACGTTTTGTCGGTCTCAACGACAGAGACAGTGCTCTACAATTTTGCTATTTCCTTCAAAAGGTCGATGTACATTACTTTCGGCCGCGTACAGTAAGTACCTGAACGGCGGTGGGATAGCATTCTGTGCGGGGGAGCGAGCTGCGAATTGCGAGCGAGGGCCCGCCTGCTCCGATTCCCTGCACATGCCTTATTGTTAACGTGCTTATACTATACACATTATATTCATTCATTTATTACATTAAATATGGATAAAAGGCCTGGACAACAACAAAGCATGACGCCACTCTGCGGAGTACGGTGGAACTTCACCCGGGCATACGTGTGATTCAAGTGTGTATATCTTCATAAAACTTTTACTCGTATATTATCTACAAGAATTTTTAATATGCCCCTCACTTTGTCGTCAAGCGATGTGTCTATCAAAGCCTTATTGGGTTCGAAAACATACAGGGGTAGTGATAGAAATCCATACATTATTATATAACCCCAAGATATAGAGGACCTGATAAAATTATGTTTTTCGTTTAACCTAACTTTGAAACCCGGATAGTGTGCTTATTATGAAATTTTACATCTCGCCAACGTTAAAAGTATTAGAGTGTAGAAACACTACAGCGTTAAAGCAAAATTGATTTTAAGTACTTTGTTTTTAAAACTCAAGTTCGTCTATACATCTACAGCCAGCGCTCCGAGCGGAAATCGTGTGAAATTAAAATGGGTGGTACTGAATTTTTGTCTTTACACCAAAGAGTTTTAAGTCCATTTTCCTTTGAACTTATTGTGTTTCGACGCTCGAATTCTATCAACTTTGGTAACATGTAAAGTTGAAACATTTAAGATTACATAAGATTATAATCAATATGAAATTATTAGTGGTATTTTACTGGTTTATTTCATTTCAGAATGAATATACTTATTTATTTGAATTGTGAACTGCGCTACAAGTTGTACAGTTAGTCTGAAAAATCCTGCCATGCAAATTGCTAACTACTATAAATTAATGAAATGGAAACATACACAATAAACAATAAAAGATATTGGGTACATAGCCATATTGCAGCGATTTACTTAATAGTATCCTACATAAAGCTGTGCTAGTGGTTAGGACGTCCGCCTTCCAATCGGAGGTCGGGGGTTCAATCCCGGGCACGCACCTCTAACTTTTCGGAGTTATGTGCATTTTTAATTAATTAAAATATCACTTGTTTTAACGGTGAAGGAAAACATCGTGAGGAAACCTGCATGCCTGAGAGTTCTCCATAATGTTCTCAAAGGTGTGTGAAGTCTGCCAATCCGCATTTGGCCAGCGTGGTAGACTATGGCCAAAACCCTTCTCACTCTGAGAGGAGACCTGTGCTCTGTAGTGAGCCGGTGATGGGTTGATCATGATGATGATGATGATCCTACATAAACTCTCTGAATAAATAATGAATAGGCACGCACAATAGGTACGTCTAAATTTTTCAATCGTTAGATCTTAATAATCTATCTAAGATATTGATAGATTTTCTATATAAAAAAACAGATAAAATGTCAAATTAATAATTATTATATGGATTGTAGTTAAACGATTGAAAAATCGGCCTCAAATAATAATAATTTACTAAATATACGACACTACAACAATCATGCTCAATGCAGTAATCTATATACGAAGAACAAATATTCACTATAATATAAGTTTGTTGCATTATTAGCAAGCTTGCAAGGTTTAGCAGCTTCATAGCGACACCTAGATATCGACAGTAGTGTCTTACTCGTATAGTCGATAGAATGTAGGCGTGGGTACACGGCCGAAGCTATATGAAGTGGCACGTGGCAACGTGTACAGGTGACTTGGTCTGCCCCTGTACGGTACACTATGGTTGGATACGAGTGTTTGTATGTTTGATGACATGAAATATTTGATCTTATGAGTCGGAGGTCTCGGGCGCGATTCCCGGCAGTGGCAAGTTAGACATATATCTAAATTGTCCCTGGTTTTGTCCGTTGGGAGGCTTCAACCGTGGCTTGTTACAGTTCTTGCAATTCAAAAAGGCGAGTGGCTCATGCTTGTGTTTAAGAGTCCCCGCAGAACACAAACTTTTTATCGGCCGATAGTTTGGTCGGTTTCTTAATCAGTATGAAGATGTATGTAAGTGCGCAAATTATAACGATTACATCTTCATACTGATTAAGAAACCGACCAAACTATCGGCTGATAAAAAGTTTGTGGTCTGCGGTCGTATCGATATAAGTAAGGTACACTGAATGTGTGCGTTTGCGAGCGCTTGCTCGCGACTGATTGGTCCGACATGCACGCACACTTACGCAATGCCCGGGTATCCGACGTAACTACAAGTAAAGTCCATTCGCCTTCGTGAATTGAACTGTACTGTACCAATCTCCCGGCAAAGATGTGCCGCTGCGTGATTTATTTGTAGCATTTCGGTGCAATGCCGCGTAGAAACTAATCAAACGGACTCTTTTCTAGTTAGGCTGCTGCCATGATACACTCATCATTATTTACAGGTGACACCGCAGTCGACGGCTAACTAGATATAGAGTATGAAAATCTATTTGTTTTTTAACGATTTCGGACTTACAGCCCGTTCCCACTCGTCGTATGGGTCCGGGTATTCACACTTTTTTGAAACCGATTTTGTGTCAAAATGCTCTGCCACTGGAACATTCGATTAAAATCCGGGCCCGGCAGTCTACAGTGGAAACGGGCTGTAACAGCAAACTTTGACAGCTACAATGCAAAGCTATGATTCCAATGCCCCCAAATTGGCTTAATCTCTCTATGGTATTATAACACTTATCGAAATGTAATAATCTAAAATCTGAGCCACACCCCTTCATCATTTTAAATCATAGAACACCTATTAAGTGATGCTTCACCTTCAAAAATTCTTCAAACATTTCAAAATCTATTTTTAAGAGTTATAAAAGAACCTTTCCATTTTATAGCAAGCATAACGACTCCCTTGATATCTCAATCTGATTATGAGGCTTTTCAAATTAGGTACCTATATTAAAATCAAAGTAGCACCGAACTTTGTATGTATCTACAGGAATTATTAATCTATTCATAAATAATCTTACCCTTGTAAAATTAGAGCAACATTAGATGGAAATCGGATCAAGGCCAAATTGTAATTATTGCTACTGCAAACTGCTCGAAAAACAGATGACGGAATACTACGTACCTATAGCCAATTGCATAATATTCTACTCGTAAAAGCTGCCGTCATGGACGATTCATAATACCGATAAAAACCATTTATTTAAAACTCAATTTTGGACTTTCCTAAACTCCTGAAATGTGGATTAACTGACTTCAAAGTGTGTTCAGTGTGCCAAGTGTGAAATTGTAAATCTCACCAACGACGTTGTTAGAATTCGATCATCGAAACACTTCAGCGTTGAAATAAAATGGACCTTAACTACCTTGCTTTGAAACCTTGCGAACTTTTTAAAAAATAAAATAAAAATACTTTTTATTCAATTCAACTTTTACAAGTACTTTTAAATCGTCAAATGCATCTACCACTGGAATGCCTTTCTTACAGAGAAGAATCAGCAAGAAACTCGGCGGTTGCTCACTCTCGGACTCTAAATCAAGGACCTGGACTTTAGGTCCGTTTTATTGACACTATTGTGTTTCAAAGCTCGAATACTATCAACGTATAGTCCACGACAAGTTGAAATGGCCATCGGGGTATGAGGCGGGGCCCCGAGGCCCCGCACGTCTTTCGCGCTCACCCGCACCGGGTTAGCACGGGCGCTGTGTGGGTGTGCGGGGCGTTGCCGCCCCAATTGCCACTTACGACCTGTCGTACTATAGGTGAAATGTCTCATCCTAAGCAAACAGGAAAATGCTTAGAGAGGCGATTCAAATGATTTCAATGTTCAAATACAATAATATTATGCATTACATGATCAAATAGAATGACCGGCGATTAGAAAATAAAATAATGTGGCTAATTGTCTTGTGCAAAATCTCCACACTAAACTAAATTAACAGACTTAAAAGTGCTATATATATATGCCATAAGTGATATTTCTCGCAGAAAACATTTTGAAAGGTTAGCAATACATTTGGCCCTGTTAGTTTAGTTAAGTTTAGAGATTGTGTCGAACAAATCAGACAAATATATAAACAAGCAGTTTACCTTTGAACTACAAGTTTAATTTGGTTAGGGGCGTTTTTGAAAAGATTCTGTGCGTCCTCATGACGTAGGTCTCGGGCATCGTAGTGATCGATCTTCGCGATTATGTCTCCTCTCGTCAACTCGCGCCCGGCAGGAGTACCGGCCGTTACCTGAAAGAACAGTAGATACGTTTTAATTAACACTTGCGCACAAAACGCGGTCGGAAATTCAAAGGATAGGTATATCCTAATCCTAATTACATACTAATTTCCTAATCCTCGTAACATTATAAATGTAAAGGTTTGGACGTTTGGATATTTGTTATTCCTTCACGCTAAAATGACTGAACCGATTTGGCTGCTTGGAATGGAGATAGCTTATGACCTCATGACTCTCTTGTAGGGACTTTCACATGCCACGGTCTTGCGCCGCCTTAATGCAGCGACTCCCTGCGACTTGTTTGATATCGTCTGTCCACCTAGTGGGGAGGGCCTTCAAACGCAGCACTTTTCGGTGCGAGATCGCCATTTGAGCACCTTGAGACCCCATCAACGTCATCGGGTTTACGAAATATAGTCCTGCCCATTGCTACTTCAGCTTCGTAACTACTTATTTTGGTACTCGGATGAAATACAAAACAAATAGGTAGATTGACAATTTTGGATGGTTAAAACGGCGGTTCTACATTGTGGAAAATCCAAAAGAATTGCTTTGTGATTCATCCTAGTTACATAATATGAGGAGAGATATGTCTTTTTATAAAACGAAAACGAAGTGTTTGTAGAAAGTGTGAGGAGAGCTTTAATTAGACTTTTACGTTGGTGCTGACCCAAAATCATGCATTCCGCCGTCGTCATGTAAATTGTTTTAAATATATGAAGAAACACGAATTTGCACGTGCTTGAATATTATGACACCAGCGCTCAAGGTAAAAAAATTGGACCGTGACATTCTGGTGCTTTGGACTAGGTGAAACGTACATTCATCTCTTGGCAGGATTGCCTTTACGTTGTTGGTGATGTTATATAAAAAATTTAGTACGTAGAACATTTTTCTGAATTTGATTTCAATTAGATAAGTAAGTAGGTAGGTACATTCATATTTCATGTGATCAATGCATAGAATTATAGTAAGCAGTCAGCATATCTTATAATATAAAAATGAATCTCTGAATGTGTTGCTCATCGCAAATCTCGAGAACCGCTGAACCGATTTCGCTAATTCTTTTTTATAATATTCCTTGAAGTACGAGGATGGTTCTTACGGAGAGAAAAATTTAATTCAACCTCCCCCTCAATTTTCTAAACTCCACCCGAGCGAAGCCGGGGCGTGTCAGCTAGCTTTTAATAAATTTACAGCAAAATATTTAACAAAATATAAAGTATCGAATACGTTTGTTCCAAGTTATAGACACAGGGATAGGTACACGACAAAAGTTTTTGCCACTATTTGTAGATAGCTATTATGACGTAGGCATCCGCTAATAAGGGACTTTTGAAAATTCAACCCCTAAGGGGGTGAAATAGGGGTTTGTTTGTCGTATTCCACACGGACGAAGTCGCGAGCATGAGTTAGTTATTTATAAGTGTTTACACAGTGAAAGTGACTTGACAAAGCTGATTTTTAGGGTTCCGTATTGGAAATATTATTGCAAGTGGACACTTGGCATAAGGATTGTTTGTCGTATTCCACACGGACGAAGTCGCGAGCATAAGCTAGTTCTTTATAAGTGTAAATACACAGTGCGAGTGACTAGACAAAGCTGATTTTTGGAAATATTATTGCAAGTGGACACTTGGCATAAGGATTGTTAAAATGGTACTGACCTAGCCATTTCATGTTTATTTCCGCGTAGTAGCTCAAATTCGACGTCATGGCTTTGACAAGCAATTAGTATGTTGTATTGTCGTTATCGTAGGAACTAATAAGAACCGATAAGATTCCATAATAATATAGAGGTATCAATAAAAGAGAAGTATCTTAGGCTTCAGCAAATGGCTATTTGCTAGGACGACCTTGCGACTGGGGAAGGGGGTTCGGATGTGTGTTATGCATCGAGTTTGGCGAGGAGCCAGGCTAAATGCGTCCACCTGCGTTGTCGTGCCAACCTCTACTGACATTTTTATTGAAAACAACCGCTGAACCGATAGAACGATGGACGGATCGACGGCTGATCTGCGCAAATCTATCTCGTCTCTTCCGATCCGAGTCAATGGCGAGGACATGCGACTAAATTTACTCATGTCAAATATTCTATAGACACGTCACGTTAACGGTCGAGGTGGCAGTATTAAGTACTATTAAGGTCGAATTATACCTATTCAAAATAGGTACCTTTGTACAATGCGTAAAATTTGAGAACGCACTCGCCATATTTGCTCTATGCGTCAACTGTCATGTCAAAAGTACGGTCTACACTTTACGGTTAGATTAATGTCTAAAATCACTTTTTGATCGTCAATTGTTGAATTGTTAGATAATGATGTAATGGTGATAATTAATTTCAAACGCGCCATGGTCTGAGAAGAAGCCCGCAACAAACTCAGCTGGGTATTCTTTTTACTATCACCATTTTACTTAAACGTATTAGAACTATCAAAGCTGGTAAGGCAACCCATTCCCAAGCTTTCTTATCATTTAAATACTCCTTAACTTGTAATGTATAGATATGCACCTAATAATAGCATTTTTCAATAAGTTCGTGGGTGGCAATGCTTATACAATTCTGCCGCTAGGTAGGTAGGTACATTGCGTCATAGACTTCCATATTGTGTTCCAAAGTGGAAATGAACCAAAAGCTTTGAAGAAACCGTTACATTTGAAAAATATGGTAAACACGTGAATTATGCGTCAGCGTGTGATTGATGTGTGTTTACATTACAATAAAGCTGCGACTATTAGAAAAAAACCTAAGATAAATGGATTGAGTTTGGTATCAAATTAAAGGTTTTTTTATACCTACATAATTTATGTATTATTTAAGCCATCTATCTATGGTGAGGTTTTTAAATCGAATAGTTTGTAACGATTTATCGGTTCACATTATCGAGTTGCGAAACCACTCGTTCAATTTTGATAAATGAGATGTTCATAATGTCGTCTTGCCGGCTTTGTGACATTGTGACCAATTCAATATAGTGAAGCGAATATGACAAACAAAAATACGACACGAAAAGATGTAGATTCCGAAAATATTAGATAAGTAGGTATATATGTATAATAAAATATAAATAGTTCTTCATTATGTGATAGAATTTTTAGGAAGCGTAGTAGTGTTACTAATGTGCTCGATAAAATATAGCATGCTCTCAGATAAGTAGATGATTTATGTACCTATCTACCTACGTGTTTGGTGGCATGCTCTCGTCATTCAGCTGCTATTTTAGCTAACCTTTTCGACATAACCTAATAATATTATTAGATCGATTGAGTCATAAGAAACAGATGGCAGAGGAAGTCCGAGTAAGCGAACTGTTTTATTTTATAACTGAGAAATTAGTTCAAGGTTGATATGAGGTCTGCGATGTATTACCCATGAGTGCTTTCGGTCATTACGATAAGTGCAGCTACTTTTTCTGTTTAGTTTCAGGCCTTGAAGCACTATCACTAAACCGAAATAAATCCAGGACTATAGCTTTTATGGACAAATATTCTCAATAAGCATCTCATAAGCTAGTGTAATAATAATGTACTATAGTATAATGTGTAGTGTAATTCTTGAGTGAGCTTCGAGATTCCAAATTTTAGTGTTAGTAAATAAAATTTAACAGACCTGTTTGATAATATGCTCTCTATATCATCAGATTTATTTACTCTCCAAATAAAAATGTCGTAAAAAGAGCTTAAAGCATATTTGTTTTGGTACGTGACCTAGCGGACATGCTGACGTCCTGAGCCTGGCTGGCTTTTTATAAATAAACGCAAGTCTACGCCGCGTCGGCACTTACCGCTGACTCATGTAAATAATGCTAGCAATCACTCTTGTTATCGCGCCAAACATGATAGCGGAGGTAAATTCGAAAAGAATTCTTAATTTTTTTAACATCCCAAGAAACACGTGGGTGTGCATTACATAGTCTAAACTCTAACGAAAAGATGAAATGAATATTGAATATTTATTTATTACTAAATTTTGTACATTTCACATAAATTGCTACCTAATCAATGTTTAGGTACTATTATTCAGTGGGAATAAGAAATTATGATGCCTATAGACCGCTACAGGTCGAGATGGCATAATCGGGGTGGAAACGCGCCGCACATCCGCACAGCTCATCCCACGCTAATCCGGTGCGGGCGAGCGCGGGCGCTGTGCGGGGTATGGGCGTCCGCCCGCCTCATACCCCGATTGCTATCTCAACCTGTCGCGTACTATACCTTTTCTTTTTTAATCCAAAAGTTATTCAATAGAATGCCTTTTATCGATAAGGGATAAAGTTAAACGCTTTTTAATTCAGAATTAGAGAAAACATGTTTTAAAGAATTTTAATTCTGGAAGATTCTTTCCACTAATTTCCATCTGTTTAAATAGTTATTCTGTTTTATGTGAACAACTGTGAAATCGGATATTCTATGCTGAAGCATTTATTTTACTATTTGTAGTAGTAGTAGGTAGGTATGTATTTATTTTATTTTAATTACCTAATAATTATGCTTCGGGCAAACTAAAAAGGGTCTTCCATGAGTTTGTTCCCTTTAATTAAGTATTACTGTTATTTAAGAAGCAGTGATAGTGGTTGACTTCGGTATCCTGTCCGATTTCGGGGATGTTTTTTTGCGATTAAATATCAGTTGCTTTAATGATGAAGGAAAACATAGTAGGGAAATCTGCATGCCTGCAATCCTCCATAATGTTCAATTATTTATCAAATATTTGTGAAATTTGCCAATCTGCATTTGGTCAGCGTAGTGGTCTTAGTCCTTCTCATTCTTGACAGGAGACCTGTGTTCAGTAGTGGGTCGGTGATGGGTTAAGATAATTATTATAATTTTTAATGATCCGTATTTTATAATGAAAATAACTGATCCCTTGAATGATTCTATCATTTAGTTGACTGTTCTTCTATTCGGGTGTTTAGGTCCTTTTCTCTAAACGGTGTGGTTACGGGTTGGTAACAAGCTGATATACTGAAGACTAAAATACCTTACACTTTAGTACAAAATTCTTATTCTAGTTTAAGGTAATAAATAAATCGTCGAAACCTTAGATTAGTATTCGGTAATCAATGTTCGAAACCTATCGGCTACTTCCCGGTGACCTACAGTCTAGAAACTTGGCACGAAAGTACGTCTAGTGTTGTGGTACAAGTGAAAAAGATAGTTTGGAAATTAAACAGGTACCGCGTTTACAAATAATATGTAAAACATGTAACGGTATGGAACCCGTTCAGGGCAGGTCTCCTATTATATTGGCATTTGATCGACATGTTTTTAAATTAGTTGAATATAATATTGTGGTCTAATTCTTCAAGATGTCTATCATAATAATATTACTTAATTAAGTTATAAATAAAGCTTAGAATCACTCGCACTGGAAAGCGCAGTGTTGGAAGACCTCCCCAAGTAGGTGGACAGACGACATCAAAGGAGTCGCAGGGCCGAAGCGTGTGGAAGTCCTTACAAGAGATTTGTGTCCAGTAGTGGATCAAAATCCTAACAGATCTCTCGACAGAGTTCCAGTAGTGAGTTATGTAGATTGTAGAGTTTAATGGGTTTACGATCATATTTTGAAGTTTAAATCCAAAAGCCACTTTAAGCTATGAGACCCGGATATGATAAACTAATAAACAACCATTTAGTAATAGGTCTGGATCTACGAAAACTCATTACAAAGTAGGCCAAACGGAGATTTCTTGTCACACTTGTTGACGAATGTAGAACGACGGGTGCTCAAAATTGATCCAACAATAGGATGTGAAAAAATTTCGTCACATTCTATGATGAATTTTTTTGTGTAACACATTTTGCTTGCAATATATTATTATATAGGTAGGTACATTATAAAGGGGTAAACTTTGTTAGTTTTGTATGTAGGGGGTAATCTCCGAAACTACGAGTAATTATCCGATTTTGAAAATTCCTTCACTGACAGATAGCTACATTATCCCCGAGTTCTAAGGCTAAATAAATTATATCACGCGGACGGAAGTTGCGGACATAAAGCTAGTAATTAAATATTCCCAATTATAATTTTGTTCCAGTTTTAAAAGTTTATTAAATAAAATAAAAATCTATCTCGATTCATCTGGATTTCTCAAAACTCAAAACTCCGCAAAGCGAGATCAGAATAGAACACATCTAATGTGACAGCACTTAGTCCAGGAAGAAGATGCATCAAATATTAATATGTTTTTTTTATCAAGGAGAAAAAAATTAAATCTTCGAATTAGGTATATAAAAGATGTTTTCCTCTTAAAAATATGAGATAAAAAAGTTGTCCAAATAAAATCTGGATTTAGGTAAACGCCGGTTTGTTTACAGCGGTATGATTGTTGTGGTTACGGAGGCGTCGAGCGTACCCTCGTGACAATGAGCGGGGTGGAGAGATCCGCGCCGCCCACGAGCCTCAGGCCCCAGTTGGTGTCACGGGTTTCCCGCCGCAGCGTGACGACGAACGTATGCAGCCGCCCCATGGTGCGGGGAAAGGTCGCGATGCACTGCGCGACGCGCTTATGGCGCGGACTTGCGAGCACGGCGATGGGACGCGACGTTGTGGCGGTCGGAAATCGGAATTAGCTCCACCGCAAACTACACCCCGCCCCTCCCCCTGTTCTGCACTGCATAACCCTGCCCAATCGACCTACATAGGAAAACGGAAGCTGGTGTTGCCCAAACAGATGACCAGCTGTGCAACGAGTGTACAAACTTGTTTACTTTCCAGAATCAAAGGTTTATCAACAGCTCAATGATGCCTACGACTTCGTCCGTGTGGATCTAGGTCGTTAAAATGCTCGTGGAAACTCTTTGATTTTCCGGGATAAAAAGTAGTACAAGTGCGTCTACAGGATGCAAGCCATCTCTGTACTAAGTAGATGATGCTTGTAACTTCGTCCATGTGGATTGAAAAAACGAAAAGGCCAAATTACAACCTTTAGAGTCAGTCACCTATCTAGTTATTATCCAGGATAAATGTGGCTTAACCAGCACAATCGCCTGATATGCTCTGTCGTAACTAGATCACACATCTTTCGATACCTGTTAGGTCCCTGACATCCACCTTATCCGGGGAAGCCAATTTCCTTCTTAGACTGTAATATATCTACTTATGTAGAAATATTGTGGACGATGCAGATTCAGGATTCAATAAAAAGTCGTCAATAAGTTTAACTAACAGAAATGAACGAAACTAAAAGTTAAGAACTTTTGATTTCTGTTGCCGTCTATATTTGTAGCAGGTGTCAAGGTAAAGTTTACAATTGCGTCGTGTTGATGATCGGTTTGTATTATATTTACATAATATAAATAGCTCATTAATCATTGACACCAATACGTGTAATTTGGCATATATAGGTGGTTAATAAGAGTTTGGCAATGTTTGGTATGGTACCTAATGCCCAATTAATTTTAATTGGAAAAATTACTGCAGCCGCTAAAGGTAAAATTAAATGACTGGTACTCATCTCTTTTAAACCCTATATTCACGTAAAAGTACGGACTCAATTTAATGGTAAAGAATCTCTTAATTTACAAAAGTACAAAAGTAAAATTATGTTCATATTTCTGAATTTTATGTGCAAGTTTAAAAATGGCTAAATAATTATCATTGGCAGAGTGACAAATAGGGATCAGATAAAGGAAAGCGAATGTGAAACGTCATAATAAATTCAATGTTAAAAAATTCACCAGGCTTATCGCTTTATTTTGGACAAACATAATTTTTGAAAATCCCGTGGGAACTCTTTTGATTTTCTGGGTCAAAGTAGCCTATGCCCTCTGTACCAAATTTCCCAAAATTAGTTTAAAGGATGGGCAGTGAATAAATAGCAAACAGAGACACTTTCGCATTCATAATAATACTAGCTGATGCCCGCAACTTCGTCCGCGTGGATTTATCATTTTAAAAATCCCGCGGAAACTCTTTGATTATCCGGGATAAAAAGTAGCCTATGTTAGTCTTCGTCCTTTCAACTATCTCCATGCCAAAAATTAAGCCGATTGGTTCCTTAGTTAGGGCGTGAAGGAAGGATAAACAAACAAAAACACTTTCGCATTTATAAAGATAGTATTCGGCGTCGAAAATATGATGTGTACAGTACGCGACCAAAAGTAGTGTACATCAACCTTTAGAAGAAGATAGCAAATTTATAGAGCGTTGTCGCTATCGTTGAGACCGACAAAACGTCATATAGTTATGAGTGACAGAGACAACGCTCTACAAAGCCGAAATGTCATTCTAAAGGCCATTATTTTTGGCCGCGTACTGTACACCTTCGATAGATCATTATCAGTGGTAAATAATTTAGATAATATTTTCTGCTGCACTCGCACGTCTAAAGGTCTCTACCAAGGCTTAAAAAAACTTGGCACGTAACTGAAGTAGCGACGTATTTATTGCTTCTAAGGCTAATTTGACTGCGGACATCAGTTACAAAGATTTTATTTGACTGTTTATCAGTGGTATTTAAGGTTGAAAGCGTGAAAACTGCCATTTGGACCGAATTAATGAGCAGTAGTATTATAACTGTGTGATCGTCTGATTGAGTCAGTGAGTTGGATTTATGAGACATTTTGGGAGATCTTAAGTTTATAGTCACAAGTAGGTATTAGCAATTAAGTTTTTTTTTTTTTGTAGAAAATTTTACATTAGTTACAAAAAACTTAAAAAAAAACCAGCCAAATACGAGTCAGACCCGCGCACCGAGGATTCCGCACTACAGTCGTATTTAGACGTTTTTAGACATTTTGCATGATAAATCAAAAACTATTATGCTTAACAATAAATAAAAATTTGTTTGTACATACAGGTAAAGCCTTTTCATATGGTACCCCACTTGGTATAGTAAACTTTGATAAATTGGAAAAAATCAGGTTTATTGTATGGGAGCTTAGTATTTGTTGTTATAGCAGCAACAGAAATACATCATCTGTGAAAATTTCAACTGTCTAACTATCACGGTTCATTAGATACAGCCTAGTAACAGACGGATGAACAGTCTTAGTAATAGGGTCCCGTTTTACCCTTTGGGTACGGAACCCTAAAAATCACCCTCATAGGATCACTTTGTTGTCTGCCTGTCTATCGTGTTTGTCAAGAAACCTATAGGGTATTTCCCGTTGACGTGAAAGTGTTATTATTTTTTTGTCCGAGTCCGACTCGCACTTGACCGGTTTTTCCTTTTGAGATACGGAACCCTAAAAAGCACATACTACATACCCGTCTATAGCGCCTAGGTTCGTCGTCAGGGTCTGGCCGCTGGTGAGGCACTCGCCAGAACGGTGGCCTCTGGTACATTGGCATGTCTTCGCGGTTTATCTATGAAAACAGTCGCATGTTAAAGAACTATATTGATTTACAGATCATGGTGTGTAAACATGCAAAACAACGAGTTATAAAAAGGATTGAAACGACATCATTAAAAGGCAAAAAGGCACAGAAAACACACGGTTAAACATATTATAGAAACAAAAATAAAGATGCAATGTGGTCAATTCTGTTGTTCACAAATCGCTAACTAAATTGACGAATCTAAATCCATTCTTTGACTCGGGGAGCATTATGAAATGGGTATTCAACAGATTTAGACCTGTCATTTTAGTTAAGCATAGAGATTGTGTATACGAGAATTATAGCCACAATGAGTGAGGACAAGACTAGGTTTAGCTATCTAATCTCAGTACAAGTTTACAGATACTCGTAAGTATTAAAATCAGCGTTTCTTTAAATTCTAAATCCGTCAAAATTATAACCTAACCTAACACGCAGTCGCAACGCAATCTTGTGAGCAAAACATACATAATTGATAGACGATCTACGTATAATCATGCGTTAGTCCGTCCGCGTCGTGCGTGTAGATAGACGAACATAAGCGTTACACATGTTCATTCGATATTTTACGAGTGGTCGCGAGGGAATTTTAAGTGTAGGTGGTTGGCAAGAAAGCCATGCAATAGATCAGGTATTCGATGGCCAAGCGAGTCCGCGGATAGGTAAACTGGAATATAGAGTATAACTCACCAGAGGGCGCGTGCGGCGATCCGGCGTCGTGTTCTCACCGACGACGCTCGGTCAGTGTCGGTGGCTATTATCTCGACTTATTCTGGGCAACATTAAACTACATCTATTTTTTGCGACGAGGATAACGCGCGAGACGTTCGACGCTTCGTGATCCGAGTGATTTACAGACGAACGCGGCTCGCGCTGTTTCTGGGCCAATAAGAAAATTCGCAATTTTCGTTTTCAGTTCATTGCTCCCGATTTTCTCGCGACAAATGTAGGTTGTAATTTTTAAGAGAGTGTAGTTTTCCGAAATAAGTTGATCCCGATTATATTATTTCTAGAAACATTTCTTCAATTATTATTAATAGTTTATTTGAAGATCATTAATAGGACTGTCACTTCTACATGTCTCTGGCTATCGCCGAGTTTATTTGTAATAGGTACATGATTTGGTTGTACATAGAAATGCAAACACTGCCTCCTGTAACGTCGTCTCTACACCACAGGCAGGTTCACATTGTTATTTTGTGCATATTGTTAAATAAATAAATAAGTTAATTATTTAATTTATTGTGCCAAGTGTTGTAGCAATATTAGGGTCGAAAATCTCATAGGCATGAACGAAACAAAACAAAACAAACGAAACCGACTATTTTGTATGAAATGAAAGTACATAGGTATTCCATAACATTTTTATTATTTAACACTTACAGAGGTCATAAATTTACTTAATTTCATTTACAAGCAGGTCCTTAATAGAATAGTATCGACTTATTGATAGCAATATATAAACAAGCAAAAAGATTTTACAAAACTAATAATGCGGTAACTAGACCTAAATCTAGGAACACAAATCAGATCATACATTTTTATCTTACAAATTATCATAGCACAAAGTAATAGTTATATCGAATCGTGATCAAATTACACTATAATATAAAGTCGGTTATTTACTAAATTTTCTGTCATTTTCTGACAAAGAGATTTTCTGTTCGTGGGTAAAAATAATTTTACAGAATAAAAATGTCTTTTGTTATTTTTCAGAAGATCAACTTTTAAAAGAATTTTGGAGGAACTATTTTATTACATTGTTGTCGTCCGAAAGTGAAGAACTTTCGGAAAACAATTTTATATGACAATAAAAGCTGACTATAGACTCTACCGTGCCAAAATATTCTGGACCGCCGATTATAAAAAAACCGGTCAAGTGAGAGTCGGACTCGCACACGAAGGGTTCCCCATCATCTTACAAGAAATAGCACTTTTAATTTTAGTTTAACTTTCATGGCAGCCATTTCGAAAATTATTCGCTGCGGCGAATATATTATAGCAGCAGTAGAATATACAACTCTCTACCTATTACGGTTCCCAGATACAGACCGCTGACAGACAGGAGGATAGACGGACGGACTGACGGACAACAGAGGCCTAATAATAGGGTCTCATTGGCACCTTTCGGGCACGGAACTCTAAAAAGGTCTAGAATTTTCCGTGCAAGAAAATCTTCGGACATAGGTATCTATAACTATTATTACGGCTGTAATTCCCTATTCAATAATAATTTTAACATTAAAATAGGTGTAATGGCAAGCGTGTCAAAAACACGGAGACTAGATAATGCAGGAACATAATACGATCCAAAAACATCGATATAATTAAAAAAATATTTTTTTTTACTTTCAGCCTTTAGTTAATCTTTTCTAAAGCCTCTTTGAAAATTAATAACTCTAAATGCAGATTTATTATTAGTTCATATAATTTACGTATGAAAACGAACATAAATGATTTAGGTGCTAACATAATATGTACATTTAGGTGCTAATAGGTGCTTTCTTTGGAATATACGCTGTTGCTAGATTAGGATGATAATAATAATTGCAAATAAAATAATAAAATAAAATAATCTGTGCCATGATTCAAGGATTTTTGTGTCATACTTTTTGAAATACAGTATCTTAAAAGTCGAGAATAGCAGGTTTAGTGTCCCTAGCGCATTTTATCAACGAATACATCAGTTTAACGAACCCAGTGTCTTTTGGCTTTTCCAAACCGCGCAGGAGTCTATTTTTCATAACAGCCACAAACTCACGGTTGCTCAGTTGTCCGTCCACTGAAAATTTTATTAAATATTAATTAGCTTTCTTTACCTGCAATTTTATCCGCAAGGATTAAATTTAAAAAATCTCAAATAGGATTCATTTTCGAAATAATATCAGCCTACATTACATCACTCCTCGCAAAGTTTTCTACCAGTCTGCGAATGTCATGTGTTCAGCCGTTTCGAAAATTAGCCATGACAAACGCATATAACTATTGTTAAAAAATGAGTGCGTAACTGTATTAAGCGTCTAATAAATGGGCAGAATTTGACTTTACTATCATATACCTCTACCAATCCGCACATGGCCAGCGTGGTAGACTATGGCCAAACTTCTTCTCACTCTGAGGGGAGACCTGTGCTCTGTAGTGAGCCGCCTTTGGGTTGATCATGATGATGATGATGATCATACACCTCCATATTATTTTTGCAGCGAAAAAAAGTAAAACAAACGAACGAATGCAACGATGAAACGTATCTCATAAGATGGGCGTGCGCGTTTTTTTTTTCACGAGTAAGCGAGGCAGATTACAATGAGTAAGTAGCTTCGCTTCTGTCGAGTATCCAACAACATCGTTATAACAAAGATACAAACTCGTAGAATACTTACTGTTTTCATCGAATATCGTAAACACGACGTTGATAACGTGCGGGTCCAAGTCCACGTGTGCCACGGTCTTGGCCACGTGGCGCAGAGTGGGCTGGTCGATGGACGCGCCCGCGATGTGGTAGAACGTAAGCGCCGTGTCCACGTCATTGACGTTGTTGAGCAGGTGGAAGAACTTCAGGTAGTCGTCCTTTGTTATACCAACGCCATGGTCTCGGAACCTTTACGAAATTTCGCCATTTTATTGTTATAGAGAGACACCCCATCATGGCCTGCTCTATAGCCCGCAGAGCAACTTTGTTTTTAATCCATTACAAGTTAGCTCTTGAATACGATTTCACCTGGTGGTAAGTAATATTGCAATCTAAGATGGTAGCGGATTAACTTGGAAGGAAAAGTCGTTTATTACGCCCATCCCCTTATCGGATTCTACAAGTCATTGTACCGGAACGCTAAATCACTTGTGGCACGGCTTTGCCAGTAGGGTTACCACCCTACTGGCAAAGCCGTGCCACAAGTGCTAGTTACCACTAGCCACTGTCGTAGCCTCCCACCAGACCCAACCAGAGACAATTTAGAAATTATAAATCCCCGAATTGCCCCTTCCGGGAATCGAACTCGGGGCCTCGCACTTACAAGACCACAACACTTACCACTGCGCTATGGAGGTCGTTAAATATTTAGAGAATAGATTTAGAATAGCAAGCAGTGATAGCCTATTGGTTAGTACGTCCGCCTTCTAATCGGAGATCAGGGGTTCGATCCCGGGCACGCACCTCTAACTTTTCGGAATTATGTGCGTTTTAATTAATTAAATATCACTTGCTTTAACGGTGAAGGAAAACATCGTGAGGAAACCTGCATGCCTGAGAGTTCTCCATAATGTTCTCAAAGGTGTGTGAAGTCTACCAATCCGCACATGGCCAGCGTGGTAGACTAAGTCCAAAACCCTTCTCACTCTGAGAGGAGAACCGCGCTCTGTAGTGAGCCGGTGATGGGTTGATTATGATGATGATGAGATTTAGAATAGAGATTAGGAGAATATTTAGAGAAATAGATTCTACCAAGTTGAATAACCTGACCAAGGTTAGATAGTAAATTACAAGACAAAGTCTCTAAGGGGTAGAATCTACAAAGAGAAAATCCGCCGGAGAGCCAAAGTTATATTAATTAATCTCATTAGAAAAATTCGCTAACGACTTTTTAGTGTTTATGAAAATGTTAGACACTTACGCTTTTTTAACCCGTTTAAGCATCCTGGCCTTCTTCTTAGCTGGATATCCAGCATATGCCAACAGCAGTTCTGCAAAGTCAGCTTCAGTAATGCGGCCGTTTTCATCTGCAAGCAAATTTTACGACATTTTCATTACTCACTTCAATCATCATGCTCAACCCATTACCGGCTCACCACAGAGCACGGGTCTCCTCTCAGAGTGAGAAGGGTTTTGGCCATAATCTACCACGCTGGCCATGTGCTGATTGGTAGACTTCACACACCTTTGAGAACATTATGGAGAACTCTCAGGCATGCAGGTTTCCACACGATGTTTTCCTTCACCGTTAAAGCAAGTGATATTTTAATTAATTAAAACGCACATAACTCCGAAAAGTTAGAGGTGCGTGCCCGGGATCGAATCCCCGACCTCCGATTAGAAGGCGGACGTCCTAACCACTATAGTCTATCACAGCTTTTAAATCACTCACTTCAATAAATCAACATTTTTCTTATTTTTTTAAGATATGTAATAGATAATATCTATCCCGGCTGTACTCACGTGTCTAGTCGACGTTAGCCCGACTAGTTTCGAACCCATCCGGGGTCCTTTTTCCAGGGAGTCAGTTCGCGCACGCGCCGCGGCTGTGACTGCTAGTCGTGCTAGTGTGAAACTAGTCGGGCTAACGTCGACTAGACTCGTGAGTACAGCCGGGATAGATATTATTTATAATGAAAATCACTCACGGTAGTTTAAACGCTAAGATATGTAATAGATTTTGAAACAAGAAAACCGGTTTTTTTTGTGAGTTTTCTGGTTTTTATTGACTAGCGTATGACAAATTCTCGTCATGTCAAGTCATGTTTAGGGCAGGTTTTAATGGTGTCCTGGGTACAGTCTTAATACCTGGTTGTTTCCTCTGGAACTCTAGGGAGAGAATTTCTTTCTGTAATTGTTGTTGAAAGTCCAAGAACTTCTCTATGGTCAATTTCTCGTTAAGCTTGGGTCCGAAGAAATACGTGGTAAGTGCTGAATTAATGCCCTGCAAAATAAAAAAATAAAGAAAACAATTATAAAATCCGGTCAAGTGCGATTTGGACTTGCGCAGGAAGGGTTCCGTACCATTATCTATAAAAACGAACAAAAAAACGACTGTTGTGTGGGAGCCCCCTTAAATATTAATTTTGTTCTGTTTTTTAGTATTTGTTGTTATAGCGGCAACAGAAATACATCTTCTGTGAAAACTTCAACTGTCTAACTATCACAGTTCATGAGATACAGCCTGGTGACAGAGGGACAGACAGACGGACGGACACCGGAGTTTTAGTAATAGGGACCCGTTTTATCCTTTTGATATGGAACCCTAAAATCTTAATTTTTTTAATTACCAGCAAAGTTGTATCGTGATTTATAGTTTCAGTTTTAGGTATGAGCCATGAAAAAACTGATGGTTAAGTGAACGCGGACGATGGTTAGAGCTTAAAATACTCGAAATACGAATCATTATCATCATCAGCACGTCGCGTCGTATGCTGATGATGACGTCATTCGAATTTCCAAAACGAAGTAGGTATTTGTCAAACTCAAAACATTAGGCTCGGCTGGGGCGTTAGGCGTACGAAGTTGTATTTTACTTTACCTTTTAAAAAAATCATCACAGACTGAAACATCTAACATAGAAATCGCTGTACCATGCCACTCAATGCGTTACGACATCGTGCGGCACCGCACCGCACGCGCCACGTGTAGCCTCAGTCTACAGCAGCCTTGTGGTGTAGGAACGATACCTTAAAGGTGTTCCCAGTGTTGGCGTGGTCGCGGTGGCGCGAACCGATGCTGCTCTGCTGGCGGATGAGGGCGGCCACCTTCTCGAACTCCTCGCAGTCTACGTCCCCGTCGCCGTTCAGGTCGAACATTCGGAACGCGATCTCGAAGTGACGACGAGATGCTGGAAGCATTGATCTTTTTACTTATGAAGGTAATCACAACTGTACTTAAGAAGAGTCTCTCCCGAGCGCACCCCATACAAATGAAGTTTGATTCTTATTTGTTGAATATTAACCCAATTTGATTGGTTAAGCCATACTAATATTATAAACGCGAAAGTGAAATTTGAAGAAAGGTACAAATTATACATTTCATACATAGGTGTATCTATAGTGACACACTTGCATGATGCATCCCGGAGACATATTATATAGGCTACTTATTTAATCTAGAAAAGAAAAGAGTTTCAACGCGATTTTATGAAAACCCAAATTTATCTCATCAAACATTCTGATAAAAATCAAACTCTGTTTGTATGGAGCTTGCTTGGGAAACACTTTTCTTAACATAATTCTGTATTAATAACAAAATTATTAAATGAAATTAAAAGAACACAAACTCTCTCAATGTAAATCTGTACATTGTACAGGTATGGTTTGTTTTAAATTTTGCCACACTGATCGCGAATAATTTATTTTTATTAATTTATTTATTTTATTTATTTTTGATAAATATCTTCCCAGGTGGAAATAGTTCCACTTAGATATTTATCAAATCTTTAAGTTAACTAAAATTTAAATGGGTTGGCACCTGAAAGTAAATCCTTTCAAAGGAAAAAAGTATTGAAATTTTGGATCAATTTAGAGTAACACCATAACCCCAAAAAATCAAGCGTCGAATTAAGAATTTCCTCTTTTTTGAAGTCATTTAAAAATTGTGCAATCATTTTATTTAAAACTTTTTTGTTCATGGCATATCTTTTCCCGTTGCTATAATAACAATAACATAATATGCTTATCAAGTTGTTACTCTAAAGCGGTTTGAAAATCTTAATTTACAATCATATTTGAGATGTTCAAAATACCAGCTTGGAAGCTTACAACTTATGTACTTATCTATTAAAATGTTAAATTAATTCCAGAGCATACTTATGACTTATGAATCATATCATCGATTATTATGTTATATCATGGCATTAAAAAGTAAAAACATTTCAAGTCGGAAAGACAAAGCCTTATTCATGTTAAAGTTTAAATCCTAGACAAAAGCTGAGGCTAGTGACGACATCACGCAAAATCGTTAACTTCGCTCATGCTCCGTACTGGGATGCTGCGTCAGTTACTCTCATAGTAAACGAGATACGCACGTTCGGCACTTCAGTGGCGGGAATCATGATCTAGTTAGTTAGTTATCAACTTATCAATCATCTTATATTCTTCCAAACTACAATCAATTATTTTTAATTTTCAAGTATTTTGTCTCTCGGTATTTAATATTATTTTCGGTACCACATGACGCGGAATAATGATAATCCCAAAGAAAAGATTCCGTTCGCGGATAGTAACAAAGGCATTCCCTTGCCTGAGGTGTGGTGCCAAGACTGTGACCTTTCTGTTTTGGGCGGCTCTTTACGTGGTTGTGATGAAGATGACGATATTGAAAAGCAGTGGGCCCGCCACAACGAAGAATTGGTCTGTACCTGACAATTACACCAAGTGGCTGGTAAATAAACAAGTACCATAACTTAGCCGATAAAATGTTATTTGACAATCTTCTTTGGCCATTGACGCAGAATTCTTCAGTGAAGAAGTAGGTACCTACAGGATGCAACAAGCTGTCGACATAAATCGCCGCAGCAAAAAATTAATGAAAAAAGTGGATTTTGCACCCAACGTTAAGAGCGAATTTTTTTTTTGTAAAAAACCCAGAAATAATCAATTTCAGTGTCTAATACTACTAAAACTTACAAGAAAATTACATGTAGGTATAGTTTCTATAGCTGTTGTCGAGCGGCATTTTGACAAAACAAGAATTTCGGTAGAATTGTTTCAGACCCATTCAGTTATTTCATGTTAGGTACATGATAAACACGAAACTAAAACATCATTTTTAGTTGCAGGGTCCGGTTTTAGGCGAGGAGGAAGAATTAGACTCGGCTAATAATGACTGGCTCGAGCCAGACAACGCAACCGTAATAGAACTAGAACAAAGAGTTGCTAAAGTGCAGGAAGTTTGTCATTTACGCTCTCTTACCACGCAGAATATTAACAGCAAGGAATTCTTTGTAGATCACGCTCATAATATTGTATGGTGTAATATATTTAAAGCCGCTAGTACTTCGTGGTTATATAATTTTAATATATTAGGTACGTATTGTTGCCGATTAAGTTTTTAAATGTAATATGGTAGGTACCTACTTATATATTTTTTCATTATCAATTATTTTACAGGCGGCTATGACAAAAAGTTTTTGGCTCGAACAAGGCATACGCCCTTGATGTTGGCACGAAAAAAATATCCAAGGCCTAGTGAAGAGGAGCTAAATGACGCTGTGAATACGCCGGGTGTTATATCTCTTTTGGTCGTACGCGAGCCTTTCGTGCGATTACTATCCGCTTACAGGGACAAGCTAGAGAATATAACACCACCGTACTACAGGAAACTTGCAAGAGCGATAGTTGCAGCGCACCGGGAGGCGGCAACGAAGGTTTTGGGACCAATCAAATCCTTTGGCCCAACGTTTTACGAATTTGTAGCTTACTTAATCGCAAAATACGAGTCCGGAGAGATTAGTTTCGATGAACACTGGGCGCCGTATTACAAGTTTTGCACACCTTGTGCAGCAAATTTTACCGTGATCGCTAAAGTCGAAACTTTGTCAAGAGATTCTGCGTTCGTCGTGCAACAATTGGGACTGGGACATATATTGGGAAGGAAAGTCAGAAATCGAAGAATGCGTCTTCGTACGGTGATGAATAAGTCTCGCGACGGGAAGAATACTTCCGCTTTGTTGAAATATTATTTTGGACAGCTCGACGAGCAAATGTTAGACAAATTATTACAAATATACGGTATAGATTTTGAAATGTTCGGCTATAAATCAGATATTTATCGACGTTATGTGAGAAAATAAATTATATTTGATTATCTATAGGTAAATGGTGTTTTTTAATATTTATATTTTTTCACTCACTTGATAATACTGTCAGCAAGAAGATGTAGTCACTGAAGGTGATGAGACCAGAAGACCCAAGCTTGTAGAATATGGAATCCTCGTCTAAGTCTAAGTTGAGGCGTTGGCTGATAGTCTGAGGGAACACATTTTAAAATAATATATTTTTGTATTCGTTTAGATATAACTTAAAAATTATCTGCAAGCCGTTCAATAAAAAAAATACTAGACAAAAATTGTTACTATCTATTACTATTTTTCTATATCTAATGTTCAGCTGGTATAATATATAAGAAATCATCTAAATAAGTATCTATTTACGTTTTTATGATTACATGACTTTTCAGGAATTACACGACTGTTACCTACACCATCTAAGTCGAAATTTATGTATAGAGGCATCTACGTAAGGCATCGCTAAACTATAATAATTAGTATAAAGAACCTTAAGAAATCAAAATCAAAACATGCAAAATAATCTAGGACAATGTTCTAATATGAAAGCAACTGTAGAACTAAATAAATCTTTGCTTTTAAATAAATATAAAACTGGTCAAGTGCGTGTCAGAATACGACTAAAGTAAGGTTCCGTAGTCATTCTGGTTGCTAAAATTTTAACCGTCATTGTGGCTAATTCCGTTGTACACAATCTCTAAACTAAACTAAAATGACACGTCTAAATCTATTGCTATCCCTTTCATAATGTCGGTTGCTGAAAAGGATAGCACTAGATTTAGACCTGTTAATTTAGTTTAGTTTAGAGATTGTGTATAAGAGAATCGGCCCCATTATCTGCTTCATAAACAGTATTTTTTTCCCAAAATCTGTCTAAGAAACCTCAAAATGATTTTACCAAATCAATCAATCAAAATACCTATATAACGAGGTCTCACAGCTCTTGAGGGGGTAAATCAAAATTGGTTTCAGCTCAACTTTTCATGATAAGTACTGTGAGTAGGATCTAGCCGTGACATGTTTACGTAAACTGCAAAATTTCACCTTTACAGCTCTTATAGTTCTCTTTATAGTTGCTCTGACTAAACCCCTAAAAAATAAAGATCAAAAACCTCTTATGATTTTTAAAATGGCTATGACTCAAACAAACCGACGGAAAGACAGATCGGATGAAACTATATTATATGTAACCTTGTTTTACTACGGAACCCTAAGAAGCTAGAAAAGATTTTCAAAATAACAGCAAATTATATGTAGGACTAAATTTATGGAGTGTCAACTAATTTCAGAATGAGGCCAGTAAATGGCTCGCTAGGATTATATTGCATAGTGGAGGCAAGTACTCAAAATTTGTGCATATAAAAGAAAAAAAACATATTTGTTTTTTTTAACAAAAAAGAGTGAGCGGTAGATAGTTTGTGAAGGAGAGGCGAAAGACAGTACCTCATCGATGTTCTGAAAAGACAAGAAAGTAGTGTAAAGACAGTGACAGTGCTATAGAGAGGTAGTGCTTTTAAGTATTATAATATATTATGACAATCAGTAAGTCAGTGAGTGGTAATTGAGCTATATATAGTATATATATGCATATTAATGTTTTATTAACTTAACAGTAAAACATACATACATAATTTCTCTGTATCATTATGAAATATACGTTATTGACGACGTGAATGCAACCATTTATTATAAGCTTTAAAAACTATTTACCTTTATTTACTAAACAAAAATAATTTAATATAATTTGTTAATAGTACAAAATTATTAAACCCTAATCTCTAACATGTACTTTGTTACTTAACATTAACCAACCTACTTGTGCGTGCCTCAATGTGGTTAATTCTCTTGTACCTACACAATCACTAAACTAAAATTACATTTGACAGGTCTAAATGTATTGCTTCCCAGTTCCTTTCATAATGCCTCTTACCGGTAGGACAGCTATAGATTTAGACTTGTTAATTTAGTTTATTTTGGAGTTTCGGTTGGAATTGGAACAGAATTAGCTAATAATATCACTAACACCAACATGGGGTTTGAACTTAGATTTGTTATACATTATAGTAATGACAACATTATCAGTTCAGTAACTACTGCATAAGAATAGTCTTGTGAAATGGATTTAAGAAACAAAAAATTACCTTTGGGTCATATCTCTTGTACTGATCAAGTCCTAACCCTGTAAAAAAATAATTTGTTAGTGTTGGAAAATATGAGTTTTAAGTTAATATTTCATTTTTCCTTCGAATTAATTTAATTTTTTTTAATAAGTAAAATACGGTAGTTTCCTGACTGTATATCGGTTAATATCTAGTCATCATCATCACCATGATCAACCTATCGCCGGCTCACTACAGAGCACGGGTCTCCTCTCAGCGTGAGAAGGATTTTGGCCATAGTTTACCACGCTGCTGGCTATGTGCGGATTGGTAGACTTCACACACGTTTGAGAACATTATGGAGAACTCTCAGGCATGCAGGTTTCCTCACGATGTTTTCTTTCACCGTTAAAGCAAGTGATATTTAATTAATTAAAATGCACATAACTCCGAAAAGTTAGAGGTGCGTGCCCGGGATCGAACCCTCGACCTCCGATTAGAAGGCGGACGTCCTAGCCACTAGGCTATCACAGCATATACCTAATTACCTAAATCTATATTGAAATATGAGAAGTACTTATTCGAGTCGTATGCAGAAGGACGTGCGAACCCACCGAATTATTGTCCCAAGAAAACTCCTGTTACGTGAATTATGATTAATGGAAATGGGTCACGAGTCACGACCCTCAAAAATGAGGAATACGACGCAGAGAGAGTGTACCAGGTATATCTAAATATATAAAAGGAAAAGGTGACCGACTGACTGATCCATCAACGCACAGCTCAAGCTACTGGACGGATCGGGCTGAAATTTGGCATGCAGATAGCTATTATGACGTACGCATCCGCTAAGAAATTAAATTTTTGAAAATTCAACCCCTAATGGGGTAAAATAGGGGTTTGAAATTTTTGTAGTCCACGCGGACGAAGTCGCGAGCATAAGCTAGTTTAATTATAATCAGGCTGTTTAATCCCACGCAAGGCGTCATGGAGCGCAGGATGTCATCGGGTGTCATGAAGTACTTCTGTCACCTTTAAGATGGATCTGCTAAGTACCACCTCGATGTATTAGTCATTGACTCAATTGACGATGAATTACTTACGCAGACGAAATTGCTCAGTGTGAGCGGCTCCCTTGAATTCCTATTCAAAGGAGCCTGGGTTAGATCCTGGTCTAGGCTGAGGAATTAGCCACTAGGCTTTTACCGCATCTGGCCGTCATCATCATCAACATGATCAACCCATCTTCAGCTTACTGCTGAGCACATGTCTCCTCTCAGAATGAGAAGGGCACCCATCTAGCTGTACCAGTTGCAATATTTATTACCATCAGGCTGCTTGACGCCAGGCGTCATGGAGCGTAGGAAGTCATCAGGTGTCATGAACACCTCGTGCTGGTCGTGATGCTGCGCCTGCAGGGTAGCGAAGTACCGAAACACCTTGTCCGGTGTGGAATATTGACGCATGCGGTTCTCGTATTCAATTATCTATCCATATTCCAATTAAGCAGCAGGTAAAGAAGAAAAATACTATGAATTTTTATTTACTTACCTGCACCATGTTTCAATTAATATTATATTACATTCAAAGGATAATAAGCACTCTTCTCTTGGTATCTCTTGGTAACTTCACTAACGTAATAATGTTGGTAACTTAATGAAGTTACCAACATTATTACGTTAGGAAGTGAATTTAGCAGCAACTGCCCAATATTTCAGTTCACCCTCTATGCTGAGTCTTGAAACCTTATAACTACCTACTACTACTAAATGCAAGTTTTTTTGCAATAGTTTATAATAAACAGTCCCTGAAATAACTAATATTTTAGAGAAGAACTTTTGATTTTTATCCTAATGGTCTCATTTATAATCACTAACATCTGATAATAATAAAATTGTTAACTTAATAGTCGAAATTGTACTTTACTCTTAATCAATTTTTATGTCCAAGGATCTGGAAGCCTACTATAAGAACGCCTAACCATTATGTATTTTATTTAATTTTTCCTCCGGTGGTGTTCCCTTTAGATTACAAAATGGGGTTATTCAATGGGCGGACCAACAAATTCCTAAAAGGCCGGCAACGCATCGGCGGTTCCTCTGGTGCTGCAAATGTTCATGGGCGGCGGTAATCACTTAACATCAGGTGACCCGCCTGCTCGTTTGCTCGCTATCTCTATTAAAAAAAATGGAAATGGCCACACGCCACAGTAATAAGAAGTATGATGTAGAGAAATAATACAGACAAACAAAAAATATAAAATAAACACAAATACCATCTGGCTGCTTCATGCCAGGAGTGATTGCTCTCAAGAAGTCATCTGGCGTCATATAAACTTCAGTATTGTCTCCGTAAGTCAATTTCACTGTTGCAAAATATCTGAATATTTTGTCGGGAGTTGAATACGCCCTCATTCGGTTTTCATATTCAATAATCTGTCATAACAAAATAAATAAAGCAAATAAAAAATAAATAAAAACTGATATCACAAGGAAGAAAACAAGCACAATAAACAAAAAAAGTTACTCAAACTCAGAGTAGTAAATTGGTTTCTAGAAACATGGGAGAAGTATTAAAAAAAAAAAGCTAATGTAGGTATCTTCCTGATTTTGTTTTTTAAAGGAAATCCATTGCTACAAATCTAAAAAGGTTGAAGCTGTGACTATAGGAGTTTTTTGTTAATTTTTTCTCAGTAAATCGACAGAGCTATCTTGACTTTTAACTAATTTTACTTTGAATTGCCATGTAAGAAACAAACAAAAATAAATATTAAATAAAAAATCCTATTGCCCACCATAGGCCTTTTTTCATGAGATTAATTAGTATAAAGATCAGTAGTGCCCTAACTGATCTCTTTATATGTAATTTATAATTTTAACTTTAAAATAAACACAACTCTTGTAATTAGTTGAATTTATAACATTCTCGTTGTTGTTGTGTGGCTTTTTTAAATGCATTCTTGTTGCAGTTATGCAAATAATGAGAAAGTGTCAGCCAATGGGGCATGTTACACTGTCAATATTGTATCATGTTTGTATATCAGAAATATTAAGAACATCCATAGCGATACTATCAATACCATCAATATTTTCTCTATATTGGATAACAATATTGCATATTATTGTGTGATAATATTGACAGTGTAACAGGCCCTAATTAGAGTTTCTTGCAATCATGATACTGTGGCTGTCAAACTTTGGAACTAGAGGGGCAGATTTCATTTCATTTATTATTCATGCATTTTAATATTAATTATATAAATTATTAAACAATTATTTTATAACTACAATATTGAAACCCCATTGGGGCACAGCAACTTTAGCAGGGAGACGGCGCTTATTAATTGTCAAGTAGATAGTCATTTATTTTGTAGTAGGCTTTTTCGATTAGGATTTTTTTTAATGCATCGATGAACGCTATATTACTCTAAATTTTTTTGATATGGTCAGGAATTTTATTATAAATCTCACCTTTCTGTCTCTGAATCCAACTTTTTCCTTCCTATATCTTTTCTTCCTGGTGTCAACTTCACTTTCTGAATCTGTTTCAACAATCTCTTCAGCTGCTGTTATTGAAGGTATTATTTGGTATTGTAACCTAGAAAAATATTAATGTAGGTACCAAAATAATTGGCTGTGTAATTTTACTTCACTAGTTACACAATTAATTCATTTAGAATTATTTATTTCATAATAAAAAATGTGACTTGGCAAAGGTTTGCAAAACTTATGATTAATTATACTCTTAAAATTAACTAATATATATTTTATCAACCCAAAGAGTCAGGTTTTGAATTATGCTTGATTGGGAGTTGTTGTAGATGTTCTAGACTCTAGAGGGTCTAGATCAAACTCGCAACATAAATTGTTACTTGTCAGATGTGAAAAAATTATATAGAATGATGCATGATTCGAATGAATCTAACCAAGAACAAAATCTGAGCACCCTGTCTCCACAGTTACTTGTTTTTGAATTTCAATTACTTCAATTATTTAAATCTCACTAGTGTTTTATTGTGATTAGTGGGATTCATTTCAGTTATTTATTAGTTATTAATGCTTAAGCTTAGATACTTCAGTTAAGTTTTCTGCGTCATCATTTCTGTGGTTAAGTTTTACCTTGCAAGTAAATAAAACTGAGTAATTATCATTATGTGTTTTCTTCTTCAACTTATCACAGAAATAGTAACAACAATAAGAAATTGGCTGTCGCGGGCCGGATTGATGGCACTGGCGGGCCGAATTTGGCCTGCGGTTTGAAGACCCCTGCTCTAACCCACTGTCTTGTCCCCTTTGCAGTTTGCACCTCCAATAATGTACATTTTCAGCTTATTAACAATACCCCAATTAAAAATTGCTTATCTTAGCTTAGACAAACTGTGTTTATAGGAAGGGGAAGTATAGTATACCAGTATCAAGATTCAAAAACTACATAAAAGTAGACAAAAACTATATGAATTGTATGCGGAGCGACAATATGATACTGGTGACGAATTCAAGCAGTACGTTCAACTGTTTTCCAAAAAGTTTAAGAGAGATTGCATTGCAGCCAAGTCAAAATATATCCAGGCAAAAATTAAAAACAGCTCCAATGTAGTAAAAACTACCTGGAAAATAGTTAACGAAGAAACAGGAAGAGTGACACATAAAACTTGTAATTTTGAACTAAAATATCATGACAAGTTGATTACGTCAGACCCCGAGGTTGCAACCGTTTTCGAGACCTTCTTTACAGATATTCCTGTTTCTACTACAAAATCATTGAACTCTTCAGCAGCCGCCGCTCTCTCACTATTGGAGGATAACGTGCCTGAATGTAATAAAATGTTTGAATTCAGTCACGTTAGTTGCTCTGACGTTATCAAAGCTTTTAAATTAATTAATAATAAGAAAACAAATGATCTGTGGGGCATTTCCGTTAACGTTGTGAAATCATTAATTGATATTGTTGCACCCGAGTTAGCATTAATATTCAATAATTGTGTTGACTGTGGTGAGTTTCCAGACTTAATGAAACATAGTAAAATAATTCCATTATTTAAATCAGGTAGTACTAGTGACCCCACTAACTTCAGACCGATATCTGTACTACCCACTTTTAGTAAAATCTTTGAAAAAATAATTTTAACTCAACTGCTTAATTTTTTCAACATTAATGATTTATTTCACACCAAACAGTTTGGTTTTACACGGGGTCGCTCAACAACCGATGCTGGTGTTGAGTTAATACTAAATATATTTGAAGCCTGGGAGGAATCACGTGATGCGCTTGGCGTTTTATGTGATTTATCCAAGGCTTTCGACTGCGTTGATCATGAAACATTGGTCGCGAAATTGCACCATTATGGAATTAGGGGTGCAGCATTGGAATTGATGAGTTCTTAAACTTTTATTCAGTGAAACTGCAGTGCTAAAGGGTATCTCGGCCGCGGATATAATATAAATGTAAAACTCTTGAATGTATCAATACTTGAGAAATTAAGAAATTGGTATAGTTTAAGTAAGTATGTAGTATTTACCAAATCTTGTATGAAGTGTATGCTGTCGCTCCAAAAAGTACTGAGTATGCCAGATACTTGGATGAAAAACGTCGCAAGCTTTCATCATGTTTTTTGTAGCTATTATTATAATATCTCTGGCAAATATGAGGGTGAATAACACCAACAGTAGTTACAATCCTGGAAACTTCACCAAATTGTGGCACTTTACGCAGTTTTGTTATTTCTTTCGGTATCATAAACAGACGTGAAGTAACGTTGTACATTTTTTAAACTAACAAAAAATATTTTTCCTTTCTAGAAAAACAAGAATTGAAAGAAATTGAGATAATACTTCCACTTCCATTTGGTGCTATTGACAATCACTTGACAATCGACAGTTGTCAGTTGGAAATTGGAATTTTGTTGTAACATGCCATAGACGACGAAAAAACAAACATGACAAACGATGATAAAAGATTGCAAAAGATTGATTATTGCCAGCGTTCAAGTAGGTATTTTACCAATTTTAAAGGAATAAAATTAATACTTATCACAAATGAAGAAAAGTTACGAGAATATAATCTTAATAGTTAGTAGGTACCAATTTGGCTGTGTTATTCTTTTCAATAATGCTCCTGTGGAAAAAATAGCACTAAATCAATCAAGTATTTAAAGATTTTGTATTTTTACGTTAAATTAGGAAATATATTTTAGGGAAAATGATAAGGTTCATCTGGCAACTAGCTTTTTAATCTGTGACATACCCAGATATTTAATCTATGGATTTTTCCGATTAGTCTGATTCTATACTCTATGGTTCAGTTTAGGGAGGAAAAAGAGCACTGAAAAAGATGTTGAGAATATTTTATTTCACATTTTAATTTAAGATAAATTGTGCATACATAGTACATATTCATAGTGTTAAAGGTAAATCAGTTCTGATAATATTATCAAGACTAGGTATTAATTAGATAATTTTTAATTTCCATCATGTCGCAGTGCTAACATTTCATTTTTCTCGTTTAACGTAGGTAATAGAAAGGTAGTGAGTTATGTAACCTTGAATCACGAGTTTTCAGTATTGATCTCTCATCAATTATATTTGTGGAAAGTCCTGCAGTAAGGTGAGTAGGTAGCAAAAAAGATTTTAAGCCTTGCGTGAAATACCTACCTACCTTAGTCATGGCATTCTCGTAATCGGCGGCGCCTGCATCAAATTATTGATAAAAGGAGATAATAGTGAACGATTAAACAATAAAATATCTAAGCCTAGGATCCTATTAATTTAACTCGGCAATTAATTTGCTTTGCACAGTTGCACATGTAGGTGTTTTAGCAATTTATACGATTGACATTTCGCGACCTAACCTTGAAATTTCTATAAAGAAAAATAGAAGTAAAAAGTATGAAGGGCGTTGTAATATCCATTTAAATTAAGTAAGTTCTGTATATTGTATAAATACTTACGATTTGAATGCATTTTGGTTTAAATATACTTAATCAATAGTTTTTCAAATTGGTTGGATATTATGTAAATTTTTATAACATATGGGACTGGTACTGCTCATTCATCAAGTAAACCATTACAATATTTAATTTTACGCTTTTTATCACTTAAAAGTAAGTTATCTTTTAGTTGGAATATCGATTTTACAATTAAGTACTTATTTGGAAAATTATTTTTATCGTAATGTAAAATAACTTAAATAAAGTTAAGTATTATTTTTTGATGGAGAAATAAAATGTAAGTAATATGTTTTTCTCAATAATTATAAAATATAAACATGTTGAGATTTCACTGTACAAACAGTCTAAGAGAGAGACAGAGAAAATAAACATACCTTGTCAGTGTGCCAGTTGCTTTGACATTGTAACTAACCTACTTTACACTATTATCTTTCAGCCAAGATTAATCAACCAAGTACTTAAAGACATCACTTCATTAAATTCTTTGATTCTTTGGTTATTTTTAGTATCTCTCTATGCAAATATAAGGCCAGAATTACAAATACTTACCTATTGGTGTCATTTTCAATAAAGCATTGATGAAATCTCCTCTTCTCCTTCTTCTTCTTCTTGATGTTGGCGGCTCTGCAGGGCTTTTCCAGACCCTGTATCACATTGACCATTGCCAATCTTGATCACCCCCATTTTACAGATCCTGTCCAATACTGATTGCCGCCAGGAACACCAGCATGATGATAATTGATGAAATACTTTTGATGAATTGTTAAAAATATGTTTTGGTTATTTAAAAAGAAAAAAGAATATGATAAGCATCACTATTCACTTATAATTTCCCTAGGGCCTACACTTATGACAATAGTGCAATTTGACCATCAATCTTTTAGATTTCAGTCTGCCTCCTTACCCTTGATCTATTTAGGCTGGAACAATACATTATTATTTCACTTCAGATGAATAGACACAATTCTTTCAAGATTTATGGCCAATGCCTGTTAAATTTAATGATATTTTAATTTCATTGTGGATTTTGGTTTTTTTTTAGTTTTGAACCAATAATTAATTATTTATGTGACCAATTTCACCTGGAAAATATTTTAAACCTTAGTACCATTTCTCACCTCATAAATTCTTAAAGACAACAAACAAAACATGCTTTTAAATTTTTATTTTCTGTCTTTGTGTTAATTTTTTTATGAAATCAACAGGATTGGCAGTACAAGTAAAACCAGAATTTCAAATCAAGACTAAAACATGCATCGTGCACGGATAGCACTCCAGGCTTCAACCAGAACTGGCTCCACAGAAAGATTTGCATCATGGCTTCTCAACAAACCTCAGGTAGAATTTTATTAAGATCTATAATGTACTAAATTTCATTTTGTGTCTAATAAACAATTGTAAATGTATGAAGCGAAGTGTTTTATAATTCACTAGTAAATTTTAATGCCCAGCAAGCTAGCACATTGGGGGTAGTTCTGTTGTATTAAATCTCGTAAACCATAGGACATTAAAATTAGTGCAGGGAGCATTTAAGAGATATCAATACATTTAGGCAGGCCTATACGTTTTAGTCTAGTTTAGAAATTGTTTACAAGGGAACTAGCCACAGTACATCATAATGATTTTGGCTCTACAAGTATAAATATTTTATTTGATAAATAGATAAAATTTCCATCACAGAGAGTAGTCAGTCTGTGTACAAAGCTTTTGCAAAATACTTAAATTAACATGTTTACTTTACTTACTTATACACAATTTTTTATTAAGTAAGTAATTTTTTTTTAGCAAATACACTTTATATATTGCTGTAAATAGTTAAGAATATACAATTTTATTTGAACAATTGGCAAACATTTCCCAAAAACAATGTTCATTAAGCATATTGTATGTATATGTACTTTTGCTTGTTACTTTGAGCGAGTTGTATTATTTCTTTTCTTTTTCTCCAAATGAGAACATGTAAATTATAAGAAATTCTCTTATCATGATAAATTCTGCACTTGACATTGTTGCTGTTTGATAAATAAGTTTGATAAGTTTGGTGGATGTGTGGCATTTTGTTTTAGTAGTAATTACTTTTACTTTTTACTTTAACTTTATAAAGTACTTACTTGAAGGCCAATCTTTCTATCTGAGACTGGTCTTCGAACCATTTGAACTACATATGATCAGATTTGATGACACCAATATAGTGATAAGCAGCCTTGATTTTTTTTCTATTTAACTTTGTTATCAGTGAAAAGACGAGCCTCCTTTACATTGATAAAATATTATCAGTGGCAAAGATTAAAGTCAGACTAGGTATATTCATCATATTTTGTTTCGATTTTAATCGCTTACAATTTGTACTAAATGAAAACATAATTTGTGAAAATATTACAATTAATTTTATGTTTCTATTATGCTTCATTAATTACTTTGTGCATATAAAATATTACCATAAAACCTCAAGCTAGCCCTTGTACATTGTATTGAAGACACTTGCATTCCAACATGATATTTCTTCAACTGGGTTGTGAAATATCGGTAATTAAAGATCATCATATTAATAATTGTATTTATATGTATATAATAATAATGTCGTTAAACCACGAAATAAGACTAAATTACCAGTTTATAATCAAATATTTAAACTAACTGACGTGTCCTGGCTACGCACGTCGCGTGGACTACACAGAGTTCGAATCCTTGTTTTACCCCTTTAGGGATTGAATTTTCAAAAATCGTTTCTTATTCGAATGTTAAAGGCTCTTTATATTGTATTCTTCCATCTTTTTTGTACCAACATTCTTGCAAATAAATGATTATTTATTTATTGGATATCTACGTCATCTACATGATCAGCCCGATCCGTCCAGTAGTTTGAGCTGTGCGTTAATAGATCAACCAGTTAGTCAGTCAGTCAGCTAATCAGCTTTTCCTTTTATGTATAGATTTTTCTCTAACAGGTCGCAGTAGTAACAGTAAATGTCAACAGACTGAAGAGTTCCACGGCGGCAGAACCTTTCCTCAATGGCTCCAGCTCAGCGTATGTGGAGACCATGTACAATACATGGCTCTCTGACCCCAACGCCGTACATGCAGTGAGTATATTAAGTTGTTTAATTATTTTACTACATCCACAGCCTCTTTGTTTGGTGGGAGGCTTCAGCCTTGGCTAGTTACCAACCACCCTATCGGTAAAGCCAAGCGATGCCGTGAAAAAACCGATCGGGGTATGGAATTAATTGAAACTGCCAAGTTAGTCCGCTTTGATCTTAGACTGCATCATCACTTACCATCAGGTCAGATCGCGGTCAAGGGCTAACTTGTATCAGAATAAAAAAAACCGTCCAAGTGCGACTCACACTCGCTCACCGAGGGTTCCGTACTACAGTCGTATTTTTCGTCATTTTGCACGATAAATCAAAAACTATTATGCATAAAAATAAATAAAAATGTGTTTTAGAATGTACAGGTAAAGCCCTTTCATATGATACTCCACTTAGCATAGTAATCTTACTATGAAAGTTGATTATTTGTTGATGAACACATGTATGTATGTATGTATGTATATACTTTATTGCACCACAGAAACACAAATGACAGGTTACAAAAAGAAATCTTAATAAGTAGGTACAAAAAGGCGGTCTTATCGCTAAATAGCGATCTCTTCCAGACAACCTTAACGCTAGGGAAAAAACGAACAAATGGACAATGGGAGGTGGTGTAAAATAAACCTAAATACCAATAGCTAAATAAACTAAACCATATAATAAGAATATAAAATACATATTGTTAATACACTAATACATACAAATAAAGTATAATAGACATACATAAGACTACATAGATATATATACACATATAGATTTAAATAATAAACTATGCCGTTACTGATGATAGCAAAGAGATAGGTAATGATCTTTGACGTCAATTTTAAATTTGTTAAGGGATTCAGCACGATGGATTTGCGAGGGAAGCTCGTTCCATAAACAGATAGCAGTGACCGTGAAGGAATTCTTAAAGTATTTTGTCCGATGTGTAGGTGGCGCTAGAATGAGTTTTCCCGCTGATCGTAAAACTCTATCTGGTCTGTCATGGCCTAGAAATTTGAAATTTTCTTTTAAATAACTTGGAGTCATTGGATTGAACAATACACAGTACAGAAGAGAAACAATGTGCAGATTCCGGCGAAAGCGAATGGGTAACCATTTGAGCTTTGAACGAAATTCGGAGACATGGTCATATTTGCGCAAGCCAAATATAAACCTAATAGCAAGGTTTTGAATTCGCTCAAGTTTATTAAGTTGGTCCTCGGTTAAATCAATGTAGCTTGCGTCTGCATAATCGAGAATAGAGAGCAGTAAAGATTGAGCTAACATAATCTTAGTAGGAATGGGAAGCAAAGAACGTAGGCGCCTGAGAGAACCCATGGCAGCAAAGGTCTTTCTACTGAGTTCCTTTAATTGATGAGACCACGAGAGAGTAGTGTCCAAGTAGACACCGAGATTTTTCACAGTAGCACTATAAGGTATAACAACACCATTTAATGTAAGTATTGGTAGATTATCCCAATCAACCCTCGAAATCAAGCCAGCACCACCAATAATAATAGCCTGGGATTTACAAGGATTCACTTTTAAACCATAACTCTTACTCCATTCACTGACAGCCGCCAGGTCCCTATTAATAGTACAAATAGCAGAGGGCAAGTCTTCGAGAGTTGACTGAGTGTACACTTGGAGATCGTCTGCGTACATGTGATAGAGAGAAGTAATGATTTGGGAAATTGAATTAATGAAGATAGCAAAGAGTAAAGGAGACAACACGCCACCTTGAGGAACCCCAGCACGCAATTCGCACCAAGATGAAAACATACCTTCGATGCGAATACGCTGCCGCCGCCCACTGAGGTAACTCTGAAACCAACCAACCACTGATGGAGATATGTTAATGGAACGTAACAGACTCAGCAAGATGTCAAAATCGACGGAATTAAATGCATTGCTAAAATCCAGCAATACCAACACAGTGAGCTGTTTATTATCCATGCCCCGTCGAATGTCGTCGGTGACTTTTACTAGCGCTGTAGTCGTACTATGGCCCGACCGGAAACCAGACTGAAGGGGATTTAGAAGGCAATTTCTGTTTAGGAATAGGTACAATTGGTGGAAAACTAGCTTCTCAAGAACTTTAGATAGAAATGGGAGAATTGAAATAGGGCGAAATTCAGAAAAATGTGAGGCATGAGCCTTTTTTGGGAGAGGAATAATTTGAGCACTTTTCCAAGCTTCAGGAAATTTAGACGTTGAGATAGATACATTTAAAATATGTGTTAGAACAGGAATAACAACGTCAAGGATAGGTAAGATCATATTACGACTAACGCTATCATCACCCACGGCATTAGACGAGACTGATAATATGTTCTTTTTAACATCACATTCAGTGAAAGGATTGAAATTAAACGGTTGATAATCAGGAGCTGGCATAGATGAAAGAATACTCAGAGTGCGATCCTTATCTGAGTTATCGATTGTACTAGCTGAAGTAAAATGTTTATTAAGGAGATCAATATCAATATTCTGATGAGGCGAACTAGGGGATGCTTTACCAACTCCAAGAGATTCTAGAAATTTCCAAACTTTGGCAGGGTCGCCGTTTTCGACAGATTTGTGAATGTGGCGTCGTTGTGCGTCTCTACACGATGTATTGCAGCGATTCCGAGCTTTATTATAATTCCGCTGATTTTTATCAGACTTTTCGGCCTTAAGTTTACTTTTCGCAAAGCCTTTATTCATAATAAGTTTTTTGAGATCATCTGTTAGCCAAGGTGCTGGTAAATGTTTGATTTTTATAGGCTTAACCGGAGCATGAACGTCGTAAAGCTGAATGAGAAAGGAGTTAAATAATTCGACTTTCATGTCAACCGTAGCAGCGTTAATAACAGCAGACCAGTCCAAAAGGCGAGCATCTTCAACAAGACGTTCTTTGTCCATTCCACTAAAACTACGTTGCAGAAGGATTCTCGATTTTGCTTTTGGTGGACGGACTTTATATGAAAGAAATAAAAGATCATGGTGAGAAAAAACATCAGCCTCGTGCTGACCATGCTTCAGAACGAATTCAGGTGAGGAAACAATAATTAAGTCAAGCAAAGATGGGACACAATCGGGTTTATTATGAGTAGCAAGGAGCGGCAATATATGTAGATTACACGCATCGGTAACCGACTGTAACTTTTTACACCGATTGTCGCCTTTGAGTAAACAAGTGTTGAAGTCACCCATTACAATGGTATGACTATATGACGGGGTCAAATTTTCAAGTAAACGTTCAAAGGCAGAGAAATAATCAATGTGTAGAGATGGACTATAACAAACGCCAAGAAGAATTTTAGTATGGAACAGTGTAACTTCAATGAATAAATGTTCGGCCGCATTAGAGGGAGGAGGCTGAGTGGACGAACTCACGACCGCAAAGGGAATGTAAGATCGAAGGTAAATCGCCACCCCTCCACCCCCCCTGCCAATACGGTCGTTGCGTATAAGAACGAACCCTGGTAAAGAGTAAGAAGTGGAGGGTAAGCAGGGCTTTAGCCAAGATTCAGAGACAAGAATGGCGTGAATGTTACGAGATTCAAAAGACGCAAGCATTTCAGAGTAGTGAGCCGGAATGCTTTGTGCATTCAAGTGAATGACATTGAAATTTTTCAGAGAATCTGAGAAGTACGAAGTAAGGGCATCATTAAGTGGAATAGAAGATATTGTACTGTGAAAGCTAACCTCACTAGATGAATCGATAACTGACGGCAAAGAATAGAAATCACCAGAATCATCAGAAGTAATACTTATATTATCTAACGACATAAATTATAAATAAAAATAAAATAAATAAATAAAATAAATAAAAGAATAAAAACAAAAACCAAATATCAAAATTAAAACAAATACATACAAAGGTCCCTAACCCGCCAGTAGTCTGAAAGAGATTTACATAAGTATAGAAGTTAAGTATAAAAATTAATCAACAGAAATATCAGAATAAAAAAGGACAAAAAAAAAAAAAAGAAAATTTAATTATTTACAAACATTGATTAAAATTATCGTACGGTCTAGGTAATTTAAATCAAAACAAGCCAAAAAAAGAAAAAAGAAAAATTAAACTAAAATCACATTACAAATAAGTATCTGTTATAAATAACGTTACACTACCGGAACGTATGAGAGTTTTTAAGTGACGTTACCGACTATAGATACCACTTTCCGAACGCTATTGCTATGTCAAAGTCAAGCCGTGAATCCGTCAATGTCTGTACGTCACTGTCAGGTGTCAATCACAGAGTTGAAAATCATAATACATATTACAATCTGTAAATACGAATAATAAATTTAGAAACCGGGCTAACAAATCAGTATTTTAAGATTATGATAAAATAAACCTTTGAGCTTAGTAATTAGTACAGAAAAAAAATATATATACAGATACGCTTAGATCGACATACATGTGACACGTTAGATGTACACAGCTAGCGAGCAAATAGAATTCATTTTTTAACAACTCTCTTGGAACGCATTTGAATAGGCCTGGTATCCATTGCCGCACTTGCGACTACTGCTGCAGCAGACGAGGCCTGCGTCACCACTTCAGTACTCGGAATAGCATCCAAATCACGTCTAGAGCCGATGCGGTGCCGCGTCTGGTCAGGTCCTAATACCAGGATGGTGCCATCCTTTGTCCAGCACCTGGGGACCCCGAAGCGTTGGCGTGCCGCTTGAAATAAGGCATGCCGACTTTTGGTCAGGAATTCTGACAATGTGATTCCGGAGCCTTTAAGATGTTTCTTCGCAAGCCATACCTTATCTTTCACAGAGAAGTCCTTGAATTTTACTAGTATAGCCCGGGGCTTGTCACCACTAGGCTGACCCAGCCGATGGGACCGGCTAATGGCCTCAGAAGAGATACCGGAAACTCCCAAGCGGTCAGACAATACCTTGACAATGCAAGCAGATGTGTCTTCCTTCTTCTCCTCCGCTACGCCGTGTACCAACAGAATCTTCCTCCGAGACCTCATCTCCATGTCATCATGTTGCCGGGTCAACAGTTCAACTTGCAGCTGCAGGTTCTCAAGAGCAGTTAGAACAAATGATCGGAATGAGTTGAACTGATGGTTGATGTCTGAAGTTGGACTCGACGCAGGAGTTGCAGTCCTCAACTCTGTCTGGAAGTCAGCCATCCTCAAGTTGAAGTGTTGCGTTAGATCTTCAATGGATTTTTTAATAGATTCCATAATTGAGGTTATGAAAGTGTGGTGTGTTGAAAACAATACTAACAGTTGTTCTGGATTATTATATCAGACCAAGCTGGCGGGAGCTGGGACGTCACAGGTACATTATAAATACTTTTACTTTGTTTAAACAATTAAAAATAATTGATAGCAGTAAAACACATATTAATTTTTTTTGTGTGTGATCACAATATATTCACAGTTTTCGGATTTGATCCTTTACTTGTGCTATAGGACCTACCTACCTACCAAATTTCATGATTCTAGGTCAACGTAAGTATATTATTCTATAGGTATTCTTGACAGTCGTACGAACAGACAGACAGACAACGAAGTGATCCATTAAGGGTTCCTTTTTTTCCTCTTGAGGTACGGAACCCTAAAAAGCCTAAAAAGATGTCACATAGCTGTCTACGGAGATGTCTAGACAGCAATCAGCTTTCTCGCGCAGTGCTGGAGGAGTGTAGAGCCAAACTTGTGTCTGACATAGAAACCTGCCTAGGTAAAGTGTCAGAATGGGGCGCACAAAACCTAGTGCAATTTAACCCAACTAAAACACAGGTTTGCGCGTTTTCCGCCAAGAAGTCCCCTTTTACACTGCCTCTTCTCTTTCAGAGCACTCCCCTCACACCTTCCAACAGCATTGGGATCCTTGGAGTCCACATTTCGAGCGAGGTTCAATTCCGCGATCATTTGGAAAGCAAGGCCAAATTAGCCTCCAAAAAGCTTGGGGTGCTCAACAGAGCAAAGCGGTACTTCGCGCCCGAGCATAGGCTCCTACTCTATAAGGCGCAAGTCCGCCCTCACATGGAGTACTGCTCCCACCTTTGGGCTGGAGCACCCCAGTACCAACTCCTTCCATTTGATCGGATCCAAAGGCGGGCTGTTCGACTTGTGGACGATCCCAAACTAACCGCCTCGTTGGAAAGCCTGGAGCACCGCAGAGACGTTAGCTCTCTATGCGTGTTCTATCGCCTGTATAATGGGGAGTGCTCTGAAGAGCTTTTTGACCTCATTCCACCCTCTTTTTTCTACAACCGCACCGCGCGCCACCGTAAGGAATTTCACCCTCACCATCTGGGTGTCTGGTGCACTTCGACCGTCCGCTGCGCCAGATCCTTCTTTCCACGCACGTGCAAACTGTGGAACCAACTCCCATCGGCGGTGTTCCCACTAGATTATAACATGGGGTTATTCAAGGGGCGGACCAACAAATTCCTAAAAGGCCGGCAACGCATCGGCGGCTCCTCTGGTGCTGCAAATGTTCATGGGCGGCGGTAATCACTTAACATCAGGTGACCCGCCTGCTCGCTTGCTCGCTATATCTATTAAAAAAAAAAAAAAAAAAAAAATCACAGTGGGGTCACAGGGCGAGGTATATTTACCAATGGGCATAAGTAGGAAGGACAAACTGTAGTTATAGCAGTGAATTTATTTATTATTCTACGAGTATGTACGTAGGTACTACGACCGTAAAGCTGCCTCGTCTGCAAACATTTCCCTCAAAATCGAACTTATCTAGCGGAAAAGTAGCATTTATTAGGGTGTTATCCACGTAAGCGGAGCGGATCGAAAAATATCACGTCAGTCAAAAATCTGTTTGGTCCATGGATTAAATCAATGGAATAGTCTGCTAAAGATGTCTCCGCCCTGCTCAGTTTAAGTGGACAGGCACCAGTGGCGTGCAGTTCATATAGGCATAAAGTCACTTGATAGTTGAGTTTAAAGCTTATTTTTCATTGACCTGCCAGTAAATACATTTAGGTAGGTACCCTACCTAAATGTCCGCCTACCCTGGCTTCAAACCCTGTGCACGTCACTGACACCCTTACGATACAGGAGTTTCTAATATAGAGTACAACCTGTTTTTGCAATGTTGTCAAATACAATGCAAATGCTTAATTATATTTCATCCAAGATCTAGAAAATTGCTTATCCTATATATAACATTTTCTTTTCTTGATAACAAGATTAGTTGTTAAAAGAACACTAAAACAAGAAACATTTCTGAATAAATCGGTAAGGTCTTTTACTAATGAGTAGTGTTTTTATGGAAGTTACTTTGTATATCGACAAGCAATTCGTAAGTAATCATAATAATTTATTTTGCCAGATTGTGAGTTATTATAACAGGAATTGTTTTATAATGTTGTTTTTCGACGACGGACGATAGGATATCATATCAGATTAGACTTATAGCGTTGTCATATTATTGTGGTACCATTCAGTCCAGCGATCTAATATAGGTACGTAAATATATAATGTAAGCAACGTTGTCCGACGTTGAGTCGCTGACCGATTCAATCCACTCCACTAACTGGACTGGATTGGACTGCATTGAGTCTACTTTTCAATCTAGCTTGGAGTGTGTCCAGTGTGACTAGAATGTCTAGAGTCTAGACGCCAAATCCGATTTCATTTCAGCTCTGAAAGCAATTTACTAGATTTAGCTTCTGAAATAATATGATCGGCTTTTATTACCATCTTACCATTCAACCTATCACTATTCACTACTAAGCACATATTGTGGCTAATTCCATTGTACACAATCTATAAACTAAACTAAAATGTCACGCCTAAATCTATTGCTATCCCTTTCATAATTTTGCTTGCGGAAAAGGATGGCACTAGATTTAGACCTGTTAATTTAGTTTAGTTTAGAGATTGTGTACAAGAGAATCGGCCCCAATATCTCTACTCAGAATGTAAAAAGTAGTAAAAGTTTAAATGTTTTTATTTTGAATGAAAAGGATTCAGGCCAGTGAACCACGCTGGCCTAGCGTAGATTGGCAGACTTCACACACCTTTGATAACTTTATGGAGCATGCAGATTTCTTCACGACGTTTTGTTTCGCCGTTAAAGAAAGTAATTATTTAATTACTTAAACATACACAATTCCGAAAAGTTAGAAGTGCGTGGTTGAAAGCGAACCCCGGAATAGGAGGCCGACGTTTTAAGTATAGGTTTTGTTACCGTAATACGCTAACTTGTGCGAGGAAAATCACTGGAGAGGAATGAATAGATTTGCCACAATGAAGAAACAGCCGGGCATTTATAGTTTGACGTCTGCATTGTCAAGGTTACGCTGTGAAATTTTCAATACGTGCAAGGTCAATTTGCTGGCGAGCTCTAACTCGATCCGTTTAACGCTCGGCTGACGATTTATGAAGAATTATGTAAATCCGCTCCACTGGCGGTTCTTACCGGTCAAAACATCTCGCTCCGAAAATATTTATGGATCAAATGTTGTAATTTGTTACTAATTGGTTGGAGGCGTTTTGTCGTGATCAATTTATTCATTCTTATAAATCAGACATGTTAAGCATAATATTAATAAATAATACCCGTGACTCTATGTTAACTAGTTATAACCCGAATTCCGATTGTACATATGAACACTTGAATTCATAAAAAATTCAATAACCAAAACTACAATAACTTTTAATATATTAAATCATAATAATAATAAATTAAATTATTTTTTACTTTTTAGTGTTTGTGGTTATTGAAGTCGGTTTTTTTTGAATTTTTTTTATTTCACATTTTTTAGTGGCCCTATTGTATTAAAATATGATATGCTTGGTTAAAACCCTACTGTTTACTAAGCTAGTACACTGATCGCGAGCAATTCACTCTTATCTATTAAGGAGTTCCGGAGTCCATCTCCGAAGATATTCATCAGATCTTCACCAAACTATGGGACCACCTCTGAAGTATGACGTACCAAACAAAAAAAATAATCATCAAAATCGGTTCATATTTGGCGGAGAAATTGTGTAACGAACATACAAAAAAAACATACAGTCGAATTGAGAATCTCCTCCTTTTTTTGAACCTCTATCTTTTTTAGTTCAGTTGATTAACGAGATTTGTATAGCGAAGAAAGGAAAACATTTCCCTTACAGATAAGTAACTGATGTAAAATATTACATATGCCATAAATAAATAAAAATACCTATACCTATAGAACTAGCAGCTATGAGGCACTGTATTAAATCTAATAATTGTATGCTTTTATCAACAATGTGCACTCGTCTAGCCATCTATAGACATGTACTTGGAAACTTAGCTATCTGTAGATAAAATTATATACCTATCTGCGTGACTGTAAACTTATGACGTGATATATTATTATCTAAATGCAAAGATAACGAAAACTTATCTACTTCGGACAGTGACGTGGATTATGTTTTTGTGTTCGGGCTTCAAAAATTTAGGTACCTATCATTTATTTACTAACATGTTGCACTATTAGGGATGATTTATGTCCAACACGTGGTGGGCGCGGGCCGTGCCACGTACGAGGCGCGGTGAAGCATAAATTGCTTCTTATAAAATGTTCGTGATGTTTTGAATCCGTGCCTCGTCCACGCCTCGTACGTAGCACGGCTCGTGCCCGCCACGTGTTGGCAAATCATCCCTCATGGTTTTCACATACACGTACCATTTTTTTTTTTTAAATTAGAACGTCAATAAAACTGAAAATGAACACAAAATGTTAACTTTCCTATTTTGTTTCTCATTCACCTTTTTCTGTATTAGGTACTACTTGCCCAATGGTCAGACATGAAAAAAAGTCCCAAGATTTTTAATTTTGTGAAAACACTATGAACGTAGTTAGACAAATCAGGCATGACAATTTTTTTTTCAGTGCAGAAATGAAAACTTAAGACAATTTATTTGTTTGCGGTTTTGGCAATTTGTCTTGGTAAACAATACGTCATAGTAATAAGCGCAGACAATTTTAGTAAGTACTTGGTAAGTACATGAATACAGTATTGAAATATGTACACTCTTATTTTTAGGTTGTTACTCGGTCCCAGATTTTATTTACTGTACTTAATAACATATGTTCTCGTAAGTTTTCTACGAGATCAAATCCGTGTATTAAAAAATCTGATACTATATTTTGAAACTGATCTTTTCTTCTCTTCATTGGTTATTTTCTAAGTCAAGGGTGGTGGGTGGCATACTCTTTTAAATATGAGGTTTGCCACATTGTTGAAGTATCTGCAATATTGTATGAAAGATAAAGTCAGAAATTTGTAGATCCTCCTCCCATTTTTAGGCTCTCTTTTGGGTTATTAGATACATATTTGTAATTTTGGTATGATGTTTTAGTAATATGCGGTTTAAAAGCAAATAAACAGATTGTTTTGGATGATTGAACTTTAATCTTTTTCTCTGTTGTTTACTTTTAAATCATCAAAAAGCAGACAAATCTTTGAGGTTCAACGTGCAGTACGTAATGCGCACCGCCCGCCTTTACACTACTAAACATGCAGGAAAAGCAAGCACCACAACAACACCACACAAATCTTATGAAACACACTCAACCTATGTCTCTTTCCGACATCGGAGCATCGGAGATGTAGACTCCACAATTCACAATTGCGGAAGTGCAATAATTGTTCTTGTGTATCTTGGACTTCCGCAAAGCAACGCCTGCTTATATCCAATATTGATAGATGAACCAGTGCGCGACGGAACAGACACTTCTTCCGTCTTTCCTCACTTCGTACCACCAAATAGATTGACAAATCATCCACTGCGCTACGGTTCAAAGTTACAGTTGTTTTTTGCCGTGCTGTAACAGCAGTGTTTCTTTCAGTCCTGGGACGCATTCTTCCGTAATGCGACCAACGGAGCACAGCCCGGCGTTGCCTACACACCGCCACCAAATCTGGCGCCGTACTCTAAAAACGAAGTGCCCCTTACGTCACTCGTTCCAGCATCCGGTGGTATGCCTTCAATCTCAGCCGGTAAGTACTTACAGGATAAACTTAATCTCATACAGTAAAAAGAAAAGTCCTGATTCATCAACGCCCATGGATCCCTTGGATCTAGAAATTTTACACTAACGTCTCCTTCATAATGTAGATAAGGAATAAGACCAGATTTTGCGAAATTCCTACGCAAGCCAAGCCGCGGGCGGTCGTTAGTAGCAAGTAAAAACAAAAAGTATATACAAAACAAAAGAGACTTCGATATAAATCTAACACCCTGGCTTCGTTCAGGTGAAATTCCTGAACATCATCATCAACATTCATTAGCGGAGGTGTTACTATTTTATCCTTAAGTTTCTCGATCTAGCTTTAAAAATATACAGACGGTATATTGTTAGATCACAAAGACGATTTAGGATTTGTTCATTTCATAAAGAATTGCTAAACATGAAAGTATCGAAAAAGAATCAGACTTTATTGCTATCGATTTGACGGAATACTGTGCTATTATTTCGTACACGTTATAGGAGTATTTTGTCCCGCAATGCGACATTGCGCAATCGTCTCGCGAAAGTACAGACCTTATCTAGGACTTTACGATAGTGGCTTTAAGCCAATATCTACATATGTATAATAATATCATCGTTTATGTATTCGGCAAACTTGGCCTATCTACCTGATTAAATACAACTAAGCTAAGCCAAGGCTTTCTTGAATCTTTGAAGACAGCTATAAAAGATTTCAGATTATGAATTTAAGAAATTGCTCAAAAATCAACATATATATCAACAAATCTAATAATCTAATTATGCCGGATTTTGGACTTGGATTGTTTCGTACTTAAATAAATAATAATATAATAATTTTTATTTAGTCAATAATACCTGTTTACTCAAAAATAAATATGAATCATGCAACTTCAATAAAACTTATAGTCCGTGACAGGCTGCGATGGCAATCGGGGTATGAGGCGGGGGGACGCCCGGCACACCTGCACGTCATCCGGGCTCGCCCGCATCTGGTTAGCGCGAGGGCTGTGCGGGTGTGCGGGGCGTTCCCTCCCCGATTGGCATTTCGACCTGTCGCGTACTATTAATGTAATACTGCATAAGTATTATTAAAATGCAATTTGAGAGTAAATAACGTTACTTTCGTTCCGCCAAACAGGACAGCTATTTTGAGGCCGCCATCTTTTATCGAGGTGTGTTAAATATGCCATAGATTAAAAACTCTATTTTGCCAAAAAATTAAAAGAAGTTTTACTTTAACCTTTCCTAAAGGTCAAAGTTATTAAAGCACTAATATATTTTTTCAATCGCAGGGTCACCTATCAATGAAAAAATCATCGACGACCATCTCGCCGTGCAAGCCATTATCAGGAGCTATCAGGTGAATCAATATACTAATTTACTCTCAACACTTTCTTATATTTTGCACATTTTGACCTCACTTCTACTTATCCTTATATTCCTATTCAAGGTTTCTCGCAACTTATCTTTAAAATGTTTTAATTTCACGCTTGTGTCGTAAATCCAGTACGAGCAGGAAAAGTCTTAAACTTAATTAATTTATTAGGCGTCGATCTCAGATCTTACTGCCATCGGTCTAGAGTTCCTTTCATACTGTAGCGTAGACAAGTTTTGAAGCTAGGGTTAGATAGGCAGATACCCATTTAGTGACAGGTTATAGAGAAAGGAGGATTGAACTAGGATAAGCAGTGCTTCTATGCCTCTATGACCTGCGCGCCATTGGTTCTAAGGTCAGGCGTTTCGAATCCACTATAATCTATTCATTAAGGGACTGTGACAGTCAAATAAGCAAACCATTTGATACATCACTATTGACTATGCGTCCGAAGTAAAAAGGAAAGTTTCCGTCATGTTGTGATTTCTTAGTTCGATTATTTTGATTCAACTATAGCGAACTAGATGATGCCTGCGACTTCGTCCACGTGGATTTAGGTTTTTAAAAATCCCGTTTGAACTCTTTGATTTTCCGGGATGCAAGCTACCTCTGTACTGAATTTCATACCAATCGGTTAAACTTATAGCCCTTAAAGAACTCAGTGGAAACTTTTTGCTTTACCGCGATAAAAAGTAGCCTGTGTAAAGGACACAGGCTACTTTTTATCGCGGGATGTAAGCTAACGCCAAATTTCATCAAGATCGGTTAACGGTTGGGCCGTGAAAGCAGACAGACGGACAAACACACACTTTCGCATTTATATTTTTAGTATAGATGATGAATGATGTCTTTGTCGGTCAGTTTTAAAAGGCAGAACGCAGATCTTAATCTAGAAATTGTATACCGCTGGCGGTGGGATCGACACCTTATATACAGGGACATCTTGCTTGTACACAGCTTAAAGTTGACCCTGCATGATAATAAATAATGAACAGGTCTCCTTACGATATTTTTCTTCAGTAAAAAGTTACGAGTTGTAAACAAACTGACCTTAGATCAAAACTCAAAAGCAGCAATTTTTCACGGATTCACGTATTATGTACTGTAGAAAGCACTCAAAGATTCACTAAGTAGGATCTGATTACTATATAAAAGGCATAACACTCGCCTACTATATTTAGTATTGAATATTATTTGAAAGCATTACATCACTTCCATTGCAAAGTAAGCTATATTGTTTGCGTTTGTGGTGTGCCCCTTATTCCCCTTATAGTATAAATGTACCATGTAATGAATAACACCAACACCTGATATAAGAATTAAAACATTAAATTGTGACAAGAGCCGATCGATCAAAGAAACAACAATTTTGTCGGTCTGTGACGTTTGGATAGTTAAAGGATGCCTGTCCACTGAAGTGGAACAGAGCGGAGGTATAAAGCAGACCAGATTATTGTCAATAGTTTAAGTAGTTAACAAGTCACCTCACAAAAATCTGAGTGGTCGACTGATCATAATGTACGCTCGGCTGTGCTTTAGTGGACAACTAGAAAAATTTTTATTCAGGCATAAAATGTCATGTCTCGTATCAACTGATAATAACCGTTAGTTTGGTAAGCTTATTAAATTAGGAACGCATAATTAGCGTTGGAAGTTTTTAATTTAATATTTTGAATAATAACTGAGCGAAAAATGAGTGAAGTAGGTAGACAACATATTACGCGCGTCTAAGGAAATTGGCATTGCAGTTTAAAAACTCGTGTATATTTGGGCGTGTCCGCAACATATTTCAATAAAGATTGTAATATAACTCATTAGGCTCGGATCTACCTGTGATGTTGTGTTTCCACTAAAACGAATCGGAACGGAAACATGTGTTTTCGACCAATTAGATTATTGAGAGATGACGTGATAAAATTATTATGCCATCAAACAATAACCTGATTGGTCTTTTAAACGTGTCTCCGATCCGCTCCGCTCTGTTTGAGTGAAAACGCACCGTTATAGTAACATTTTTGGTCAGTGACAGTGTGCCAAACAATGGTCAATAGTCATTGCTTTAAATGGCTAACCATTTTTGTGCGGTGAATATGAGCGGTAAAAGAAGTGAGCTAGACAATAATGACAGTTTATTTTCGTATCCTTGAACAGTGACCTAGCAGTATCGAAAGGAAAAAGAGTTGTTCTTTCTTCTTTCCGGGTAGGTTTCCGCACTTAAATTATAACAAAAAGAGTTGTTGTTCTTGTTTGTTTTTTTCCTAAATCGCCGCTCATCTTCCTCGTATATCTCTGATGAACAACCAACCTTTAAGTAACACCGTCACTGGTGCATAAGTAAAAAGTTTGCAAATGTGTTTTGAGTTGAGTTGAAACACGCCTAAATATGTACTAGCTGGAATACCAAATATGTAGAGATACAATTAAATTTTGGCGAATGCTCCAGCTGCAGTGACGTACACGCCTAATTTATCGGAGGCCATTATCGCACTTTGCTTTCGACATGGGGTTTATTGGTTGATAAGTTTTATAGGTCCAGTCTAATTGAATATGTGTAGGTTTTACTACCGAGTAATAAAAAACGTTCTAGTAATACCTACACACCTGTGTAGGTATTATTAGAACGCTTATAAAATGCTGTAAATTTTTTTGAGCAGTTTGACCTTTGAAATATTATTTATCCTCACGTAGGTTTCCTCCTTAAAATCTTGTTAATAATCCGTTGCTATTAAATTACACGTATTTGTATTCATTTTCAGTGACAGATAATAATTATAAAGTTGGTAATTTAGTGGCCACCCTAAGATTTATTAAAATTACTAAGGAAAATAAACAGGAAACATTGAGTTGCCTATATTACTTATTTGGAATTAATTGGTTAAATTGTATCCATTAAAAAATTACGTAGAATGCTGTAGCAATAACTACTTTACTTACTATAAGTTGGTAAATAACTTGTTAGTAATAAGTAGATGTTAAATAAGTGTGGGGTATATTTTGATTTAATCTAATTTGTAAATTGTTAATAGTAGATAGAAAAAAATGGGAGTAGCCATAGTCTCTCCTTTTGTAAATAATTTCTTTTACACATAGTTAATAAAGTATTAATTGAATTTTGTTTAACATATTCATGAGAGTCAAGTGTCAACCGTCCGTCGTCTTCACCATAGTAAATAGATGAATTTCATAAATGATAAAATAATATTGGTTAATATTAGTACGATTACAAACGGATTGGATTGGAACGTTAGGTATAAGCAGCAGCGTTACGGTTCCTTCACACATTGACGTTTCCTGGATCGTGATTTAGGACCAGTGTCGACTGAAGTGGAGATGGTTAGCGAACCAATCAGATAATTGGTAGATGACGTGTTTTTCACATCATCTATCCATAATCTGATTGGTCTGCTAAATACACCTCCGCGTAGATGGATGCTGGGGTTTAAAATTAATTGTTTTACTTTATAAGTTGTTCGTAATCTTCTATGAGCATGTCTACAGGTTGTTTAATTAATCATTAATTTACCTGCGTGTACCTATGTAATGGGTCGTCCGTCATACATCATTCGTTATTAATAACGATTAGTGACTATATAAACATGCTCATAGAGGATTATGAGCCACTTTAAAAATAAAAACCATTCATCTTCAATCACGATTCACAAAACGTCGAAGTGTGATCGAGCCGTAAGTGAAGGTATGAATGTGGCGTGTACGCACTGCGGGCTAACGTGAGGTGGTGGGGGTGCGTAGGCTCGCGGGCACCTGGCGGCGGACGTGGACCCGCTGGGCATCACCACGGCCAATCTGCCCGCGCTGGGCATGCGCGCGCCCAACTCCGAGCTCATCATGAGGAAATATTTCAACTTCGGTACGCACCCGAACTTTGCGCAATGTTCGCCGCGAACGATGCTAAGCTAGTACTAACTTAGTTTGTGTCGGAATTAGGATGCGTAGCGTAGAACGAAATAAACCCGTTGCTAGTCGAGCGCTCCATTCTTATAGCTTGGCTCATTGAAGCGTTTTATATCAGAGCTAAGAAAATGCAGCGCCCCTTCTGATGGGTGTGATACATCGCTCGCTAAGCATCCTCGCACATCACTGGCAGAAGGGCAGTTATGATGGTTGCCGATCATATTCCATCGTTTTCACAAAAAAATATTCTCTAAAGATGAACTGTTCTGCCCTTAGCACACATCGCTACGAGTTTTTTCATACTTTATTTTCCACCACAAGTTCAGCTTAACTTGAACTTGGAGAAAAACGAAATAGATACGTATCAAATTTAGAACATCCCCTTTTTAAGTTACTTGGATTTGTTGCAATGCGTGCTAAGCTGAAGAAAGCTAGTAATAGCTTAGCTCTGTTCGCAGTGGATATTCTGCATTGCGCCGCCGGTTGTATGGAAACAATCACGTTTAACTTTCTTTTTGTGGAATCTATGTATTAATACTTTGTTCATTTTACTGTTTTCTATTGACCGAGTGCCCAATAGCAAAATACTTCCACTGATTGGGTTATAATTATTGATACAATTCTGGTGCTTTTCAATCTGCTTTTTAGTATCGAGACATGTAACGCGAAAAAAGGTATACAAATGACAAATAGAAAATAGTATAATGGAACTGGTAAAACAAAAATGTCTGTTTGGCGTAACTATATTTTAATGAGCGATGCTTACACGACCTTAAAGCTCTTTCTGTAAACACAGGAAATAAGGGACATCTTCCTACGCGTCTATACCTAGCGCAAAAATAAGTCTCGTAGATAAAAGAATTCTTTTTCCTGGAATGTTTCACCACGCGATGTGTTGTTATTAGAGATCCGGCGTCATGTTGTTTATGTTTCCAAAAATGATATACTTAACTGCATACAAACAAGACTTTAGGTGTTTTCCCCCTACTCTGTGTATGTGAAGCCTTCTTCGACCTTCCGACATTTTGGCATTTCCCTTTCCAGTACGACTTAATACTATAAAATTACATTTAAGTGTTATCTCTTTCATATTTCCATGTATTGTCCAATAGTTACGCCAACGACATTGTATTTTGCATAATAATATGTTATTTGCATTTCATAATACACCTTATATCACGATCATCATAAAGTACTACATATTTAAACAGCAGCGAATATTGTGGCTAATTCTGTCAAAGGTACACAATCTCTAAACAAAGCTTTGACAGAGTCCCAATCGTGCTATCCTTTTCCGCAGGGAGCGTAATGAAAGGGATAGCAATACATTCTAAAATTTAGACCTGTTATATTAGTTGAGAAATTATCTACTACAGAATTAGCCACATTGTATGTGCAGTGTGATTGTTTTCAACTTTTCAGTTTGAGTTTACTATTTTACGTAGAGAAAAACAAATGTACCTTGCGATGCCTCTTTGCTTACTAATCAGTAGGTACTCTAAAGATAAAGGACTGTTTTAAATGTATGCATGTACGTTATTTCTTAGCCTAATAACCAGATTTGTTTGCAGTAGTCATATTGAAACATATACTACTATAGACATAAATATAATTGAATTTTGTAAGATGTAAAACTATTTTTCCAATCATTACTAACTAGATAGACCGTTCTTATGATTGCTAGTCTCAACGCTTAGGTATTAGGTTTATACTTATTTTTAATTTTATCAATATACTTTTTGGGGCTTGTTTTATTATACTCCTAATTAACTTGTAATAATAATAATTTATGGGTGTTTCTATTTTCTATGTTTTATAAGCAAGATAGTGAACTTCCAAAATCTCGCTGCAAGTTCGGCTGGTAGTACAAAATTTGAAATATTAAAGTAAACACGCAAAAAAAATCTATTCAGCACATGCTGGCTCTCTCTCTATAAGTAAAGAAAATAGATTTAGAATATCAGTAAGTAATAAGTATGTATGTACTTCTAGAAAAAAGTCAAAGAATTGCTGCTTGCATACATTTACTAAGTATATTCATTGTAATACGAATATCAACCTAACTTCAGTGTCTCTGATGGACACTCCGTGAATCATGACTTGCCCATGTCGTAATACTTAAATAGTCGCACTATTAGTAAATTTCCTCTTATGAAAGTACGTAGGGTATAATCGTCCAATCAAATGAATAGTTAGATACATGCGTTGATTATGCCACTTATAAAATTCCACTTGTAATAAGTATGAAAAATTGTTATACAACTAGTCTCGCGGTCACCTCGTGGCCCGGCTCGATCCGCTGGGCATCTCGACCGGGGACCCCAGCTCGAGCGGCGACTGGCACGGCGGCCTCCGAGCCTTCGCCAGCGAGGTGGTCATTAGGCAACACGTTCGATTCGGTATGGCCCACTCGTATTGCGTTTGGCGGCCGGCTAGCACTGGTTTATGAATGAGATCCAATTATGCGATAGAAACTTTTGATAGCTATATAAAACAAAGAAAGGTCAATGGGTTTTTAGGTCAATATCAAGGGAACAACCTCAACAATAATAATCACATGGGTCAGAATGGGTAGATTCGCAATCAAGTTATTTTTTAAAAAAAAATACTACATTACCAATTTCATTTCGATTTGTATGTATAAATGAATCTTCTACGAAAATCTATGTATCTTTCTTTAAGGCCTACTTTGCATGCTATTTAGAGGCCGGTTTCAACTTAGATAAAACATTATTTTCTTAGATCAGAAACGTTAAGTGTATACTTACGCAACATATAGAATCAGATGTTTCTTTAGTTCGTTTCTGGTCTTTAAAATTATCATGATGTTAGTTGACATGATGTTCTTCGCGCGCCCTAATATTATAAGCATGTTTCCGGCTTTAAATACGTTTAGATAATCCAAACGGTTTATAACTTCTTTGGATAAGGCGAGAGAGTAATTATTGAACGGATAGGTATATATATTTTTCCTAGTCGATTTCTGATCAACCAGTGTTATACTCTATTGTCCCAAATTCGCAATACGAGTTTGTAAATTGGTATCGGGATAATATTATGAAACTGTATCAAAATTTTATCGTTGCACTTTGCTTTACAGAGTTTTGCCCACTGGAAGTTTTATATCATGTTCACTAGAAATTATATAGTAGTTATCGCTTTTTTATTAATATATGAAAATTCAGAGTGTGTAAAGTATTTATTAACTAGTATAAGTACTGGTTTGGTGTGGGGTTGTATGGTTTTGCCAAAATTATATGAAGTATTATATATTATTAATAAACGTAATATTTTATTTTTGTACTAATAAAAATCAAAAATCTTGTACGTATTTGTTAAATGGGTTTGTTTGGTTTATATTTTAAAAAACAGGGCAATACGGGTTTTTTTCGAGTGATATGAATGGACAGTGAGCAATATAGTTATTTATTGATTTGACAGTTGGACTACGGCAAATAGTATACGGTTTACCCTGATTCCAAATGAATTAATGTAATTAATTACATTATTTGCTTTGTATATTATTATTAAATCAGATATTTTACGATTATTGTGTTTAACGATTAATATATTATTATATTATGGTACTAATCTCTTCGCATTTAATAGGGCTTATTTGATTGATTATATAATATTGAATTTGAGACTAGCTTTTTGATATTCGGTCGTCAAATCATAATAATCGTCTCTGTATATTGTAGAATTTTAGAAATATGTTAACAGCATAGTTGAATACTGCATAATAATCTCCTATTCATTAAATATATGCTTTGCAATCATATTCCTTTACTAGAGGGGGGAAATAATTTAGGTAAGAAAGAAGAAACAATTTTGCTATATATTGAAAAAATGAATTTATGTATTATGTTAATAATATTTATATGCAGTTAACAAGACTAATTGATAAGGCAAATTGACAAAAATGAAACTATGTGATGAACAATATGTTTATTATCAGCAGAAATAGTCGCCACATTTTTTTTCAGGTGTCAGATGAATATTACAATAATTAATTATTTATTGTAATGTTTCTTCGCAATAAAGCTCATTTCTATAAATAATGGAAATTTTAATTTTTTTATTGTTTACAGAATATCTTTTTGTAAACTGAAACATTGAATTATATAAAATCAAAATAATATTTTTCCTCGAAGAATATAAAATATACCTACTATAGGCATGGCATTACTTTTTCTCTCATGAGTCATGTGTGACGCAATTTTGTAAACTCACGATAGTGTCACATATTTTATTCTAATTCATATAAAAATAAATACAAATATTTGCATAAGAACAAATAAAGTGTAGAGATATTTTTCATTTTCATATTTAGTTGTTATTTTATATAAGTAAATGGAATGACAAACACATTATATTTTATTTTTTATTATTTATTTAAATGCTTCTTCTATACATGTTTTCAAAGTAACTATCTAACAGCAGGTTTGTTGTTATTTTGCTGCATTTATTTAACAAAATAAACTAAAACAGATCCGAGGACATCATATAGCGAAACTCGACCCCTTGGAAATAGCAAACCTCCAATTGGCCGATAAAAATCCACGGGAAGTGATACACAGCAGCTACAGGTTCGGTAAGGGGACGACCTCCATAATCTGGGCCATCGACGTACTTTGTTTATGGGTAGTTATGGCAATGCAGTGACGTAGAACCTAAAGACATTTCTATTGAGTCATATTTTTTTTGCATTTTATTTTGTAAATATTTTTATTATTATTTAGTTTTGCATCGGACTGTACGCCGTAACTACAAAAAAGAAAACGCACAAGTCCTCGGCACGCACGGCCATCAAAATGTACCAATGTTCTCCATATTATAATTGCATGACATTCTCACTTTGTCTCATAGCGCGCATGTGCACGCGTTGGTATACGATGTAGAAAATATTTTTTGTCGCATATATATCCCTAATATAGTGCATGATGTATGTATAACTACATAAATTTACAAATGATTACTAATACGTATTGTATGTTTATATTGACTATTACGTACACATTTTTAGAGATAGATAAAAGATTAATGAGGTAACCTTGAGTGATAATTTTACTTACCGGTCCTGGACCGCAGCCAATGGTATATTTCGACATCCATCGTACGCATAGCATTATAATACGTAGGGACAACAATACAACTGGTCAACATAATACTCGCTATTGGTAAAACACATTTATATCATAACTTCATAATAAAATATTGTAACATGAACAAAATTCTAGGACAGTGCATTCTTGAAATGTTCTAATAGGGTTGCTAGAAGCATACAACATGATACGATTCATACATATAATATAAATGAATGCTAGTAAAGGGATATGATATCTTTCACTACAGTAAAGCTTTTTTGTGTGCTTTTTTACTGTTGTTTGTTAGTAAGTATATCTATTTTTAAAATTTGTTTATTCATTTGGTATCTTATGTAAGCTAATAAAGATTGAAATACATTGAGGCTGCCTTTCCATAAGATTATAATGATTAAACTGATTCAAATATAAAGCGATTCTTGGGGTGGGTTTTTCACACACATATCTTGCTTTGAATCTTCGCATATGTCTAGTGTATGTAAAGGTAGCCTTAATGTGGGATAAAATTTGTGAATGTGTTTTACCACGATGCACACACTCTTATGAATCACTCTGCTTTTAGATGAGGCGGATATGGACAGGGTTTTCAAACTACCCTCTACCACTTTTATTGGCGAGAAGGAGAAAGCTTTGCCTTTGAGGTACTTCAATTAATTTTAAAAGTTCAGTTTTAATTTAAGTTTCTAATATCTGAAAAAGTTTTTAAATATTCAGTCATTCATTCTGCATGTAGTATAAAGTGAATAGTAGAATAAAGTGTTAGATAAGTGAGGCGAAAAATATATCCATAAATATTTCGTTAGACTAAAAAGGATGAAATCCACCCATTGGACTAATGCCGTACCTATTCCTAGTTCAAGCTTCACGCTTAGTTGGAAGGTATAAACATGAATTATATTTAATAAGCTGCATTTCAAAAATAAAATTTATTTCATTAAAAAAATATTAAACTAGTGGATCACATCTCTCTACGGTCTAGCTCTAATACTAGCTTTTGAAACGGGTTTATAAAATTACATAGTAAAAAATTATGTAATGTTTTCAATACTATTTTGCAGAGAGATCCTGAATCGTCTTGAAGAGGCGTACTGTAACAACATTGGCATCGAGTTCATGTTCATCAACTCGTTGGAGCAATGCAACTGGATCAGACAGCGCATGGAGCCGCCAAATGTCACGAAGATGAACAACGACCAGAAGAGACTGATCCTTGCTCGACTCACAAGATCTACTGGGTAAGATTAAGGCCTCCTACGCACTGGCGACCATGGTCGCCGCGACCTGGCCGCGGCGGCCAGTGAATTCTGGACTTTATATGGCAATCGCTATAGCCCCTACGCACTTAGCGGCCAGCGACCAGCGGCCACCGTTGGCCGCGGCGTCCAATTTGATGCCACGCGACCAGCGACCAATCGTGGCCGTCGAGAACATCACTTCTGTATTAAAATTCATCAGTGCTACCGCATCGGCCGCGGCGACCAGACGTGTAGCTAGCTACAGAGTGATTATTTTACAATGGCCAATTTCGACACGGAAAGGTTCATAATTGAAGTTGAAAATAGAAGAGGTTTATGGGATTTAGCATCAAATGATTACTCCAATAAAGTCCAATGAAGTCGACTGCAAATTTTTCGGCCGTCCACATGTCGCGCTTGCCTACGCACCGGCGACCATAGCCGCGGCGGCCTGGCCGCGTCTATGGTCGCCAGTGCGTAGGAGGCCTAAGTTAGGATCCTTAATTAGGGAAGCATATTTGTAATTAGGCCACAATACACGTAACGCCGATTCTGAGGCACTAGCTGGGATCCTAGATTATTGCTCCATTTATCATGTAGTATAATCGGCCCTATAATTTGAGTTGTCATCTAGAAAGACCCCTCGGCTCAGCTCTGCATGTGTGCCTATTGCGCCTTAGTTTATTTAAAAACTTGCACTCGAGGTTCTATTTTCTGAATTCTTCTTTCAAAGAGATAACACGCTCATTCATGAATTTCTAAGAACTACATTTTTTATTCTTATCTTTGTTTTTTTCCCTGTATTTATCTTGTTGTGAAAGTAGTGCAAAAAGTGACAGATTCATTGAGATTTTCATTGTTAAGCCGGGTATACATCCAACTGTACATCAACTAAACCATAGTATAAGTAGAGAAGCAGTAGTCTGACGCCTTTGATCTCGTGGTAAATGACAACAATTTTCTTAATTATAAAATGGCATAATACATTGAGATCGGAAGTGGTATTTTTACATAAAACGAATTGACTGTTTAAGGTATATCCTTCCATATTGCGATATTTCCGGCATAGTCTAGCCATGGTTGAGCTTAGTTTTGACCTGCTAAAGATATGAAATGACTCATGATGTATCCGTTGTTGATATCGAGTGATCAGACAATCTTATCACTAACAAGTAACAAGTAATAACAACTTTATCGAATACAATGTTATATCCTTGATATTGCTTCTGGTTGATAATGGCTAATCTTTGGTTTACCAAATATTAGCATATTTTGTAGTAAACAAATTTATTCGATATAAAATAAGTTTTCATTTATTTATACAATGATTTGCTCTAAATATTATTAATATTATGAAGCTCCGTAAAGGCTTTGCAAATATTATTTGAAAGCATATGGTCTAGAACTTGCACGCGAAATATTTTGAAAATCTTCATTATTACCTATTTTTACAAAATAATGAATTTAACCATAGTGATTTTTTGATAGTGTTTGGTTTTGTGTTTAAGCTTTAATGATATTAGACAAGAAGAACCAAAATTGCGTTTTTTAAACATCTTTTCTTGTCTTGAAAGTTTTCAATGAGGTTTTACACCATAACAATACAATAAACACGAAAATCTGTGCTTCGTTTTTAAACCATAAAAACGAAGCACAGATTTTCGTGTTTATTGTATTCGTGGTTCCGGACCCAAAGAATCCTATTAATGTCACTCTGCTGTCTGTCTGTCTGTCCGCGTGTCACAATAATGTCTTAGAACGTACAAAGCTCGTAGACGAAATGAGTCACAAACCTGAAATTTTGGTATTTGTTGTATTATCACGTGAACCCAAAACCGAATACTAAATTAAAAATTCAATTGAATTGTTTTTTGTTCTAACAATTGTTGTCTTTTTATCAGATTTGAGAACTTCCTGGCCAAGAAATGGTCGTCGGAGAAACGTTTCGGACTTGAGGGCTGCGAGATTCTCATCCCCGCAATGAAGCAGGTCATCGACACGTCCACGCGCCTCGGAGTCGAGTCTATTATCATGGGAATGCCGCATAGAGGTACGAAATGCTAATTTTAATATATTTTAAAACAATGCAATATAAAAAAAATCGTGTTCTATGAAGCTGTCATAATTAGTATGACACTGGAGTCTGGACATAATCTTGTGGACATCCGGCATATCGGATTGGTCATGACACGCAAGGCGCTAAGACGAAGCCAGCATCTCACTAGTTTGGCTATTATAAGGTTGCTGACGATATTTAACTAGCTGTTTCTTCGTAGTTGCATGTTAAATATTGTTAGTGAAAATGACATAAGTAATAGTAAGTTCATATGATCGGTACTTATTAAATTTGCAGGACGTCTGAATGTTTTGGCCAACGTGTGCCGTAAGCCTCTTCATCAGCTGTTCACTCAGTTCGCCGGTCTGGAAGCCGAGGATGATGTAAGTTTTCTTTATTTATTCAAGAAATTAGTAACATTTCAATATTGCTTCAAATGCGTAATTTGAATGTTGGTCGATCGGGAGCTCCCATTTTTAAGGCAACCTGCGTGAGGAGGGTTATTAAAATAATTTTAAAATTAGTCTGGGAATTGGAATGTATCGACGTCAAATATTCCCGTTACGTATGATACGACCTAAGTGATATAATTTCACACGATATGTGCTTATTTCAGGGCTCTGGTGACGTGAAATACCACTTGGGCACCTACATCGAGCGTCTCAACCGTGTGACCAACAAGAACATCCGCCTTGCCGTATGCGCCAACCCCTCGCACTTGGAGGCCGTCGACCCCGTGGTGCAGGGCAAGACGCGCGCCGAGCAGTTCTACAGGGGAGACAACGAGGGCAAGAAGGTGCGTAGCTTTACAATTCCTGAAATAAACAATAAAAAAAAAAATTGGATTTATGTTGCCAAAACATTGCGTAGTGTTTGTCTCTTGATTATGTTGAAATGTCCTACTCTCATACTTGACTTAGAAGCTATAATTACCATGCAGAGCAGTTTTAACAGTTTACTGGCTAAGCCGATGGTGATAATATAATTTGTTTCAGGTGATGTCCATCCTGCTCCACGGCGACGCCGCGTTCGCCGGCCAGGGCGTAGTGTTCGAGACTATGCACTTGTCAGATCTGCCCGCCTACACCACGCACGGCACCGTCCACATAGTAGCGAATAACCAGATCGGCTTCACCACCGACCCCAGGCATTCGCGCTCCTCTGCCTATTGTACAGGTAGGTTATTTTGACAGTTACACCTACAGACAGACTAGACCAAGATCTGCTCAATGCCAAATTTGTTGGAGAGATATACATACTGGCATCTCATATACTTACATAACATAATTATCTTCTAAGTTCTAAATCAATAATTTGGCTGTACCCATTCTAAACCAAAACTAAATTGGCAACACCCCTTCCTTGCCACCTGATTTAGTTTATAACAACTTACATAATATGATTATCTTCCAAGTTCCAACAAAGATAACTGAATCAATAATTCAGTTGTACCCATTCTAAACCAAAACTAAATTGGCAATACCCCTTCCTAGCCAGTCGATTTAGTTTACAATGACATGTTTTTACTGTTTGTTTTCTACGTGTAATGCATTCAATGTATTTTAGCGTTTAAACTATAGTGAGTGATTACATTCAATGTGGTTTACAAAACATTTTTTTTATAGACTTAAATTTTTTTTTCTGTTTTTCAGATGTGGCTCGTGTGGTGAACGCTCCAATCTTCCACGTAAACAGCGACAACCCTGAAGCCGTAATGCACGTATGCAACGTGGCAGCCGAATGGCGCGCCACCTTCCACAAGGATGTCGTCATTGATATCGTCAGTTACCGTCGCAACGGACACAACGAAGTCGACGAGCCGATGTTCACACAGCCGCTCATGTACCAGAAGATCCGCAAGACTAAGCCTGGTACAGTTCTTGCAATTCACGAAGGCTACTGAACTTTACTTGTGGTAACGTCGTTTACATGGTCATTGCGTTAGTGTGCGTGCATGTCGGACCAATCAGTCGCGAGCAAGCGCTGTCAAACGCACACATTTAGTGTACCTTACGTATACCGATACGACTTAAACACAAGCATGAGTCAGTGGCCTTCGTGAAATGCAAGAACTATAAGATGAATATGACATTGATATTGAAATAAACGTGTGCAACGTGCCGCCTTCTACAAAGAGGTCGTCATTGAGGGTTGGTCATTGACCTGTAATATAGAACAAAGCTATGAAAATTAGGCCGACATAATTGGTGCTTTTAACACACATCCCTCGCTAGGCATCCTCAATTTGAACATTTTATTAAATAAAAGGCCTGATTGGCTGAAATGTGTTAAATATAACTGTCTGGAATATAACTAATATTTGTATAGTAAAGTAGTTAGTATGTTTCTATGAATAACATAAACTATTCATTCTTTTTAGTTCTTGAAAAATACGCCGACCAGCTAATCTCGGAAGGCGTAGTGACTGCGGAAGAAGTCAAAGACGTAAAGGACAAATACGATAAGATTTGCGAGGAAGCTTACAACCAGGCGAAGCAGGAAACACACATCAAGTACAAGGACTGGCTCGACTCTCCGTGGTCTGGATTCTTTGAGGGCAAGGATCCACTGAAGGTAAAACAACTTATTTATATAGGCACTTTATGATTAAATTAAACTTGTCGCGTTCGAAATCCTTTTCTCTAGTTTACTCAATGTTTACGCATAGTAAAAAACCTAGTACATTACTGGCCAGGCCGGAAATAAAGAAATTGTCGGCCGAGTAGTATTGGAAGGATAGGAAAGACTCTGCTTGGGAAGTCCTCGGCTTTACCTCGTCCTTTCCATTATTGCTAGGCCGGCAACTGCTTTATTTCCAGTCTGGATAGTATAAATCTACTATTACGGGATTGAAAATCCCGTAATAGTAGATTTATACTAAAAAAAATTTTTGGCAGATGTCTACAACTGGCGTAGTGGAAGAGACACTGGTCCATATTGGAAAACGTTTCTCGTCGCCACCACCTAACGCGGCTGAGTTCGAAATCCACAAGGGTTTGCTGCGTATCCTCAAAGCGCGTATGGAGATGGTAGAGAACCGCACTGTGGACTGGGCTCTGGCTGAGGCCATGGCGTTTGGCTCGCTGCTGAAGGAGGGCATTCACGTGAGACTGTCTGGAGAGGACGTGGAGAGAGGCACATTCTCACACAGGTATTTATATAGAAATAGCAGGACACAGTTATTTAGTACGCGACAGGTTGAAATGGCAATCGGGGAGAGAACGTCTGCACATCCGCACAGCCCCCGCGCTGAACCGGTGCGGGCGAGCGCGGATGACGTGCGGGTGTGCGGGGTGTTCCCTCGCCTCATACCCCGATTGTCTCGACCTGTCGCGGACTATACAATATAGACAAGACAGACGGAGATAGGCCGGCCGTTTTGAGAAATCGTTAGAATTTTTTTGTCCCCCTCACTCCGTGAACATCAGAAGCGTACGTCCGATTCAGCAACAATCTCACAGTGGCGTGTCTGTGGTCAGGAATTTTTCTGATTGATATGCGGGGTCGACTTTAAAGCTCAAAAAAAGAAAAAGATTTTTACTTCTTGAAGTGAAGAAAGATAAATGGGCAGAAGAATTAGAGCGTTGATATAATAACGTAGTCAAAACTGATATTTACATTTGTGATTATTGTGAACAGGCATCATGTGCTTCACCACCAGAAAGTGGACAAGGCCACATACTGTCCTCTGGCGCACCTCTACCCCGACCAGGCGCCGTACACTGTCTGTAACAGTTCCCTGTCCGAATACGGTGAGTTCATACCTATTATTTAGTTTGCTTTGTTGTCATAATCTAAATATATAAAAGGAAAAGGTGACTGACTGACTGACTGACTGACTGACTGATCTATCAACGCACAGCTCAAACTACTGGACGGATCGGGCTGAAATTTGGCATGTAGATAGCTATTATGACGTAGGCATCCGCTAAGAAAGGATTTTTCAAAATTCAACCCCTAAGGGGGTGAAATATGGGTTTGAAATTTATGTAGTCCACGCGGACGAAGTCGCGAGCATAAGCTAGTTAAGTTTATAAAAGACTAGGAAATTGCCATGCAACACTCACTGTTGCAAAATTAAAGTTCACATAGAAACCATAAAAAACAAGTTTCACATAAAATATAATGATAAATCACATTCTATAAATTATTTATGAATTTTTTAACCTTATGATCCCCATTACTTTGACTAAGGGACAGCACCTTTTCCTCGAGTGCTCTCAAGTTTGGTAAAAACCTATAAGCAAAATAATGTAGTTTATTCTGTTGTACACAAACTCTAAACTGACAGGTCTAAATCTAGTGCTGTTCTTTTGTTTTTGTGCTTTTCCACAGAGAGCATTATAAAAAAGACTGCTATAGATTTAGACCTGTAGGTCGATTTTGTAAAACCTGCATGAATCATTATTACAATCTCAATTGTTGTGATTGGCTAAATCTGTGCGATTCTTGTTGCATCAAGGTATTCTAGCCAATAGTGAGCGAGCGTTAACTAATCAGAGGTGATTGCGATCGTGACATTATAGCTGTCTTTCTACCGCAATCGAGCAGCCGTTATTTTAGTTTAGAGAACAACAGAATGAGCCACTATCTGCTTAGTAGGCTTTTGACAGTGCCATATTTTACCACTTTTACTGAAAATAACTGCTCATTTTTTAATGAGTTTTATTTTAATTTTGTATCCAAAGGTGTACTCGGCTTCGAAGTAGGGTACTCAGTAACAAACCCGAACGCACTTGTTCTGTGGGAGGCTCAGTTCGGTGACTTCAACAACGTCGCGCAATGCATCATCGACCAGTTCATCTCCAGCGGGCAGGCCAAGTGGGTGCGCCAATCTGGTATTGTGCTGCTACAGCCCCATGGTATGGAAGGCATGGTAAGAATAAGAAAATATAACTAGCTGATGCCCGCGACTTCGTCCGCGTGGATTTAGGTTTTTGTAAATCCCGTGACTTCAGCACTAGACTGAAGTTTCCAGCTGATGGTATATTTTTATTTAAATATACGTCAAATGACGTCAAAATGACGTCATTTCAATGTTAATGAGACATGGTTCCAGCACAATGGCAATTTGCGCAACTTGTATCCGCGGGAAGCGAAGGAAAGCCCTAGCAAGGCGAGCAAAGGGCTTTTTGTTGTTTGCAAATACGAACGTCGAGAATTTAAGAAGTTTGGCGTCATCTATAACTCTTGTTTGGCCCTTACTATAACTCAAACAGTTTAAACTTCAAAGTCGACTATTGCGTAAATTTGATTTTAGTGAAGGTGACCAAAATTTGTCATTAGACTGTATGACACATGTTGTTGACACTTGACAGGGCCCCGAACACTCTTCGGCTCGCTTGGAGCGTTTCCTGCAGATGAGCGCTGATGATCCCGACTACATGCCACCCGAAAGCCCTGACTACGAAGGTAATAACATTTTGTAGTTAATATTCTCAGTAGTCTAAATATATAAAAGGAACGGCTGACTGACTGGCTGACAGACTGACTGACCTAACTACGCACACATCAAACTACTGGACGGATTGGGCTGAGATATTGGATGCAGGTACCTATTACGACGTAGACGTCCGCTAAGAAAAGATTTTTGAAAATTCAACTCCTAAGAGGGTAAAATAGGGGTTTGACGTTTGTGTAGTCCGCGCGGATGAAGTCGCGGGGATAGGCTAGTCAGTCATATATTGCAACTTCTCAAGTCAAGAGTCATAAATTTAAGATCTCAAAAGTAGATATTTCAAAATCTTTAAACCAAATTACGTTTTCCATTACAACCTGAAATAATTTCACAAGACACGATTTATCTGCCATCAGTTTCCGTGATGATCAGATGATCCATATGCCCCAATAACAATTATTTAAATGGATTTTTAATATTCAATAAGAAATATTACTATTCTAAGTAAAGGTCTGGTGATGATCTAATCTCAATTTTTTTTATATTTGTTTGTCTAGTTCGTCAATTGCACGACTGCAACTGGATCGTGGCCAACTGCTCAACACCCGCATCTCTGTTCCACATCCTGAGGCGGCAGATCGCGCTGCCGTTCCGCAAGCCGCTTATCATCATGACACCCAAGTCGCTGTTGAGACACCCCGAGTGCAAGTCCAGCTTCGACGACATGTGCGACGGCACCACATTCAGGAGGTAACTGTTACTGGAGGTGACGTCACTTGCACCACTGCAACTGCTCAACGCCCGCGCCTCTGTTCCACATCCTGAGGCGTCAGATTGCGCTGCCGTTCCGCAAGCCGCTCATCCCAATAGGCTACTTGACTCATATCTAATTTCGTCCAATAAATGATTATTTATTATAGTATTTTGCTTAAGACAACGAAATATATCAATAACAATTATTAAAAACACAGGATGGATATATAAATCCAATTAAAAAAAATACAGTTTTTATTTTTATTTGAAACGCAGAAAACGCTGTCAGCCATGATGTGACGTCATTAAATATGTAAACAAAGAAATGTCATCCCTATGTCACGCGGGGACTAACGTAGTATCCATATATATAAAATTTAGAGTCCTGACTAACTTATATATCAACGCACAGCCTAAACAGCTGGTCCTAGATACATGAAATTTGGTGGGTGTGTACTTTGTAGGTAAAGAGAAGGTATCCACTAGGAAAGGATTTTTTGAAATTCCACCCCTGAGTGGGTTAAATGGAGGTTTGAAATTTATGAAGTCCACGCGGGCGAAGTCACGTGCATAAGCTAGTTTTTATATATTTCTAAAAACTCATAGTAAACGTAAAAAAATATCGTTTTCTCTTTATAAATTGAATAAGTTATTAAGTAAGACTTACAACAAAGTGATCTTTGCAAAAATAAATTTGGGTTGAAGTCGTTAGTCATATAGGATCCCTTTAAGCAAGTCTTTGCGTGTTACGTATATTTATTTCACTGGGCACTCTAATCCACAACTTTCCTGTGGTCTTTATCGATGCGTTTTTTACTTTCTCGGATGATACAATAACGATAATTACTATATTTTTCATGTAAACTAGTATAGAAGTCATGTTTATTAAACTTTGGGAGGTTATGCTGTTGTTTACAAATGCATGACGTCAGAGCACAGATAATCTATCGGCCAAACATGGCCGACCAGTGTTTTCACCTGTCTAAGAAAAATATATTTTTAAATTAAAGTTTTACGGTTATTAGGGCGCAAAAAAATATAGTGTTAATTTTTTTAATATAATAGGACAAATATTAACCATTTAAGACCAACTTAAAAAAAGTGTCAAGTAGCCTATTGGTATTGGGATAACAGACGATGCACCGACTCCAACACGCCGATAACCCGTTACCCAAAATGCCGTTGACACCCCGGATACATTGGCACTCCATTCCCAAACAAACCGAGACACCCGACTGCCCGACAGCGCGCCAGGTCGTGCGCATTGGCCTAGGCAAGTGGTTTTAGCGCCAAGAAAGTAAGCGTTTCTGATAAGACGCTTGATACTCCGGATATGACGGGATATAACGGCCCCATACCTTTACGTGCTTCGTAATCGTGCTTCTATCGATCCTGCATTATATTTGACTGTCCATTAATTTATGGATTCATAGAAATAATCATTATTATTTCGAACTGAATAGTTGAAATTTGTTTTGTTATTTTGCCAAGGATTTTATAGCCTTATTTACATTTATTAATAAATTATTATTGATGTTTATTTAGATTGATTCCCGAAGAGGGACCGGCGGCAGAGAACCCATCGAACGTCCGCAAGGTGTCGTTCTGTTCTGGCCGCGTCTACTACGACTTGCTCAAGCAGCGCCGTGACAGAAACCTCGAGAAAGACATTGCTATTGTCAGGTTAGTATGGTTCAGGTTTTTGGTGAAAAGTCTTGTGGAAAAAACATTGCGTGAAATGACCCAAACTCGATATTTGTGCGCGTTACTTACATTCACGTTTCACAACACTGTTTGAAAATTTTCTTGGTGAACTTTGGGTCCTTTAATTTTTACAAACATCTTTACCAACTTCCAAAAAAAAATTATTTAGTTGTTTTGAAACGAGATTCAAGCGTACCTTATCTTGATAAGTCTGTAGGCATATTTTAACGACTTATTTTATGAAATCTTTTGATAAAGATATTGAATAACAATGACTTGTCTTTATGATAGGTTGGAGCAAATCTCGCCGTTCCCGTACGACCAGATCAAGGCGGAGATTGCCAAGTACCCCAACGCGCAGCTGGTGTGGAGCCAGGAGGAGCACAAGAACATGGGCTCCTGGAGCTACGTCGAGCCGCGCTTCCGCACACTGCTGCAGAACCAGAAGCACATCAGGTGCGCTCTTTGCCCATACATTACACTATATAGGTTACTCGACCAGATCAAGCAGAGGCGCTAAGTACTCCAACGCGCAGCTCAAATGGAGCCAGACTGAGAACTACTGAGAATAATTTCTACTATGGATCTATGGACTACTGATAATTTATTGTCCGGAAAACGTTATCGGCCCGACCCAGGACTCGAACCTAGGACTTTATGATTCACAGTTGACCAAGCTAACCGACGAGGCAAACGAGTATACACCTCCTTAGGTCTCCTTAGATCATCTTCGCAATCGCCAAGTATTGCAGCTGTATCGCAGCATGGAAGTGGTGGGATCACTAAGTACCAGATCTTACCATTTACTAAACCTGAGTCGTAGTTTGAATATGTAAAATTAATTTGTAAAGCGTTTTTAATAATATGTATTTGGAGTCAAAAAAACCATATTAAATAAGTTAACTGAAAAATCCGTACTGTGAAGCGTTTGTACGTATGTACTAGACATTATAAGCCATTCCATATAAAAAGTACATTAATAAAATTATTCTTGCTATTTCAATGCTTTTATATTGAGTGTTTACATGAATTTTGTAAAGTTCTAAAAAACATAGCTTGCAGTTTTTATTACATGTATAGTTAAATCACACGCATGGTTTGCTGTCATACTACGTACAGAATCTAATGTCATCCTTTGTTGCGGCCTTGATTAACGAACATCGTACCATAACATTCGGCCATTGGTTGCAGGCCTAAGTCCCAATCACAAACTGGCGGTTGGTTTAGCCAACTTTTCGGCAAAGCTGAGGCACCGCAAAGTGATCAAACGGGACAAACCGAAACAGTACCGCGTACCATTAGGTGAGGCCTCTAGCACCGAGATAATCTTCAGTTTTGCTACTGCTTATCACGTTTTCCTTATTATTGTCTTGTCTTTTACAGTTCCATAGTAAAATAAGGAACCCTTATAGTTTTGTCCTGTCTGTCTGTCTGTCGGTCTCTCTGCCTGTCCGTTCGTGCGTCAAATCCATACTATTAGACCTGTAAAGTTCAGCACATTTATAAAACCCTGTTACCACTACACCGACGAATTTTTAAACTAAAAAAAAATTCAGCATAAATCCTCAACGTGAAAAGAGAGTTTCTCTGGCACGCAGAATATTAACAGTTATTACAGTGTTATTCTTAATTAGATTTTTTAAATTTCGTCTGGTTCTTAGGAACACTGTATATCCCCATTTTTATGCGCACACCAATATGTATAAATAATTTGGTAAATTCATAAAATCTTAAAAGACTGTCAATAAATTTATTTCGTTAAATTTAAATTGGTGGTTTCTGTTGCATCTTGCTACTTCTTGACGCTTATCATATTATCAGCCTTGTGGTTAAACATTGCTTATTTTAGATAAAAAAAACTGCAAGCTATGTTTATGTGTATCCCATTTTATAGTTCAGCAATAAATTCTCCTGCTCCATCCGAATTCCGAATTACATCCGAATTTACACAATATTATATTTGTGGTTCAATTTTATGATTGCTAAACTGGGGTTTTACATTTTTTTTACTGTGGTCGCTTATCATAAACGTTTGTTTGCAGCTACAACGGCCGTGCGACCGCTGCGTCGCCTGCCACGGGGTCGAAGGCAGCCCACAATAAGGAACTCAGAAATCTCCTCGAAGAGTTTTGCGTGCTATAAACGAAATAGATCGAAACTATTATTTCAATAAACACATTACGAACCACCGCCGTCGTCAGTAGTTCACTCCTATTAGTCTTAAGGCGGAAACTAATTTTATCGGACACAGCTGACGGACGCGACTGACAGCCGCGACTTACAGGTATCTGGACTGTAAAATGTACACTGAACTGTGGAAACTATCCGACATAAGTTGCGGACGTAACCTTGAGCGCTCGGACGTCCGAGAGATACTTTGCAAGCAGCGTCCCAAACGACTTTGCACACCTATCTGTCGCGGCTGACAGGCTTACGGACACGTCCCATAGTTTGTTTCTGCCTTTAACTTATTTCATTGAAATTTAGAAACCGTAATTATCAAAACCGCGATATAAAATCTCGAAATTAGGTATTAGGTACCGACATACGCTGATTAAAATTTAAAATTAATATTGTATTTTTTTTCTTAGATTTGAGTTTAGCTATAACTGTCAGTATTTTAAAACAATTCTCTTTACATTTAGTTAGAACTTAGATAAATTGTAATTTATTTTGTAGCGTATTGTATACGTATTATTTATTTTGTAGCGTATTATATACGTTTAGTAGGCACTATTTATTTTTATTTTTAAAATCGATACAGCAATATATTATACGTAGTGTCCGTATTATTAAATATAAAATTACGCTACTAGAGCTGAAAATGTAATGTAAATAAATAACAATAATGTTGTTGTAAATAAATACAACAAATTAGTTGTTTGTTATTATTTTGTTACTATCCGATTTAATTAATGTAAAGGGTAAAACGTTCCTCTGACTAGTCCAAGACTTGGGATGGAGCTGTGAAATTACCCGTCGTTTTATAATTTATAGTTTTGAAGTTACTCAGTTGAGCTATACAAAGAAATATGAGTAAGCCTAATGGATTTTTTCGATGTCGAAATTGCACCCGTAGTTTGCAGTTTGCACACAAACGATATTTAATGAGATATTACTAGTGACTAATTATAATATAATAATTATTGTAAAGCTATAATTATTATTAGATCTAAATCTGGACAGATTAAATCTTATCTACGTTGTACGTAAACGGTAATCGTTAGCAATGTGATGTTAATATATTTTGCGACCGTATCCCTTTCGCATAGTTTTAGTTTGATAGTTACCGCCGACCTGGCATCTTGTAAGGAGCAACACCAAACATATTATTATGCGTATTTAAACTACTTGTCTGTAAAACTTTCAGTGTTACTATATTGTATATTATTATGTACCTAGAATAAAAATACCTTGTTACATTTGTGCGATTAACTGCCGTTGCGTAGTCGAAAGTTAAAAATACAAGATTTTTGGTTTAATTGAAAAATGAAGTTTGTGTTATAAATAATGCACGGTTTCGGTAAAATATTAGAAAAAGTAAAACGTTCTTGAGACGTCATGAGGATTTCGCAATAAATAAATACATTTTAAAAACTGCGTAACCTGCGTGATTTGAGCCAATATCTTTCTGAATATCATGCCCTGATCGTCTTGACATTCAAGTGTATGACGTAAGCATTTGGTAAACACTTTAAAAAATATATACTTTCTTTAGTATTATTTTGTATAAAAAATATATACTTTCTTTAGTATTATTTTGTATGCCTCAAATGAAGCCTTTTGTATGCCTAAAATATTAACTCTATGAAGTAGTTGATCGCAAAATGAATAAGGCAATATTATTAACAGTTTAAAACTGTCTGGTTTATTATGTGCATAATATTGTTATATATATAAATTATTAGTAAACCACAATACTGGCTTTGTACTCGCTTGTATTATACGCACTATATTGTTAAATCTATTTTGATCTTCGTATTTTGGAACTCGCTCAGGTTTGAAGGGAATGTATGGCAGATAGAAGAATGTAGTTTGTATGAAAGGCACCCGTTTGACAGGCCGCCTGGGCAATTTATTGCTACATAGTTTGATCTAGTTACTTTACAATAAATATATTATATACAGTAATGAATTCGTGGTGCTTTTATTTCGTGGTACAGCAAAGTATGAATTTACCTTACCTTATAAGTTAGTAAACGCGATTACACCAGTTTACTACAAATATCACCGAAAGTCACTGAAATTTGCATTCTTAAATCGTGGTAATCCCACGGGATTTGTAAAGAATCATGCGTTTATATGTTTTCACGAAAGGTTCTACAGAGATATCTTGCATCACGGGGACGGGCTACTACGGATAGGCTACTTTTGTCCTGGAAAATCAAATGTTCCGACGGGATTTTTAAAACCTAAATCCACGCGGGCGAAGCCGCAGGCATCAGCTAGTTCGGAAATAATTCTTGATCGATTATATTGTAGCTTCTAAGTCAATCCCGATATAGCCCGAGCAGTCGTAACAGGTCGGATTTTTTCCGAATTATTGGACAAATAAGTTATTATTAACAATAACCAGTAATAACAATTAATCTAAATGGTTGGAGTTTTTGAGACAAAACAATACATGCAGTTTCACATTCTTCCGCATTCTGTCAATTTGTATAAAATGTTAATTAAATTAAATTGGCTGATTATTAGCTTCTCTCTGGTCGTTGGTGCTGGATGGCGGTCCAGAGCGATCCTCTATATATCTATAGCTAAATGATGAGCTTGAGAAAATCAGCCATAGTAGATTAAACATAAAACTTTATCTGCTTGGATTTTATCCAAACAAACACAAACAAATCCACATAATGAAAAGCGTAATACATCTCCGTCCTTGACGAGCCCGCGGCTCACCGCACGCTTGGAGCACTTTCAAGATTCTTATCATTCGCTAGTCTCGTTCCAGCTCACAAAGCGTCCCCGCGCCTATTTATATAGCGTGGCTCTAAGCGTGGCTACACATCGCAGACCGGGCGAAAAGGTGCGAAGATTAAAGATCCTATCAGTTCCAACTGCGTTCTGTACGCCATACGGGCGCTTAAACATCTTCGCCCCTTTTGAATTAATGTTGCGTATTGTGCACAGTTTTTCTGGTGTAAAGATGCGGGTGTAGATAATTTCTATACTTTCTTCATAACAGATGGGCTTCGTTCACAGTTCACACTTCGTGTACCTACGCACATGAGTAGATATTGTATAAGTGTAGTCGGGCAGCGATCTCTGTGTACCTACCTGATCTCTAAAATATATTCTAAATCCTGATTGACAATAGGTTTTTGTACTCAACTGGCAAAAGCAGTTTGTACTGAACTGAACATAAAAGAGTAGTTTAAATGTTTTTTATGTACCTACACTGTACATGATATAGTTCGCGACAGGTCGAGACAGCAATCCCCGCACACCCGCGTAGTCCTCGCGCTAACCCGGTGCGGGATAGAGCGGGTGACGTGCGGGAGAGCAGGGCGTCCCTCCACCTCATGCCCCGATTGTTATCTTGACCTGCCGCGCGCTATACCTAACCTACCTACTTACCTAGGTACCTAATTAGTGATCTACCTAACTCAAATCTGCTTCTGGGCTTGCTAAAATGGCATCTTAATAGACACCTTCTAGGCAAACGCGTCCCATCTTAGGCCACATCATCACTTCCCATCAGGTGTGATCGTGGTCAAGCGTGCGCCTATAATGAATAAAAAAAACTACCTACGATTTCTCGTATTATTAAATTGGCGCTCTGGTCAGTTAAATCCTTTTATCAATTTTGCTGGGATTACGCACACCAAAGGTTGCCTGTAAGAGATTGCTTTAGCAATAAGGCCGCCTTTGTACCCTTTCGTTTAGTTGCTTCAGTATCTTGTATTGTTTTCCTATAACTACATATGATGTGTGTGCAATGAAGAGATCTAAATAAAGTCTGTGATAAAGTAAATAAATAAATTAGGTAGGGTAGGTGTACCCAATTACATTAAGTATACCAAGGATACACCCAATTACATTCATTTCACTGCATTAGCCCGGTGAAAATCGCGGTTGTTCATTCATTTAAATCCCCGGCGAAGATAGGTTTTTTATTATTTACTACGATGCGGTTGAAATCACAACACAATAGCGTATATTTACGGGTATGAAAGCTTTATAAAAAGACTAGGCAGGCCTTTGTGAACGCATTGAGGCGTGCCTATTAATCCTCTATGCTGAAAATATTGCTGTAACGGCGCGTCGCGATGGTAGACTGGATAATCTGTTCATCATACCTACTGGATCACACACAAACCTATCTGACCATTATACTGGATAACATACAGGCGGGTCACCTGATGTTAAGTGATTACCGCCGCCCATGGACATATGCAGTAGGTACCAGAGAAACCGCCAATGCATTGCCGGTCTTACAGGAATTTGTTGGTCCGCCTCTTGAATAACCCTATGTTATATAACCTACAAGCACTTGTGGCTTCTACATCTCAACTCCCTAATTTGTGTAAACTGCGAATGACTTGAAAATGTAAACGTTTAAATTAACTGGTTTCGGTAGGGGTACAGACATACAGAATGTAGGTTCTATCTATCTACTCAAGGGGGTTAAGCATAAGCATTAAGCGGGATGAAAGTCGAAGCGAAGGATTCGAGGGTCTCGCCTGTGGGTGACATTAATAATCCCTATAGTTTGTAAACAAAGGAATCTGACTGACAAGGTTATAATGTGCCTAAACCCTTCAAGCCTCTAATAGATCAACAAAGGTTTATAGATCGTTCCATGACTCCGAAAAGTTAGAGGTGCGTGCCCGGGATCGAACCCCTGACCTCGCGAAAAGAAGGCCGACGTCCTAACCACTAGGCTATTACCGCTCCGCCGTAGGTATTTACGCTGTGATAATAGCGAGATAGTAACTAATAGCTTACTAGTTAATAGTACCCACATACACAGCACATTAGTGGTTAGATAGCTATACTTAGGTACCTACTCTTTTTGTACATAAAAAACTAAAAAAGGCAATTCCTTTCAAAAATCTACGATTGAATTTTACCTACCTATCTCACAGAATCAGTACCTACCCTTATTATAAATGCGAAAGTGTGTTTGTTTGTTTGTTTGTCCTTCAATCACGTCGCAACGGAGCGACGGATTGACGTGATTTTTGCAAGGGTATAGTTAAAGACCTGTAGAGTGACATAGGCTACTGTTTATCCCGGACAATCAAAGAGTTCCCCCGGGATAGTGAAGATAGTTATGGTTTGCGACAGGTTGAGATGGTAATCGGGGTATGAGGCGGGGGACGCCCCGCACACCCGCACGTCACCCGCGGTTGCCCGTAGCGCGTTAGCGCGGGGGCTGTGCGGGTGTGCGGGGCGTTCCCTGCCCGATTGTCATCTTGACCTGTCGCGCACTATAGGTAGGTACCTAGGAATCTCAATTGACAGAGGTAGGCTCTATTTTCTGTAGGTACGTTGGCTCTATAATATTTTTTTATTTTCATAATATTTTTATTTTGTTATCGGAGGCGACCAAACGCAACGAATTGTTCCATTGTTTTATTTCATTGTTTTTACCTAGTCAATAGTCATTGAATTCTGATTTTCATTCGGTGGTTTATATTAGTTTTTTCTAAAGTAAATGGGTCGGAACGCGAGTTATTTTACTGTTTAAACAAAAATACAATAGGTAATACCTGTATTAGCTAGGTCTTAATGTTCAAAGCTGAATGCAAATTCCTTGAAATGCGTAGGTACCAATTTCTTCTCATGTGCTTAGGTGTAGTACTTAGTACCTACAGAAAAATAATCGTCGTCTGCAATCTGCAATTTTATTTTTTTATTTGTTATTAAATCGAATTTCGAGTTCACTATGAAAAAATTCGATCAATAACCCTCTTTCGGGCTTCGCCGCAGTCGGGTAAAAAGGTTAAGACTTCGATGGATTGGTTGGATGGATGCAAAGCGCATTTCTATAAAAAGTTGGAAAACGAGCGCAAATGACAGAGATCGATGGAGGAATCTTCGGGAGTAGGCCCGGACCCACAAAGAAAGAACCGTGGATAATGTTGATGATAAAAAATTCTGTAGCTGCCGCTTAGCTTATCAATTTATCATCTGTCTGTCTGTCTATCTATCTGTCTGTCTGTCTGTCTGTCGGTCTGTCAAGAAACCTAAAGGGTACTTCCCGTTGACCTAGAATCATGAAATTTGGCAGGTAGGTAGCTGACATTCGGGGAAAAATCTGAAAACCGTGAATTTGTGGTTACATCACACAAAAAAAAACTAAATTGTGGTCATGAACTAATCTAAAACAGATTTTTATTTATTTTTATACATCATAGTTTTTGAATTATCGTGCAAAATGTCGAAAAAATACAACTGTTGTACGGAACCCTCGTTGGGCGAGCCTGACTCGCACTTGGCCGGTTATTTATGTAACCACAAATTCACGGTTTTCTGTTTTTTTTTTTGCTAAAGTCATTGCTACCTGCCAAATTTCATGATTCTAGTAACGTAGATGGGATAGAAACAAGAAAGTAACCTATAATTTTTGATTTCCTTGACGGTTCTTGACAGACACGACAGACAGACAGACAACTAAGTGATCCGATATGGGTTCCTTTTTTTCCTTTTGAGGTATCTACAGAACCCTAAAAACGTATGTTTCCCGTGTAACTAAGGAACTTAGGTATATTTTTCTAATCATTAGTTTATAAAGCACAGTGGCGTTGCTAATTTATCCTACGTTAGTTAATAGAAGTGTAAAACTCAATTCCTTTAATCTTCCTTGGAGATCTTGATTTAACACCCCGTGCGGTCATTACCGAGACTCACCGGAATAACGGAGCCTAATGAAGTCACGAAAGAGATTGACGCTAATTTAATTCGATATCAAATCTCTCAAGGTTTCTGTTACAAAGGCAATACTTATAACTAGGTTCTAGACTACTTAGTAGGTATAACAAGATTATGATCATGATTAATTTATTCTATCAAACATTCTAAGTACCTACCTACAACTGGTGATAAATTCTGAAAACTTGTAGGTAGGTACAATAAATTGGTTTTGATTTACGATCCTACCAAATAATAAATTATGGTTTAATAGTTGATGCCCGCGACTTCGTCCGCGTGGATTTAGGTATTTAAGACTTTGATTTTCCTAGACGAAAGTAGCATACACTCGCCAGGTCTTTAATTAACTATATCAATGTGAAAAATCACGTTCCGTTGCGACGTACCTACTAACTAAAAAGTTAGCTAGTAGGGAAGTAGAAGAACTGACTGACTAACTGATCTATCAACGCACAGCTCAAACTACTGGACGGATCGCCTGTTTGGCATGCAGATAGCTATTACGACGGAGACATCCGCTAAGAAAGTTTTTGTAAGTTCATCCCCTAAGGGGAAAAATAGGGATTTGAAAGTGTAGTCCACGCGAACGAAGGCGCGGGAATAAGCTAGTGTTTTAATAAAGTTTCTTTGCTACCAGGTAACTAGGTACCTACCTACCCACCTACTACTAATTTCCAAACATATTAATATAAACCAAAATAAGTATACCTATATAGGTACCTTCATACTCAAATCTACTATCTCACCTGCTGGTGCTGTTGCAGTCTTAGGTACCTAATAATATAAAAAAGAATGGGTGAATATGGGGTGAATTGATTGTTTTCTAAAATACAACAGAAATAATAGTGCAAGCAGGTGCTTGCGGTGTTGTCGAGAGCCGTAAAGCTGTGTTCCATGCGCCTGTGCAATGGACATATTTTACTCTCTTTAACGTCTGATAAAGTCCAACGCCCCTTTGTTCTCGAAGTGCTCTTGAAAATTTAAAAGCGGTCCGTGCAGTAAATTCACCTTCAGCGCGCACCCCACCCGAGATACAGACCGATGAATAAATTATATTACGAGTATTCCCCCTCGTGTACCTACTGTATCTACATATGGTGACGTATATTAAATAATTAGGTAAGTACCTACTGTGTGTTTGTACAAGTGAAAAAAGCTCATAAAAACTTACCGAATATGCTTTGGTACGGTAAATGATGGACAATATCATTACAATCATCATAATCAACTCATCGGCAGCCCACTACAGAGCAGGGTCACCTCTCCGCTCAGAGTGAGAAGGGTTTAGGCTGGCCAGGTATGATACCTACCTACCACAGGACATAACCAAAAACATTTTCTACTCCATCTATTAATTTCTTATACCTGTTGAAAAATAGTTTGTTGATCTAACAACAAAAAAGGTAGGTATGATAAAAATTTCGAAATGCCGCAGTAGAAATAGGTAGAAATACACTCTGTGAAAATTTCAACTCTCTACCTATACGGTTCATGAGATTTAAACCCGCTGATAGGACAGACGAACGGACGGACGGACAGTAGGTAAGGCTTAGGCCTAGTAACAGGGTCACGTTGGCACCGTTCGAGTACGGAACCATATTAAACTAAGTGAAAAATAAATTCAGTGCGATGCTAGGTACATTACAAGGTACGGTGGCAGTTTTGTTTAAAATCATCCCCTTTTTTAATCTTCTAGTCATCAAGCTACTTTTATTGCGGCCCGGATTTCCAATTAAATTATACAGGTAGTCGTAAATTTCGTAATACGAATAAACGGGAGTTCTCAATTCCTCCTTTCGTTATATCGATTTGAGTAAAATTGCCTTTTGCCTATTAATATATTTTAATCAATGAAGCATTTTTTATTACAAAAGCTGTAAAGCTTCCCGCCCGAGAAAATAGAATATGTACCTACTTAGGCAAAGATCTAACTATAGGTACACTAAGAATATAAACTAAACAGACTTTTTTTCATTATAAGTTAACCCATGACTGCGATCGCACCCTGGAGGCTTTTGCTAAAGTCTCCAAAACAGTCGATCCATTCTGCAGATATAATTCGAATTTTCGGTACTGAAAAAAGTATTGTGACTCTTGCTTGCGGCCCTGACAGCCCTTGCGCTATTAGCGCCTCATGATATGTACCTCGTAGCAATACGGTCGGTCACCTAAACTTTGACAAATGTACCTATACGTATTTTTCAGTAACCCGAGATCGAGTAGGTATCTATCTTCCACTATACTTCCTACTTAATAATATTATAGTGGAAACTTTTACCTTTCTACTATCGTACTGCAAGGCATCGCCAAGGTCTGCACTTGTACGTAAATTCCACGGATACGTACGAAGCGATTTGCGGTTTGCCTCTTCATTTCAGATTCGAACCGCTAAGATTTGGATCACCCTTCCAGCATTTCAAGTCAATAGTGAATATGCATCTTCTAGGCAAGCGCGCTCCATCTTAGGCTGCATCATCACTTGCCACCAGGTATGATTGCAGCCAAGCGCTTGAAAAAAACAACTTTTTATAAAATTATATTGTGCAATTCATCATAATAATACGCTCATACATTCCCTAATCCCTGATCTAAGCGAGTTCCAAAATACGAAAGAAAATCGAATTAGTATTAACAATATTATAGTGCGTATAATATTAGGTATAAGTACCTACCTATTATAATTAAGTATACGAATTTTCCGGCGAGCTAGCTAATATTGTTGGTTTTGTCATGGTAATGCTTTCACACACTCTACTGGTTAGCCGTGAACCGACATTCGCTCGAATCGTCCGATATAATGAAGTCAATATTTATTTTATTTTATGCTGTAGGTATGTATTTCATATTCTGATGGAAACACATGGACACACGCAAGAGGTCTTGCTGTTACTGCATTTAGCTAACGATGTTAGCAGTAGTAGGTATGAACACTAGGCTGTCATTGCTTTTTTAAAGCAGCGATAGGAACAGTATCCAACGGAAAGCCAAAAATGGACTGTTACGTTTTCGTTTCCTTTTTGCATTTAGGCAGTCCATTTACCGTGAATCGTGGACGCTTTATGAGATCTAAGACCAACAAATGGACGTCCATCAATTGAGACCACGATGAGATACTAGGTGGGTGTATAACATTAACTTCATAAAATATCTACAGTTACGTAGGTACATCGAGACGCCGAGTCCAGTAAGATTGTCCTACTTTAAAGTGGGATTAAAATAGCAGAGGGACATCTGACGGCGCGCAGAATAAAGTGCTTGTTTACTGCATATTGCGAGCTGTAGTCAGCCCCAACACCCATTCCTTTAATACCGCTAGTACTTACGAGCTTTAAAATTATAAAAACTAAATGCGATGTAGAGTTTCGTTTCTCTAACAGACAATGCCTATAGCGAAAATTTCTACACTTATCCTACTATCCCACTATAATAAAACTAATCTATAATATCTATATATATATAAAAGGAAAAGGTCTGACTGACTGATTGACTGACTGACTGACTGACTGATCTATCAACGCACAGCTCAAACTACTGGACGGATCGCGCTGAAATTCGGCATGCAGATAGCTATTGTGATGTAGGCGTCCGCTAAGAAAGGATTTTTCAAAATTCAACCCCTAAAGGGGTAAAATAGGGGTTTGAAGTTTGTATGAAAGTCTGTCGGTTTTGAAGTGTCTATAAAGAAGTTTTGTAGTTAATATTTTTGCAATTAGCAGTATGACATATTTTATTTAGCTCATAATATATTAAAATCTCATAGTTAAAGATCAACCCTAAGGGTGTAAAATAGTGGTTTAAAATTTGTGTAGTCCACGCGGATGAAGTCGCGGGCATAAGCTAGTTAGGTATATAAAAGCGCTATACCACTCTCCCTCACTCACTGACTGACTGACTAATCACAAAATCTCAGAAACTATAAAGCTTACAAACTTGAAATTTGGAAGCCAGGTTCTTTCTAGTACCTAGGTGTCAGCTAAGAAACAGTTTCGGCAAAGCCGCGGGCATCTAATCCTTTACTATAAATAAACCCAATAAAAAATAAAAATATGTGAAAAATATGCGAAACAAAGAAAAATGTGAAACGGAAAGGTATAAACCTTGGCAAACTTTGGCAGAATACTTAGTAATTTTTGGACACAGTATTGCTCATTCGGTCACTTTCTTCAGGGAACGATATTTTTTATTTTGTAGAATTAAAAAGATTATATAACTATTTGAACTATGAATCGTAAAACATTCTAAGAAATAAAAATTCTCAGGCCCAATTAAGAAAATGCAGCCAGTATTCTTGGCACAATTCCACGCGGTCATGATTTATATAGTAATTAGATAAGGCTAGCTTTAAGTTTTATTGTAATATTAAAAAAAAGAATTAAGAATACCAATACGGAATATGCGGTAGGTATAGGTTTCATTGTAAAACCTGCAACTTTGTATGCAGGAGCTAAAGTAGGTAACATAATATTGTCTCTTTACCGGACGGTGAAGTCAGTCGTTCCATTGTTCCCTTGAAAATTTAAATTCTCTCCTTAGGTACAGTAAATTCACTATTGGCAAGCTTCGAAGTGAGACTCGACAGTCGACTGATAAATAAATAATAAAAGATGTGCAGTTTCGAAACTTCAAATAGATAAAGCGCAAAAGTTACAATATGGAGGTGTCAAGTAGGATGTAGATTATATGCTGCAGTAGAGACTATTTATTTTATTTTTATTTATTTACACTTTATTGCACACAACACAAAGTAAACATTGAAAAAACACAATACAGGATCTTAATCTAATAGCTGTAGCATGCAAAGGCGGCCTTATCGCTAAAGCGATCTCTTCCAGGCAACCTTTGACGAAAGGAATCACGAAAGCACGGGTTGGTGCGGCAGCCGAAAATGGCCCTAGGTATATTATATTATTATAAATTAGACTACATACACAGTACATTCTAATAATACACAAATATATATAAATATATATACCTATATACATATCTCTATAATATACTACATAATTCTGTTTACATAGATAAATAATAGTTCTTCAAACGATTTTTGAAGGAGTTTAAGGATTTCGCCTGACGTATTCCAGCTGGGAGTGAATTCCAGAGTTTGACACTGTTACTGGTGAAAGAGTTACCATAGTATACCGTGCAGCTGTGTGGAGTCATAAGCTTATTGTCTATATTATAGTCTTTATATAGAGACTTCGATTTATGGAGCAAAAAATAAAATTTTAATATAGAACCGCTTCCTTTTAAAATCAGCAATAATATTTTTAGATTAATATTCAGACGTTACTTTCAAGAAAAAACCGCGTCGTGGATTGATATTTGATAAAAGTATTAAATTTGGTTACTTTTATCTTCCTCAGCAATCTTGATTTAACGTCCTTCGAGGTCATTACCGAAGCTCACCGGCATTGAGTTATAGATAATAGAGAAGCATACATCCATACATTAGGTGCGAAAAGAACTCTCACCTAATAATACAAAGACGTAATGGAACTAAAAACTTCAATATTTTTGAGTAAATTTAAAATTATCACTTTTACTCCTGTAATAATGCCATTTTTTAAATTCAGTTACAATTAAGCCCTTGACTGCAATTTCACCTGGTGGTAAGTGATCATGCAGTCTAAGATGGAAGCGGGCTAACCTGGAAGGGTTATGGCAGTTTTTATTAAACCCATGCCCCTTTGGGCATCGTACCGGAACGCTAAATGGCTTGGCGGCACGGCTTTGCCGTTAGGGTGGTAACTAGCCACGGCCAAAGCCTCCCAAACCAGACCAGACCAGAAATTTAGAAATTATAAAATTCAAAACCCCTGCCAGGAATTGAACCCGGGACCTCCAACTAATAAGATGTGCTTACCACTGCGTCAGGGAGGTCGTCAAAATATCACCACCTCTATTAAATAGCACCTCTCTGCTCACCGGAATAGACTCAGTTAATGAAGTCGTGAAGGAAAATTGAGTGTAGTTAAAGGGGCGAATTTAATTCGATTTCAAACTTTTTTAACGAATGTCTCAGTTCGGAGCTCTGCCATCGAGAAGCCGCAAATAAATTAAAGGAAAAAATGGCGCCGTCGTTGGTGGTTAATTAAAATAAATTATTCACCAAGTCTTTAAATAGATTGACGGGGCTCCGTTATAAATGGACCCGAGTTGTATAAGGTTAAACTGATGAGATTTTGTGGTTTACTGTGATTCCTTTTCTTATTGCAAAAAGTGCTCAAGCTTATTTTAACCGACTATAAGTACCTAACGTATTACGTAACTACTAAACACATAGGGAAGTTAATGATAAAAATTAATCATCATCATCATGATCAACTCATCGCCGGCTCGCTACAGAGCACGGGTCTCCTCTCAGAGTGAGAAGGGTTTTGGTCATAGTCTACCACGCTGGCCATGTGCGGATTGGTAGACTTTACACACCTTTGAAAACATTATGGAGAACTCTCAGGCATGCAGGTTTCCTTACGATGTTTTCCTTCACCGTTAAAGCAAGTGATATTTAATTAAGTACTTAAAACGCACATAAGTCCTAACCACTAGACTATCACAGCTAAAATTAATACCTCCCAGCAAAAAATTCTACGTCCTTGATACGATAATGATTGTCAATTTGCCACACTGGCAATAGGTAAGTAAGTAGGTAACCGTAGAGCTTTTTTAAAAGAGTTAGGTGGCGGCCGTCTTTGTCCTGCCCGCTCTCTTGCTAGAGCTTGCTGTTACGTGACATCTATTTTGTCGTACATTGAACATTGGATCAACTTTAGTTCGAATTTGATAATGAAATCGTTATCAGCTAATTGCAATTAAAACGAAGGGTACATTTCTACCTAAAAACCACTTAAATTTAAAGATCGGGAATTGGTATCGGAATGAAAACTTCAGTTCATTATTGGATTTATCGGCAACGAGTTTCGCTCTCAACCCGACTCGTTACGGAGACAGCAGTTTCATGAATAATGTAAAATGAATAAAGGAAAATCCGCGAAATATTTTTTTTGTGCTTTCAGCTAGAGATCTGACAGCTTTGTGTGTTTTTGTTTTCTCTACGAAATACAAATACACATTAACACTGATCGCACATTACGATCACTATGCACACTGCAGTCTTATTATTCTGTGCCAACTAACGGGAAATAGAAGAAAAAACCAAGTGCGAATCAGACTCGCGCACTGAGGGTTCCGTACTACAATCGTATTTTATTGACATTTTGCACGATAAATCAAAAACTACTTACTAGATCTCGTTCAAACTAATTTTCGGTGGAAGTTTGCATGGTAATTTACATCATATATTTTTTTTAGTTTTATCATTCTCTTATTTTAGAAGGAACAGCCCCATGTACACACATTTTACCACTTTGGAAGTGACTCTCGCGCAAACTATTCAGTTTAGAAAAAAATGATATTAGAAACCTCAATATAATTTTTGAAGACCTATCCATAGATAGGGTACACGTAGGGTTTAATGAAAAAAAAATTATACCTTAAATCATTTTTTAAGTTACCTACATAAATAGTTATATTGCCATCGCAAAAATTTTCGACAAACAAATGACGTCATCAGTACTTCAGCACTAGCCGAATTCGGGCGGTTGGAGGTTCGGCGCAAGCGGGCTACTTACTATAAACCAGTAAACCACGTATTGCGAGCGATTACCACCAGTGGATGGTCCGTGCTGCCACAGAATACTTTGCCTTTGGCTTACCTTGCTGGCGGCGCGTATGGTTGTCTCATAATGTGCGATCATGTCATTAGTGTTACCCCTCACTTTGTGCTAACAAAACAAGTGAAATAATTAAGGAAAAATAAATCAAGTAGGCATTGTATGTCACGTGCGGTTACGAACAAAGGTAAATCTAATATACGGAGGTATTTTCTTTGAGTTTAACTGGATTATTTCGTACAAACATCTTCAGTACAAGGTTCTCTCCACAGTTGGAATAGCGCATAGATAAAATAAGATAAAGAGGAAATAATTAACTCATTTAAGTATCATGTACAAGTATTTATTATTAATTTAAGTTAGATTAATATAAAACAATATAATATTAATTAACTATAGATAGGTACGTAACTGCAGTCTATACTTGTACCTTTATAGTAAATTATAAAATGTGAGGTGTCTTTAATGTGGTTGATTTCGAACACCATACATTATTAACTTTATTGTTTTTTTAAAATCTTGTTTAACTGTTTGTCCGGGATACTCTTCGAAACAGTTAAATCTATTTAAAAATTAAAATAAGACAAAAATAATCTATAGACCTTGGCTTATAGTGTTAGTAAAGTTCTTATACCTAGTACGAAGTAGACAAAATACTTACACCAATTTAAATATTATACTTACCGTTACGATACGGATGGGATTTTCGTAAGCCTATGCATTGCCAAGGAGCATGGGACAATAATCGAGTTCCTAGGCTATTTTTCGCAGGGGAGTTTAGTTATAATTATGGGAGTTGCAAAAGCAGCTACCTATTACTATTATTAGTTACTAGTCTTTATTACTATAAAGAGGTAATGTCGTTAAGTTTGTTTGTAGGAGGTAATCTCTGGAACAACTGAACCGATTTTGAAAATTCTTTCACCAATAGAAAGCTACATTATTGCAGAGTGACATAGGCTATATTATATACACGCGGGCGAAGTCGCGGGCATCAGCTAGTCTCATATAAGCGTGCTAATCGATTTAAGTTAGGATATTTAAATGTCTTTTAATAGATTTACGTGGACGGTATTTATAACCTTCACGGGCCTTCCTAGCTTGACATGACAGAGCGTTCGCTCGCTTAGATTTATAGCCTGGCTTGACGCCAGAACACAGGCGAGTGTCAAGTGTCTCCTAGTAAAAATATAGTTGCACGTTATTGGTACCAAACCCAACCATCCACATTCCACATACATAGCCATACGGTCTTTAGGACGAGGTTTGATGGGTCAAATTAACCTAGGTGAAGCCTTTTTGCTCATATATAGTGCGAGTTCGACTTGCAAACGAAGGGTCCCGTACCATCGTACAAGAAATAACGCTTTTTTTTGTGATTTAACCACAAATTCACGGTTTTAAAATTTTTCCCTTTACTTGTAATGTATACGACATCGCTACCTGCCAAATTTCATGATTCTAGGTTAACAGGAAGTACCTACCCTATAGATTTTGATTCCCTTGACGGGTCTTGGCAGACACGACAGACAGACAGGCAGACCCTAATTTTCTCTAACAGACAGAGATTTTTCCCGGATTTTTCCCTTTATTTTGTGCTATATAACATTGCTAAATCCTATCTGCCAAACTTCAACATCCTAGGGCAACGGGAAGTACCCTATAGGTTTTGATACTCTTAACGGGTCTTGACAGACAAACAGAAAACAAAGTGATTCTATGAGAGTAAATTATTTTAAGGGTTCCGTACCTCAAAAGGAAAAACGGAACCTGTCTGTCTGTCTGTCTGCCAATAAACCTATAGGGTACTTCCCGTTGACCTAGAATCATGAAATTTGGCAGAAAGGTAGGTCTTCTAGCAGAAATGACGGGAAAAATCTGAAAACCGTGAATTTGTGGTTACATCACAAGATAAAAATTAAAATGTTTTCATGGACAAATATTGCTATTTTCAACTTTGAAAGTAAGATTACTATAAAGGGCTTTACTTGTACATTCTAAAACAGATTATTATTTATTTTTAGGCACTTGGCCGGTTTTTTTCTCTGGAGATACGGAACCCTAAAATACAGCGATTTTTGCAGTCGTATTCCAGTGAACCGCGTGTAAACTGTTTGAAGCAGGGCAAAGAAAACAAAGTACGAAGATAACAAGATAATCGCCTCTGGAGTAGTTTCCCATTGTAACTTGGGTGAGACAATTTAATTCTGCCAGCTTCATGTTCTCTCGGGTTGCTTTTAAAATGTTAGTTCCTAGCCACACTTTTTATGTCAACTTATCTTGAAAATTCAAGTTTCGTTTTCTGCACGTAATCGATTTCTATCGTTTCAATCCTCCTTTGTGTTTTTAGACTAAAGATTATTTATTTATGTATTTAAACACGTAGACCTATCTACTGTTGCTACAAGTAGACTCATCATCATGATTAATCCATCGTCGGCTCACTACAGAGCATGGGTTTTCTATCAGAACGAGAAAGGTTTAGGTTATAGTCCGCCACGCTGGTCAAGTGCGGATCGGCAGACAAGTACACTGTACTAACCTAATTTTCTTTATTTCGAGAAGGCAAAGTGGCCTGATATTTATCAAAATCAGACTTTAACTATACTATACCAAGTGTGGCATAAATTGTTAATTCGGCCCCTTAAAAAAATAAAGGATGGGAATTACTGGTATCCGAAAGGAAACTTTAGTTCGTTACCGACTCTTGCTCAAGCCGACTTATTACGAAGCCTCATGAATAATGTACGAAGAGTAAAAGAAACTTCGAGAATTATGTACCTATGTTCTAAATGTTAGAAAATTCTTTTTCTTTCTTCATTCACTATTACTTTGGGCTTGGGATTTGTACAAATTTTAATTTTTCACTGATAGTGTCAAGCTACAAACCCTTATTAGTGTGATTTTTATACGAAACTTCACATTATTTTGAATGTAAAAGCAGTAACAGCTTGCCTTTATGTATTTCTTTTATGCGGGAACGAACTTTTTTTTTGGTAAAATGATAGGCGAAGATGTTTCTTGTGGACTTTTACAATAATAGTAAGTTTTGTGTTTTGAGGTGCAATAAAGAATATACATATACCTATACATACATACCTGGGGCTTGCATCTTAATTCTTGACTGTTTCAGTAATAACTATCAGGTGCAATACATTATTATATTTTTGATTTTATTCGCCTTTGTGAGATTTCTTAATTAATTTAATAAATTTATCAAAAGTGCAAAACAAGGTTTCACTGTTAAAATTCAATTTTACTGTGTATTAATATACTGCTGAATGAATATATTTTCATGCTGTTAAATGTTTTCGGTGTACGAAATAAATTTCCATTTAAAATTTCATCTCGCTACTTTTGACTACAAAGCTTGGAACTGTGAAAATAGTGCGGTCAAGTGTGAGAGTTGTTTGTGAATCGCTCGAAGGTTTTGTAAGAGTTGTTTATTGCTGTAACGCAAAACTTTATACCTATAAAAATTCACTAAAGTACCTACTTAAAGTATTTTTTTACAAATATTTTTATTTTTAGGCTTTGTAATACATTCAGATTAATTGCTTGGCTGGGATTAAAAACTCGTGGTTGAAACTAGTGCATGCTTTTTTTGAAAACCGGGCCATTTTTGCCAAAACTTCTCAACGGGATCGTGACATTTTATGGAAAATCCTGTATATTCGCAGCTTCACAACTGCGAATCATTTATTTCTAAGCGTTCCGAAGGTGGATTTACTGCAATGATGGCTTTTAAATTTTCACGAACAGCTTAAAAACAAAAGGGGCGTCGAGCTTTATTCGACGGTAAAGAGAGTAAAATGTGTCCACTGCACAGGCGCATAGAATACTGTTTATGGCTCCCAGTGACATGGCAGCACCTGCTCTGTTTGTACGAAAGGGCGTTTTACACAGTAGGTACCTACTGTGGAGTGTGGACATTGTTTATTGAAAGCTTGTTTAAATTGCTGGCTTGTATTGCGCACTGAATCGAGAGTGATTTTCGGCTGCTTAGTCGGACATAAGTATACCTCGATGAAATATTGCAAGCTCAGAGTCACTCAGCGGGCGATATGGAGAGAGCTATGCTTGGAGTTTCTTTACGTGATCAAATCAGAAATGAGGAGATCCGTAGGAGAACTAGAGTAACCGACATAGCTCAACGGGTTGTAAAGCTGAAGTGGCAATGGACAGTTCGAAAAAACTGATAGACATAGGGGTCTTAATGTATTGGAGTGGCGACCTTGCACCGGAAGGGGCAGCGTTGGAAGACCCCTCACTAGGTGAACGGACGTCATCAGTCGCAGGGAGCCGCTGGATTCAGGCGGCGCAAAACTGTAATTTTTTTAATTAGATGACGAGTTAGCTCTTGACTGCGGTCTCATCTAGTGGCTTCTGGATGGTCGTAAGTGGTAGTTACACAGGTGTGATTTTGAGACCGATCAGTGAGGCGAAAACTCTCTATTTTACAGATAGAGCTTATATTATTATTTTGAAGAATCAATAGGAATTCCAATCAATTCAATAGCGTCAATTTAAAAAAAGGATTTTATAACATAAATCTTGTACACTCTGCTCCTGTTAAAGGAACTAGAAAAATAACAACAATAGTTAAACAAACTTATTTAATTTAATTTATTTCACACATCCATGATATTTACGTAAGCAGATAGCTCGATAGGTAGGACATAGCTGCTCTTAAAATACATTTTTATTACTGAGCGTACATCACACCACTGAACAAGGGTAAAGAGTTAATTTTCAAAACAAAGTAAAATGGTCTGTCGGCGGAAAACAGTGCTGGTGGTGGGGGTAGGCTCTCTGCGACGATTTGAAACTCTGAAAAAAGAGAGGCAATATACAGTTTCCGTACATTTCATCGCATAAATTAATTAAAGGAGAGTTGGAAATGAAAATGTGCTATGCTGAAAGCTATGCATGGTGTAATAAAATGTAAATAAATGAATCGGAATCTATTTTTGTAGGTACTGATATAATATTATACAAAGTGCAACCAGAACGCTAGCAAAAACTTAAAAACTATTATACTACCTAAACACAATCCAATGCCAATAACCGTTTGCCTTACCTTGTAGTTTAGTATTTTTCAAACCCGCAATGTATAGCGTGCAAAACTCGGTTCAATACCTCATAGTGAATTTTCGCAACCTATTTACGTAACGTTTTTTGACCTCTACCGTCAGTCAGATTTATTTACAATTATTATAAGTATTATCTTGTAAACTTTAAAAATACACGATTTTTAAATTTACTTGTCGCGTTTTTTTTTTTAGTAAGTAGTACCTTATCAGTAATCATCAGTAGCTGTCTTCGTTTTTGCTAGCGTTCTTGTTACACCATGTATATGTTTGTATAAAGCATGTCATATTATTATATACTATTATACTATACTATCTACCTATATCTTTCACCCATGTAAATAAATATTAAATATATATAAAAGCAAACAATGAAATATAATACACTAAACAATCATAAAAACAAATATGCAGGTACTTATTATATTTAGTGGACTCCACAAACCACAGAGCGTAAACCTCAAGAGGCAGATCGAGTTATATTACGTGACAGGTCCAGATGGCATTCGGGGTGTGAGGCGGGGGGACGCCCCGCACACCCGCACGTCACCCGCGCTATCTCGCACCGGGTTAGTACGGGGGTTGTGTGGGTGTGCGGGACGTCCCCACTCCGATTGCCATCCACACCTGTCGCGTAGTTAGGTTTGTTCTCCGTCCAAGCTCTCACAAGGTTCTCGCCATACGAAATAGTCGGGCAAAAATACCTTCTACTTTGTCCAGTTCACCACCATGATATATAAGTTATTCGCTAGGATAGCACTAATTATTTTGTTTAATTAATTAGTACAGCAATTCAAGTCTTCTGAATAAAAGAAAGCTCATTTAAGTATGTTTTAGTAGGTCATTTAACAATACCTAGGCATAGTAGACTCCGTTAAATAAAATGTTAGCGTCCTCTAATAAAAAGAATAAGAATGAATGATCCGCTTTAAACTCGAAACGTTGTTCAGGAATGTACGCAGCCAAAAGAGATACGCCAAATACTGAAATATGGAAGTTTATCTTTACATACCTAGATATTTTTGTCGACTATTGCAAGTACATAATATAATGAAATAAGTACAAAAAATAAGTTTGTAAACACAGTATTCTTGAATATAAACGATGAAGCTATATTAATTTCTAATGGCGAATATTTTAAAATCACTGTCACAAATGAATAGTTCATATTTGAAAAAATACTTGAATGAAAACAGATTTCTTGGTGACTGGTCGGATAGATTAACAAATGATTAAAGGTAATTTGATAGATTTTTGTGGTCAGATCCTGTACAGCGTTAGGATTGAGGAGTTTGAATGCAAATTTTTATGGTCAAATGTCGCAAAGTTTCTCTATCGAATAAAAAATACTCAAATCGGATTAGAAATCTCGGAGATTTCGGTATATATAGATAGAAAAACACAACTCCTCCTTTTTGAAAGTAGATTGAAAAAGTAGCCTATGTTACACCTTGATTAATCCTCTACTTGTTTCTGAAAATCGCGTTAAATAGGTTCACCCGATCCGAAAAAAAGCACGTTCAAACTTCAAACAGACAGACAGACAGAGAGACAAAAATTTTAAAACATGTGAAAAACGAACGATTCAGTAATGGTACAGTTCATATAACCATATGAGCTCAATTTGAGGTAGTTATTTTGAAACTACAGACAGACACTTCAATTTTATTTATTTAGATAGACGATAAAATAAAAAAGAAAGGTATAAAATAATATTCTACCTATTGAAATAAACAAACGTAAAATAGTACAGTTACCAGTACAGTACCACACAGTACCATCAAATAAAGACAATAAGTCAGTTTGAAAACAAAGTAAAGTGGATGGAAAGTTAATTAAAAAAAGAATTACACTAGAGTCGTTAAAAAACTTACCTAGATAGATATATCATAGATAGATATTATGTATATCACACCGATGCATACAAGTTTCCATTTCTATCCTCGAATAGATAATATTTATTAAGTCATGTAGCAAATTATCTTTGAAATAATGTTATTTATCTATTTGAAATTATAAAAATTCAAAAAGAATGAAGTTCTCAATTCATTTTGTTGTTCCTAATCAACAGACAAGGTTACAAAAATATGTTTATGTTAAGTAATAGAGAAAGACAGAGGGAGACTAACATAAAAACAGTAAGAGTCCCGCGAATTGCTATTGCGCTGGAACCATGTCTCATTTAGATCGAAATGAGGTCATTTTGACGTCATTAGACGTATATTTAAGTGAAAATATACCATCAGCCCGAACTTTCAGTCTAGTGCTGACGTCATTAAAATGGCGGCCACGCGTATTAGCAATTTGCGGGACTTATACTAACATACGATATTGTAATTTTGTATTTCAGTATAATTACATTTTACACGAAATAAAAACAAGATAACGTCATGGAATATTTCACGTATACAAACGCAAAATACTTATTGTAACGGTAGTCACGTTACTGGCCGTACATGATACCATTAAATAATGTTAGAGAGTTAAATTTCAGAACAAAGTAAAATGGTCTACTGGCATAGAACGATGGGACAAGGCGGAGGCTTTGAAGGACGATACCAAACTCTGAAAAAAGAAAACAGTAGATTCGTTGCAGTTGATAAGTATTTTGTGCAAAACTAAAGTCACGATAATTTATTAAACTCAGTGAAAAAACGGTACTTTTATAGCTTTCAAATTTATGTATAGCCTCAAATTGCTGTAAAAATTCAATTTTCTAGTCGAACGTAACAAAAGTTACAGCTTTTTAATCCTTACACCTAGGTACATCTTTACACTTCTGCATCCTAACAGTATTCTTTTTCTTCTAGGTTTTATGCCTATGTATATTTCTATATTTTGTGGCAATAAAACTTTATACTAGGCTTTCAAAGTATTTAAAAAAAACCACTTACGACAATCATCAAAACCTATAGAATACTCTCCGTTGAACTACAATTTTGAAATTTGGTAAGAAAGGATGTCTTGATGGCACAAGTAAAGGGAAAAATCGGAAAATCATTGAGTTCAAATCCTGTTTTTGCTGAGTATTATTCTAAACACAGAATACAGGATGTAATTAACGCACTAGCGAAAATTTTGTGCTATAATTATATTACCTAAACACAGCCCAATACTAATAACCGTTTGCCGTATACTTGTAGTTTTAGTGATTTAGGGTTTTTCAAACTCGCAATGTTTGTTGTCAATGCCCCGCCCCACTTACGATACGGCATAGACCCCGCGGCACGTTCTTTGACCTCTAACGTCAGTCAGATGTTTTATTTTCAATACATTGCGAACTAATAATTTTTTTGTTTTTTTTAATCAGTAATCAGATGTAACTTCACTCGTTTTCGTTTTTGCTAGCGTTCTAATAACACCCTGTATTTAAGTAGGTAACTGCCCATAGCGCAGCCGGCGGAAAGCGGCGTTGTTACACAGAATATCGCATGTTCGAGAATATCACTCGCGTAACTGCAGTATTTCATAGTTGGGTAGACTTTCAATTTGCCAAACTTTTGAATATTTTGAAAACATTTTACTTCTATGATTATTAAATTATAGCGGTATCTAAATTATGATTGTTTTTGATGATTTGCGGTCGACTCATTTAACCAAATAAGTATAATACTTAATTTTATACTCTAAACCAAATAAGTATGACACAAATTTTATTCTGCAGCTTTTAATTTTGTGGTTAAACGAAATCACATAAATCTCTAATTTATTTTCTTTATTAAAAAAAAATAAGCAACTCTTAAGGCTACAAAGCTAAATAATATGGGGTGAAGAATCCTAGAGGGTGACAAACAAAAAACAGCGAATATCATATTACAGGAAATAACAAGAAATAAAATTAAGATATAACATTATAAAATATTGTACGTATATAATATTATGTACAAACAAAATAAGTGAAATTATTGTTGCAGTAAAGTGAGTTACAGTTACTGAGCGTACATTACACCATTAAATAAAGGCTGAGAATTAGTTTTCAAAACAAAGTAAAATGGCCTATTGGCATAAAACGTTGGAACGAGGCTGAGGGCGAAAATACCGAATTCTGAAAAAGAAAAGAAATAAGTAGATACAAAAGATTCGTTAGAGAAAGGAACTAGAGTTTAAGATTGTTTAATGTATTAAGAAAGTCTCGATCTCTGAATCTATATTTATTTAAATGGTAACTCTAGCAGTAGGTAAATCATGAAAATATTGCCTTGTTTGAATACTGTACAGAAAAGTTTTGTTAATAAAACATACTAATATACTAGGCTGAAGGAGAAAGAAAGACTAGAAAGAAGCTGTGATAGCCTTGTGGTTAAGACGTCCGCCTTCTATTTTGAGGCCAGGGGTTTGATTTCGGGCACGCACCTCAATCTTTTCGAAGTTATGAGCGTTTGAAGCGGTGAAGGAAAACATCGTGAGGAAAGTGCGTGAAGTCTGCCAATCCGTACTTGGTCAGTGTGGTAGACTAGTACAACTCTGTAGTGAGCCGCCGATGGGTTGATCATGATGGTGATGGTGAATAATATTCTAGGTGGATGGAGCTAGGAATCAGCTTAGCTAGGTGTATCGAATTTATATGATTTTGCAGGCGTCATTGTCGATGGCTGTATGGGTGTATGTGTGTGTCTATCTGTTCTTGTATGCTACTTTTACTAAAGCACGAGATATTACTGCATGCACAGCACATCATATGAAGATGTTGATTAGTAACATGCAGCATAAAGGTATGATTCCGAACCACGCTGCACGCAGCAGTGCTGCCGCAACAGTGCTGTCACCAGCTGTCACAGCGCTGTCGCGGCACTACTGGTCCCCATACAATCTCTATAAGCTTATATGACATTACATTCCGAGCTAGGCAGCAATGTCGCGGCAGAAATTTAGCGGAACATTGCTGCCTAGCTCGGAATGTAATGTCATATAAGCTTATAGAGATTATATGGGGACCAGTAGTGCCGCGACAGCGCTGTGACAGCTGGTGACAGCACTGTTGCAGCAGCACTGCTGCGTGCAGCGTGGTTCGGAATCATATCTTAATGAAGTAAATACTTGTATTAATGAAGATTTTTACAGTACCTAAAGGCAATTGCTGAACCTAGGGTTAGTTATTTACATAGATGGACTGGATAATTTTTAAATGTGGGAAAGTGGTTCATAATAAAAGCTTAATCTTGAATTGTTTTATTAAAAATATTATTTAGGTATTTATTTAGGTAGGTACTTACCTAAATTTCATTTATTGAAAAACATTTAGGTACCTATACCTTTAACTAATAAAATTTCTAATAATATATAATTGCTGCCTGTCTGCTGATCTGTTACTTTTTGTTTTAACGATCCAATCGCTTATCCGATTTTGAAACGTAGGTACAGAGATAGAGCCAGAGCGTGCCAGATCTTCGTTATAATATAAAAACTGAAAGTTTCTCTGCATATTGTCTCCGAGGGAGAAACGACGAGGAAGGAACGTTTGGATGTTTGATTGGATCATGGTGGCTTTGGGAGATAGCAGGTAATACAGGTGTAAAAAATCTTACGTCAAAGTACCTATAAATAAAGTCTGTTTTTTATATTTTCTTCAGAATAGTATTAAAAATCATGGCATACATTGCCAGACAGTTAGTGTTGTGGCAACCCCCTGCCAGACACCCTTAAACTTTTAAACTTTAAGGGTGTCTGGCAGGGGGTTGCCTTGATGCTAAGTGTCTGGCATCTGTCATGCACAATGCAAAAATAAAATCAGACTGCTACCACCTGGTAGGTTTAGTTAACTGTATCCAGTAAAGCAATAGCATCTTAAAAACTTTCAGCTTTTATCATACAACTTCTAATTTCACTTTTCTAGGAACTTATTGCAATGTATGATGATTATGGTTTTTCATAAATACCTAAGAATTGAAGACTCCACTAAACAAAATATTTTCTCCTTCGTATAAATAGAATATGAATGGACGGTCTGCTCTAAATTTGATGCGTTGTAAGCGGCTGGAAACGCTTCTGGAGCTTGTTATGAAAACTGAAACGGCATCGAGGTGTGAGTCATCCACACTAATCATAAGACTATTTCATTGATGTTGGAATCCCCCTCTACTATTTGGTAAGTATATCTGTCTATTTATTAATATATCATAGCCAAATAGGTGACCTAATTTTGATGAGATAGCTTGCATTGTGGAGATAGACATAGCAACTTTAAGACAAAGAAAAATGTACAGTTTTAATGAAAAATCCACACACAACATCTAGTCTACATAAAGGCAAAGATATCAGGTGCACAGAGTTTTATTAATTCATATAAATAATTATACATATAATAGGTAGGTGCGCCTAGACAATAGAATTTTAAATTTTAAATAAATAAATGAATTAAATTATTTTTAGGGCTGATTTTTCAATCGCCAGATAAACTTTAGCTGACGAGTAAACATGTTTGACAGATCTGAAGATCAATATTTACCTAATAATAAAAAAACCGGCCAAGTGCGAGTCAGGCTCGCGCAATGAGGGTTCCGTAAGGCTGTGGTACTACAGTCGTATTTTTTATCATACCAATAGTCGTAAATAAGAATCTGTTTTAGAATGCACAGGTAAAGACCTTTCATATGATACCCCACTTGATATAGTCACTCACTTTGAAAGTGGAAAATACTAATTATTAGTTCATGACCACAATTTAATTTTCTTGTGTTTTCTAACCCTAGATTCAGGGTTTTCAGGTTTTTCCTCAAATGTCAGCTATAAGATCTACCTACCTGCCAAATCTCATGATTCTAGGTCAACGGGAAGTACCCTGTAGGTTTCTTGACAGACAGACAGACAGAAAGACAGACAGACAACAAAGTAATCCTATAAGGGTTCCGTTTTTCCTTTTGAGGTACGGAACCCTAAAAATGTTAACTAGAAAGTGAAGTTCTAACAGAGAAGAAAGAGAAACAAAATAGAAAGAAGAGATGTTCCAAAGATAGAATTGTTTTTGATTCGACATTTGCCCTACACCGTAATGTTAGTAAGAGAAGTTGCATACTATGAAGAACAATATATTATAATACATAATCATACATTGAAATACAAAATATAATATTACGTCAGCAATATATAAGTACTAAAAATATAAATTGAAACGCGTTGATAAATACCTAAGAATAGTATAGTCCATTAAATATGACAACATCTCTTTCCAAAATGAAGAAAATAAAAGCATGATTCGCGTTAAAATTATTATTATACAGCTGACCGCCAACGATTCTATTGGCAAATACTGCAATGAAAAAGGTAATACTTCAATGATATTAAGGATAATCATGCGAGTTGATAATATTATACATATATTTCGATTATTCGATTAATGAAAAAATTATAAACCCGTACATGCTACGCATAATACTTGTAGCCTGTCAAATTATTATTATATTGAATGATAAAAAGCCCAATATAGAAAAAAATGGCCCACTTGACATTGAGATATATAGACTATTCAGAGAGTATATTATTTATTAGCATATGCCCGGTATGCTGCCATGCCGGCATGCGTTGCAAATTGCAATAGGTCTCGCGCTCCACCTATTACGTTCGTTGATGGTATTATCAGAAACATTTAGGCATGTGCCGACAATTATTGTACAACATTTTAACTCAATCGTATGACAGATGCGTGAACGCATAATATCATACAGTTAAGTAATATCATATAGGTAATTTTAACTAAACACGAAATAATTACGTTTTAAGATCCATTTTATCCAAAACTTTTCTTTTTATGCTTGTTGTAATAAACTAATAAACGACGAGTTTAAAAATAATTTCGATAGCTTCATGGTCAATATTCAAATACCAACTTCTCAAATGAACAATTTAAGATTATGTGTGATAAGTATGTACGTACCATTTGCAGCTGCGGCTTCAGCACCTTCTTCATTAACTTCAATGAATGCTTTTTGTGTAGCTGAGCTTACGTACAAATTTTGTTTAACACTTAAAAGATTGTCCAATCTAGATTCAACCTCGCTGAACACTTTCTTGACATTCATCTGAAGAAAAATAAAGTATTTATTTATTTATAATAAATAATTTTTACTTTTAGTTGTACTGTAATACATGTAATGTGTACATATAATAGCTGTCTAAAACGAATTTAATTAGATTTTCAAGTAATTTTAATAAGCATTTATTTACCTTTTCGAGAACATCTTTCAGATCAGTAGTGGTCTCAATCTTAAACTTAGGAAGATATAGGTCAACTTCTGTTTCATACATTTCGCTGAGAGTTTTATCTAAAACTGATAGATCCTTAAGTATTTCTTCTACTTCTGTAATGCCCTCAATTTCATGAGGTAACACTATAACTAGCGAAGTTTCACCACCTTGGTAGGGGATTTCTATAACCTGAGGATTAAATTAAACAATTAAAAAACCGGCCAAGTGCCAGTCAGGGTCAGGGTTCCGTACTACAGTCGCATTTTTTCGACATTTCGCACGATGAATAAAAAACTATTATACATAAATAATAATAATATTATGTTTGATAATATTTAATATTTTTTAAGTACTTTTAATTTAGAATTAAGTTTATTTAATGGAATGAAAAATATTATACATAAAAATAATTAAAAAATCTGTTTTAGAATGTATAAGTAAAGAAAGCCCTTTCATATGATATGGTGGTCACTTGGTATAATAATACTTTAAAACTTGAAAGTAGTAATACTTGTCCATAAACACATTTTAATTTTTTTGTGATGTAACCACAAATTCACGGTTTTTGGATTTTTTCCTTTACTGGTGCTATAAGACCTACCTACCTGCCAAATTTCAAAATTCTAGGTCAACGGGAAGTACCCTCTAGGTTTCTTGACAGACAGACATACATACAGACAACGAAGTGATCCTATAAGAGTTCATTTTTCCTTTTGAGGTACGGAACCCTTAAAATGTAACGACAGTAATGAAATAAATATTAACTAGCAAGTATTCTTTCATATTTTTATCTAGTCAAATTCTTGTCAGATTTTTAATAATTTTAGGAGAGCCTACTAATGAACATATCAAATGTCATTTATATAAGTAAGGAGTGATAGGAGGGATGGAAAGAAAAAAAAGGTAGGTACGTGTTATGTTTTTTGTTAATATTTTCTCCTTGATTACCACCTTAAATAATAAATTATCAATTAATTATTAATTATTCCTTAATTATTAATTAAGGACTTACCGAAAAACTACTTTAAACATAAATAAAGCTAATTAATTAAATCCAATACAAAAAAGTTTGTATTCATTTTATCGATATCCCCAGAACCTCCTAGGCTGACTAGCACGACTAGGTTAATTATACACAGTTCTAATATATTTATGTTCTAATATAATTTCATGGTCGTAATAAAGTACCTGAAATATATGTGAAACGTACCTGAGATTTCAAGGCAGCGCTATCTGTATATCTGTAGTCCCCTTTTCGGTACATCATATCAACTTTTGTCGTATGTTTTAAGGTGACAAAGAAATCCTTCTCACGGGTGAGACTTTTGTCGAATTGAGCCGCCCACGAACCCTGAAATGCAGCAAGTAAATAATTGTTTTCAAATGTCATAGTATTTAATTGCCTATCCACGTAACTGTCTTTGACGAAATTTGGTACAGTGATCGTTTGATTCTAGATACGGGCATGGGCTACTTTTTAACTCGGAAAACCAAAGAGTTCACACAGGATTAAAAAAACTAAATCTGCGTGGACGAGTCGCGAGCATTATCCAGTAAATGATAATAATAATGTACACACTACTCCTGGTACTTTATTTATATTAGTAAAATTTCTGTTTGTCTGTAACCTTTTTACAGTCCATTTGTTCCACCGATTTTGACGTTTCATACAGAGATAGCTTGCATCTTGGAGACGGATGTAGCCTACTTTTCATTTCGTAAAATTAAAGAGTTCTTAAGGGATTTTAAAAGACTAAATCCACGCAGACAAAGTCGTGGACATCATCAAGTGAGTAATAATAATAATTTCACATACCTTGAAATAAATTGCGTTGACTAAGAGGGCTCTGGTATCCTGATCTAAGTTATCAGGGTCAACTAAATCTTTAATGCGGTTATTGGTTTGTTCTTCCACCTAAAAAAAACATTGAGTAATTTAGTTTTTATTTTATTATACTTTTCAAAGTAACCAATATTTAAATATTATATTATCTAGGTATACGCTACTACAATTTTTATGGTAGATTGTTCTGACACCAATGTCAACCCAGTTCTTTTCAATTGGGGACCTTTGGGGACGTCCTTTTCAATAGAACCCATCTCGCCTGATAGCAATTAGCTCTGCGATATGTCATCATCATCATCATCATCATCAACCAATAGACGTCCACTGCTGGACATAGGTCTCTTGTAGGGACTTCCACACGCCACGGTCTTGCGCCGGCTGGATCCAGCGGCTCCCTGCGACTCGTCTGATGTCGTCCGTCCACCTAGTGGGGGGTCTTCCAACACTGCGTCTTCCGGTGCGAGGTCGCCATTCTAGCACCTTGGGACCCCAACGTCTATCGGTTGTACGAACTATGTGCCCTGCCCATTGCCACTTCAGCTTCGCAACCCGTTGAGCTATGTCGGTTACTTTAGTTCTCCTACGGATCTCCTCATTAGATATGTAGAACCTAATTATTTATAGTTACCCAAGCATTGACTTCATTTGCAGCGCTCTGTTTCTGCACGAAGTCAATATTTTGTAGTTCAGAACCAAAGGTATCCTTTGTAACAGCGGCAAACTCTGGGTTTAATTCATAATTCTTGGCAACGTAAATTTTACTAGCAGTCTTCAGTGTTACTCCTTTTACGCCTCGGACTCTTGTATTGGCCCAGGAAAAAACTTCTTTCGTCTGTAAAATATAATATATTACTTATCTGAAATAGTGTGATTATATTATTGCAACATTAACTAATGAGTATTGTTACAGCAATAACGGCTGAAAACAAATAAAAGGGTCTGGAATAAAACAAAAACTATAATTTTTCAAGATAAATAACGTTTGCAAGATTTAGATCATTGTTCAATGATCAACACAGATTAAAAACTTTTTAATTTTTTCTTTGTATCTGGTTTTAAATTGTTTTTTCATTTCATGATTACTTACGATTAACTCTTCTTTGTACAATCCTTAATATACATTTAATAGATTGATTAATCCCAATGAATTTCCATTCATTTTATTCACCTTGAAACGTATTTTTACCAGTATAATTTTGATAGTTGTAAATTTCATACTTTATGAGAAAATCGGATCAGAGTTCCAAGGTTTATTTGCTGTCCAGTGTATTAAAATGCAGAAATATCAAAAAGAACTTACAGAATTATCATCGGGCATTCCAATCGCATTTAACAGTTCATCGTGGGGTTCACCTACAGATGCCAGACCGAGTTGCGCGAGAGGCGTCAATACCGAGAATCCTGATATAACAAAACTTTTCACAAGGTTTGTTTTTGCCACTTCCTGTAAATTTCGTGTAAGATTTGTATATATCAGAACAAGTTAGTAAGTAAATCTTTTCGTACAAGTCTAACTTACGGAAAACATGTTTGCTGTAAATTTGTTGTTCCCATCGTGTAGTAAGTTTTCAGTTCTTTTTTGGTCTGCTGCCGCCATGATAGCGAGAGACAAAACTGTAAGAGTTTAAATTAAGTATGCTTAGTGGTTATTCTTTTCCAGGTCATTTATTTGTTAAAAAACCGGCCAGGTGCGAGGCAGACTCGCGCACCGAGGGTTCCGTACTGCAGTCATATTTCTTCGACATTTTGCACGATAAAATTTGTTTTAGAATGTACAGGTAAAGCCTTTTCATATGATACCCCACTTGGTTTATTATCGTACTTTGAAAGTTTAAAATACTAATTAATTGTTCCTGATCACATTTTTTTTGTAATGTACCCACAAATTTATGGTTTTCGGAAGTTTCTCCTTACGAGTGCTATAAAATCTGCCTACATACCAAATTTCATGAATGATTCTAGATCAACGGGAAGTACCCTATAGGTTTCTTGACAGACAGACAGACACCAAAGTGATCCTATAAGGGTTCCGTTTATCGTTTTGAGGTACGGAACCCTATAAAAGCAGAGCAAAAGTATTGTATACGTATAGGTATGTCTGGTAAAGGTCTTAAATATTCTTTCCTTTCTGTTGTTGACAAACAAAATAATATCAAAGAACAAAGGAATTACACAGAAACAGTTTTGTAATAATAAATAATTATTGTCGTTAAAGATTTTGCTGAATTATGTGTAACTCTGTTGATGTTTTTATAAGTAGATACAGGCGATAAGTATGAAAGGTTAAAATAAAGATTACGTAACAACAAGTGTAGGTATCGGTATTGTTTTCCTTAAGTCTTAAGTTTAAAGGTAAGTAGGTATACCTACCTATTAAGTTCAAGGAAAACAATTTTATTTTTAAACTTCAAGGATGTACCTAGTTTTAAAAGCTTCATAATTTAGGTACATGTGTGTATAGTTAAAAGTATTGATTTTTGAAATAATTGCTACTGAAATAAATGCCTGTTATCTGAATTGTCTAAATTGCTCTAATTGATTTGGTAATAAAAAAAAGTCATTCGAAAGATAACGAACCTATCAGCATGCGGTGGTCGGGGTCAGGGCCGAGATGATCGTGATACAAGTTACAGCACACCTACCTACTGATTTTTTATCATCCTTTAGCTCACAACTGGTTTATAGCGAGACAATAACAAATCTGTACGCTTAGTACGAGATTTTATGTCTCACCAACGTTGAAACACTTCCGCGTTATAGTAAACTGGATCTTAACAATATTGTTTTAAAGCTCAAGTTTGTCTACACATCTACAGCCAGCTCTCCAAGCGGAAACGTTGCAAAATTAAAATCAATAGCATTGAATATTTGACTTGAATTCAAGGCACTTTAGGTCCATTTTACTTTGACGTTATTGTGTTCCGAATCTCGAATTCTAACAACGTTTGGTGAGACGTAAAATCTTATACCTACTAAGTGTACTGAGTAGTGTCTAACTATACTTAGGAACCCACTGCAATCACATTAAAATTATAATTCGAAAGTGTGTCTGTCTGTCTGCTAACTTTTTACGGCCCATCCGATTTGACGAAAGGTACAGAGATAGCTTGCATGCCGGGGATAGGTTACTTTTATCCCGGACAGCCAAAGAGTTCTCTTGGGGTTTAAAAAAAAGACAAATTCTGCGCGGATTAAGTCGCGGGCATCATCTAGTATTATTTACCTATAAAAAATTATACTAATCCTATGTGTTAAGGTGTCGATCCCACAGTCCCAAATTTAGAGTTCTGAGTTCAGCTTCAATTTGAATATTAAACAGTGATCGCAAAACATGTAGTCCAATCTGAAGTTGCACCATAGCGGTCTGCGTAGATATAGCCACGGTTATACGCCTCGTATTCAGAATGAACTACCTACTAATTGTTATGTTCAACAAAGAACAAAGTTATCGCATAAATTACTATGGACACGGAACGAAGATCATGACACAACAAACTTAGACATGCTGTCACAGTCAAATAAAAATATCTATGACCTCGAACTTGCGCAGTGGGTAATTTATCAATGTTATTAGTTGTAGTTGTACCATTGTAAGGTGTTAGGTTAAGGATATCTTTGCTTGGAATTGCACGCGATTGGTTGGAAAACTCAAAATTTCGTTTCTTCCTTTATAGGAAAGGCCACGACAACTAATTGCGTATACGCAAACTTCCGCTATTGTATATCAAATCTTTGAAAAGAGCAACCGCCGAGTTTCTTGCTGGTTCTTCTCGGTAGGAAAGGCATTTCGAACCAGTGCTAGATGCATCTGACGATTCAAAAATACTTGTAAAAGTTTAATTGAATATTTTTTATATTTTTTATTGGCGTAATTTTGAAGTAAGTATCTGTGGCCAAAATGTCCAATATATTTTAACAGAGCCTGTTTTCCTTGTACTTAATACTTGTTATAGGTTCTTAACTTAAATGAAATTAAGTGAACAAAGGTATACTTAATAATAATATATCTTTTCCGACCTTATGCAATCCAAGTTTTCATCCAACTTTTAAACTTAGTACATACAGATGCCTATTTTGAATGGTGCCTAAAATATTGGTTGCATTCCCGTGCTGGACCGCCAGGCTGATCCTTTGCGCAAAAAATGAGCCAATCCTTCTGTCACTATTAACCGCTATTAACTGTGGTGAAATATCTTGTAATTTTTTTTAGTACTAAGACACCATGGCCCCAGAGCTCAGGGTCTCCACGGAAAACGAAACAAAAATGTAATTTAAATAAAAAAATCACTTACAGCATATAAGAAATAATGGCTTCATTTTGTCGGACGATGCGAGCGAGGTTCACAACTAAACTAACCGGTATGCAGTCAGACGTATCTTTTTATGTTTTGTTACCATAGCAAACATTATTTGTAGTGCTAGGCTCGCCGGCAATGATGTTAATAGGTATGTTACTAGGAGCAAAATTACTAGAAACAGATAAAATAGGTAATTGTATATTCCCAATTAAGAAGAAACCTGAAAATATATTAAACTATAGCTGCCCTGGCGAACTTCGTTCCGCCTAACAGTCGATTCAAATTTTTAAAAATTTTCTCTCCGTAAGAACCATCCTCGTACTTCAAGTAATATTAGCGAAATCGTTTTCAGTTCAGTCAAAAGTACGAACTTTAGTACAGCTACTTAATTAATAATACTTTTCGCAATATGTATAATATAAGAAATAATTATCAATTTAGATGATTCAGTATTGAATAGCTGCCCGACAGCGTCGTTTATCAAAATGAAGCTATTTTATTTCACTTATTGTAAGTTGTTTTATTTATTCTTAAAAATATATTATTACCTTAGGACTGACACATGCAGATTGAGTGAAGTGGAGCCACCGAATATTTTTGATAACAGTATTTAAAATCAGCTTATTTACTTTGACATAAGATTGAAATTCATATACAAGAAAACAAAACACAATAGAAACTTTAAAAAGCGCAGCACATGGTTTGCGCCATCATTGCCGTTGTGCTAAAATAAATAAAACCATTGAGCTGTAATCTGGGAAAGATCCTTCGGATCAGCTCCACTTCATTCAACAGATGTGCAATGGTTTGCAACTTTGCAATGGTCACGCCGTATTATCATCAGAGTGAGAAGGGCGGACTGTAAATTTCCACGTGCGATACTCCAATTTATAAGTAGGTAGGTAATAGGTTCTAATGATAAGAATATGAATGACTTTTACCCGCGATTTTGTCCGCATGGAATCGAGTTTTTCGCAAGAACCCAAACCCGGGTCGTTTTTTCCGAAAAAAAATGTAGACCTAGTAAACCTGGATGGATGAAGAATCCACCCACTTCACGCTACATTGCCGGAGCCCATACTGCGCTTACTGGCACGCGGTCTCAACTCCAGAACACCTCTAATAAAATAAAACAAAATCACTACCCACATTAAAAATGCGAAAGTGTGTTTGTTTGTTGGTATATTGTTTTGTCCTTCAATCACGTCGCAACGGAGCAACGGATCGACGTGATTTTTGGCATGGAGTTAACCTGGAGAGTGACATAGGCTACTTGTATCCCGGAAAATTAAAGAGTTCCAACGGGATTTTTGAAAACCTAAATCCACGCGGATGAAGTCACGGGCATCAGCTAGTTATTCAATATTAGAAAAGTATGTTATTGCGGTTATTGCACTTGTTTTTTAGCATATCAATAAAATGAACTTTTTCCAACAGTTTTGGCGCTTGCCACGATGGCGTCGGGCGATGAAAATCAGCTCGAAAACTTGTTTTACGAAGGAAATAATAAATTCTCAACAAGAATGTTTTCTGTAAGTCTAAGTAATTGTTGTTTTATTTGTTTAACGCTTTTTACAGAGTAGTTCTGTATTTTGATTTTACTCAACTTGATTTGTTTTTACGAAAAATGATTTAAATATGGCAGGAAGTAGCAAATACTAACCCAGAGAAGAGTTTCGTTTTATCTGCATACTCGGTGTTGACGCCCCTCGCTCAGCTGAGCTTGGCCTCGGTGGATGAGGCACACGATGAACTGCTGGACACCATAGGGATGCCTGATGATAGCACTGTAAGTATCATCAGCTTATTAATTTATTACTGGCTTATGCTCGCGACTTCGTCCGCTTGGACTATACAAATTTCAAACCCCTATTTTACTCCCTTCGGGGTTACATTTTTAAAAATCCTTTTAAGCGGATGTCTACGTCATAATAGCAATCTGTAATCCAAATTTGAGCCCGATCCGTCCAGTAGTTTGAGCTGTGCGTTGATAGATCAGTCACTCAGTCAGTTAGTCAGCTTTATTTAAAGATGGCTATGCGAAATAGTATCAACGTTTTAAGCTTTTTATTTTATAGATAAATATTGTTTGCCAGCAATATCATTTAAGTATGTACTTATGTTAATAAAGAAAGTTCGAACTTTTCAAAAAACATTTATTCATTATTCTTAGACAAAAGAAGTATTTTCCCGTATCAACACTAAAGTGCGAGATGTAAAAGGAGTAACATTGAAAACAGCAAGCAAAATATACGTTGCTGATAACTATGAGCTGAACCATCAATTTGCTGCCGACACACTACAAACCTTCGGATCCGAAGTTCAAAGCTTGAATTTCGGGGATAGTCAAAATGCTGCAAATAAAATGAACACATGGGTAATATGTTTACTTTCCAAAACTAATCTCTAAAATTTTTGTACAAAGACATATTTTAATAACACTTACTGTACTTTTTCTGTATGCCTATCGTGTCTGTCAAAAACCTATAGGATAATTCCCGTTGACCTAGAATCATGAAATTTGGCAGGTAGCACATGTAGGTTATTATAGCACACATAAGGAGAAAAATCCGAAAACCGTGAATTTGTAGTTACATCACAAAAAAAATTTGCTCATGGACAAATACTTAATTAGTATTTTTAACTTTCAAAGTAAGATTAATAACTAAGAGGGGTATCATTATGAAAGGGCTTTTTCTGTAAATTCTTAAACAGATTTTTATTTATTGTTATGCATCATAGTTTTTGAACTATCGTGCAAAATGCCGATAAAATAACTGTAGTACGAAACCCTCGGTGCACGAGTCTGACTCGCACTTAGCTGGTTTTTTTATGATCGCACTTAGCTGGTTTTTTTATGGATCATACACTACAATTAAATAATTTCAGTTTACCTGAAATGTAAGTATCAATTTCACGAGTAGTCAGGGTAAAAACAGAATTGCCATGGTAATGCTTACCATTTTTATTTACCATTTCAGGTGGAAGAGCAAACCAACAGTCGTATTAAGGATTTAGTTGATCCTGCCTCTCTTACTGCAGATATCAGAGCACTTTTAGTCAACGCCATTTACTTCAAGGTTTGCAATTTAAGGTTACTTCTCACACGCTTCTTTACACAAATGTATTTCGCTGATTGTTTTATACATAGGTAGATTATTCTAATATATTTTGTTGTTCTAAATTTGAAACTCAGATATTGATTTATATAATATATCTCCATTAACTGTCCTTGACAACAATAAATAAGTAAAGTAAAATGAAATTTATTTTGAAAGTTGAAACATCTTTATTTTAGACTAGATGATACCAGCGACTTCGTCCGCGTATATTTGGGTTTTTGAATTCCGTGGAAACTCTTTGATTTTCCGGGATCTTATGCTTAAAGCTTATGTCCTTCCCCGGGGTGCAAGCTATATCTGTACCAATTTTCATCGAAATCGGTTAAAAAGCTAGCAGACAGACAGACAGACAGACAGAGGGACAGACAGACAGACACACTTTCGCATTTTTATCTTATTATTATAGTATGGATTTAGACCAAATTTGGAAGCAACTTCGAGCGCTTCGATTTAGAGGTATATGTTCGAGCGTAAATAAACCACGTAAAAACCACAAGTTTGCAAAAAGTAAATAATAATTTCAAAAATATTGTTTAGTTTTCAGAATAGTAACGTAATAGCAAACGTTGTTAAAACATCGTCCATCTCACCCTTAAGTACCTATATATTATAGCCCGCCTGTAAATGTTGATTGCAACAGTAGTTATATCTCAATCACGTGATAACGTCTGCATAGCTTCTTAAAAACCTTTGAAGCTTTTTCAACTTTTGTTCATTATTTTAAAGGGTACTTGGAAAAAGAAATTTGATGAAGATAAAACTTTTGAACGAGTGTTCTACAAAAGGATGAACGTAACGACCAAAGTTCAAATGATGCACAGAAATGGAGACTACATGTACGGAGAAAGCCAAGAATTGAAATCTAAAGTAAGTTATTTTGTAGTATGCAGTTAGAAGAAGATAATTATTTTAAAATTAGTATTCCTATTATATTATAATATATTATATAATTTAATTTGTTATTGACGAAATTTCGAGCTTATAGCAATTAGTGAGAAGTGGGTGGTATGCGTAGATTAAATACCTTAACTAATTTCAGATAATCGAAATACCTTACCAAGGCGATGAATCATCTCTTGTAGTTGTTCTTCCACTGGACATCGAGGGCATTAATGAAGTCAAAGAAATTCTTAAAGACCCGAACGTTCTAGAGAACGCTCTTAAAAATATGACCGAACATGAAGTTGAGCTGTCTCTACCGAAATTTAAGATTGAAACGACCACCGACCTTAAAGATGTTTTAATTAAAGTAAGTTAGTAGCTTATGTAAAACTTAAGCAAGGTACATTTGCTAAATTTGAAAATTCTTACTACGTAGACCCCGCGTTATACCGAAAACCTACAAACAATGCAATCTGTTTCTAGACCACTATGGTTTGAGCTGAATAATAATATTTTATTATTTAAAATATAATATTTTTAGATTAGATTGACTAGTTAATTTATATTTGAGTGTTGTTTAGAATTAGTATTAATTTCTTGATAAAGAAAACACAACCTTTTGTCCTGTAGATGAAAGTTACGAAGATATTTAATCCACACTCAGCTAAGCTGAACAAACTCATACAAAACACCGGTGATTTATACATAGACTCCGCTAAACAGAAAGCTTTTATTGAAGTTAATGAAGAAGGGGCTGAGGCTGGTGCTGCAAACGGTAAGAACGTGCACATTGGTTGTTGCTACGAGTGATACGCACACTTCATCAAATAATGACTTATAATGATCTATGTGGCAACCCCCTGCCAGACACCCTTAAACTTTTAATCGTTAAAGGTGTCTGGCAGGGGGTTGGGGGTTACTAAGTGTCGGCAATTTATGACGTGATTTCTAATACTGTTCCGAAGAAAATATAAAAAAATATTAGTCCTCTATACTCTGACGTAAGATTTTTTACACGTTTATTACCTGTTATCTCCCAAAAGCACCATGATCCAAACAAACATCCAACCAACCGTACCTAACAGTGTTGGGGACAATACGCAGAGAAACTTTCAGCTTTTATAAAATAACGAAGGTCTGGCACGCTGGCTCTTAGTTCATTATATTTTCCTAATTAAAATATTTACGATTTATAACCATTGACATGATATCGTTCTTCGGAATTTTCCATTAGCTATAAATTTATTTTTACTTTTCTTCGATTAATGTTATATTCTGTTTCCTTTCAGAATTCGGAGTGTCTTACGTTTCGTTATTAAATGCACCTCGTATATACGTCTTTTTCGCTGACCACCCTTTCATATTCTCTCTACGCGAAGGAAACAATACCTTATTCAGTGGAGCCTTCTACAATTAGGAAAATACAATACTTAGTATTGTACAAGTACAAGCGTATCTAAATCATACAATAAAGTGCTGGACTGAAGTAAAGTTAGTGAATAATAATTACCATGGTAACAGAGATCCTACCTAAAATTGAAATAAAAATCTTTACTTCAATACACGTGTTTTATTATATATCTTCCAAACTTATCAGTAGGTATTAGGTAATAATCATTTTTTTTATATCAACAAAAAACTTTCAAATCGTACCCACACAATAATGAGAGATAACATATTTTATAATTTTATGTTTACATTTTGGACAGATAAAATCTTATACTAATAATTATGCATCAAAAATAATTACTTTAATGATTTTCGTCTTGCTCATGAACTCAGATCAGCTCTTTAAATTTTCAATATGTTAGATTTTAGACTATATTTATGACCTTTGTTAGCCTTGATAACGGCAACTACTAGATTATTAGTGTTTTTCTCAAGAATAACAAGGCTATATGGAACGACAGATTCAATATTAGAATTTTAATTGATAAAGCTTTTAATATTACACTAACATAACTACACTAAAAATAATTAGTCAACTATTCGAAGTGTGCTAGGTACACATAAACTTGGTTGACTATTCGCGTACTGTACCTATTTATCTCCCAATAGTCGGAATAGGTAGTTTTGTTTAACAATTTCATTGATTTTTGTCGATATTAGGTACTATAAAATAACTTAGTAGTCCATCATCGTCATCATCATCATTTCAGCCTGCGGACGTCCACTGCTGATTATAGGCCTTTCACAAAGAGCACCACCACACCCGGTCCTCAGCCTTCCTCATCCAGCCACTTCCTACTAACGTCTTTATATCGTCGGTCCATCTTGTTGGAGGATGCACTACACTACGCTTACTTATTTTTAGGAGTTTATATTACCTACTTAGTAGGTATTTATTTTTAGGAAATGAGACCCGTGCTCAGTAGGTGGCGATAGGTTGATGATGGTGATGAGTTTGCTCAAAAACTCTAATTCTTTCCATTTTTTAGATTAATTTTGTACAAGCACAGAATAATATAGAGCCGCTGGATCCAAGCGGCGCAAGACCGTGGCGTGTGGAAGTCCCTACAGGAAACCTATGTCCAGCAGTGGACGTCTATTGGTTGATGATGATGATGATGACAGAATAATATACATAATAGTACTAGTACAAGTAGGTAGGTTCTAACCAAACTTCTAGTGCACACATTTCTAGCAGCTATTTAAACGAGCTTTCAACAAAATAATGGGTAAACCACGACTGTATTAACCGAGCAGCTGCTGTGGTGTCGTTGAAAGCTGTAAACGGTGTAGGTATACGATACGTATTCCGTGCGCTTCTGCAATGGATGCATTTTACTTTACCGTAGCATAAAGCACTCGCGTCGCCCCTTTGCTTTGAACTGTTCGTTGAATTTATGGGCAATATTTGCAGAAAAATTTATCTTGAAAATTACTTAGATATTTTGTCACACAATTTAACATAGTTTTATTTTGAACCACTTTACATCCTATATGATTAGCATCCTAAGGGCCATCAAGTTATATCTATGAAAATTAGTATTTGGCTTTATGGTTGAAAAAGACTTTTTTTTTCGAATTGAATTTGTCAGATAATAATTGATCTGATTATAATTAATTACGTAAACAATGAGGGTTCCAAATGCGCCCTGGTCAGAGAAGAAGCCCACAAATAACTCAGCAAGGTATTATTTTTATCATCACCATTACACAATATCACATAGAACTTATTAAAACTTTGAAAACTGTTATAGCAACACATACCCAAGCTGTCTTGCTATTGAAATCCTTAACATTGTGATAGCCAGCTTATAATAATAATAATAATAATAATAATAATGCCATTAGCTTACTTGAGTTAGAACTTAGTATTCCGTGATATTATTATGACGGAATATTCTAAATTATTTTATTCGTAATGTGAAAACCTATTTATTTTACTTACTTTAAAATATACTAAAAAGAAAAACTGGTCTACTACCTACTCGACTATAATACTTACTCGTAGCAACCATAATTTGAAAAGAGTTATCCTCGTAAGGAAATCTCAAGCAGTCAGAGTGTGTTTATTTATGTACTTAAATAAATATACACACCTACGTTCCTTTTTACTCAAAAGCCATTTGCAACCACTAACTAATTAAACATGAAAGATGCACATTTCTACATGCATAATGAAAGCTTTCACGAGCAGGATCTTAAGATGCTTTGGTTTGCAGTATAACAATAAATAAAATGTAGTATTTTTATATACCTACTTAAGTATTATGGCCAGCGTGGTAGAATATGGCCAAAACCCTTCTCACTCTGAGAGGACTAGTGTCCCGGCGATGGGCTGTTCATGATTATGGTGAAGTATTATGTTAAAAATAATCTAATGTTAGTTCTTCTTTTTGATCATCAAAAATGCCATTTTTTACAAAAGTTTTCACATCCGACGAAGTAAATGGAACATAAAATTCAAACTTCTCGTAGTTAAACTGAATTAGATTCCGTATTTATATCTATAACCATTACAATAACCAAGTCAGTTAGAAAGGTTTTAAAAATGGTTCATATTCGGTGATATGAGCTCTACTTAAGTAGTATCTATTTAGTCGGACCACATCACAACACCAAAGCAGCAAAAATATTGCCAGACAATACCTACTCGAGACTACCTATTAATTACTGTTCGAGTGTGAATGGTTATATTACGGTTCCTAAAATTGCGTTGTCGCAGCCAATAATTACTAAGTAGTTAGTCGATTGTGTGTGTCGCGAGTGATTGTATTTGTGGTCGTGATGTCGTCAATATTGTCCAACGTTTGTGACAGACGTTAGACGCAATAGGCTACTTGACAATTTTTTTAAGTTGGTCTTAAATGGTTAATATTTGTCCTATTATATCAAAAAAATTAACACTATATTTTTTTGCGCCCTAAAAACCGTAAAACTTTAATTTAAAAAAATATTTTTCTTAGACAGGTGAAAACACTGTCGGCCATGTTTGGCCGATAGATTATCTGTGCTCTGACGTCATGCATTTGTAAACAACAGTATAACCACAGGGTTATACTGTTGTTTACAAATGCATAACCACAGGGTTATACTGTTGTTTACAAATGCATGACGTCAGAGCACAGATAATCTATCGGCCAAACATGGCCGACAGTGTTTTCACCTGTCTAAGAAAAATATTTTTTTAAATTAAAGTTTTACGGTTTTTAGGGCGCAAAAAAATATAGTGTTAATTTTTTTGATATAATAGGACAAATATTAACCATTTAAGACCAACTTAAAAAAATTGTCAAGTAGCCTATTGCAAATAAATTGTTGTACGTGTGAATGCGGCTACAAGTACATAGCGCGTGGAATTTGAGAATGGACTCGACATATTTGCTCTATGTGTCAACTGTCAAAAGTACAGTTTACCGTTATGAATGGTACTTTTGACTTGGCAGTTGACACAAAGAGCCCAATGCCCATATGGCGAGGCCTTTTGCTTTATGCGTGATTTTTGTCTGGCGACATTTGAAGTTGTGGCATGTCTAAAAGGACTCTTATAATGTTTGCTATGGTAACAGAACAAACATGACCGAAAACTTGATTATAAAATAAGTAGATTATAAATCATGATCTCTATATATAAAAATGAATCGCTAAATGTGTTGCTGATCGCAAATCTCAAGAACAGCTGAAGCGATTTCGCTAATTCTTTTTTCATAATATTCCTTGAAGTACGAAGATGGTTCTTACGGAGAGAAAAATTTAAAGTATTAAAAAAAAATTACAGAATCGACTGTTAGGCGGTACGAAGTTCGCCGGGTCAGCTAGTTGCTTATAAAAGCATCGCAAACTTTGGTACACCGTAGTTGAGAAGCGACATTCAGTCGCATCATCCGCCACAATGAAGCCAATATTTATTATATGCTGTAAGTATTTTTAAGTTCTGATTACAATACCTAACTATATTAATAATCTTATTTGAAAGTCATAATGTAGATATTAAACACAAATTAAACCGTCTAGTCTACATGAAATTAAATTAGGGTCAAATTAAATTAACAGTTGTGATTCGGAGTATATTGGATTATTTTTTTCATCCATTTACGCAACAGGTTCCGATGGCAATTCGGTAGAGCGCCGGCCGGCCGGTGGCGTGCGGGTGTGCGGAGCTTCCCCCTGCCTCATACCCCGATTGGCCATCTCGACCTGTCACCTATTGTACTTCTAACTAAATGCGAAAGTGTGCCCGTTACCTACCCTTTTATATGGCCCAACCGGTGAAGCGATCAAATCTTGAATCGGTTTTATCTCGGAAAATAAGAAATCGCACTAGATTTTTTAAAAATCTTCATGAATGTGAAACAAGTCCCGAATATCAACTAGTCATCTTATTTTATGTATGTGGCGTAAAAGTAGATAGGCTCGAAGATACCTACTTATTTATTTTTGTTTCTTTTTATGACGATTTATAAAAAGAGCATGATAAAAATTTGTAAGTAAGTACCTACTAAGTTCTTAGGTGTACTTCGTATCGCAGCTATCTTTTACCCTGACCCGACAGTTTACTCTGGGTAGGTTCACTATCTTTTAAATGTTTATTATTATTATGACTTTAATTAAGATAAAAATACAATAAGAAAGCCTATACCTAATAAATTAAACTAAACTAAGGCACAAACACTGCGAGATGATCAAAATATAAGAAGAAACAAAATTATTAGAATTATTAGTACGTAAATTTTTTCTTAATTTTGGAGTTTATTTTAGACGTCAAAATGACGTCATTTCAATGCCTATGAGACATGGTTCTAGGGCAATAGCAATTTGCGGGATTAATACTCAAAAAACCTATTTAAATGCCAAAAAACAAAATAACAAGACAAAAAGTAACGTATTAACTTTCATTTATTGAACTGTTATAGTTTTGTCTCTCGCTGTCGTGGCTGCAGAAGACCAAAAAGATGTTGAGCTGTTATTCCACATGGGGAACAGCAGATTCACAGCAAAATTCTTTTCCGTAAGTTTTTACCAGACCGTTTTAAGACCAGATTTAGTATAAACCTTTCTTTACACATAAATTCGTTTTCTTCCTAGCGACTTCCTTATTTTTAACCGACTTCATAAAATGAGGCTATGTATTCGCCGGTATGAATGTAGGTATGTATGCATGTATGTTCGCGATTGTCTCAAAGACCACTAAACGGATTTTGATCATTTCTTTCACTATCGTAATTTACACACTTTAGAAAGGTTATCATTTTAAAGGCTTAAGATTTGGTCTGCTTATTATTCTCATCAGCAGTTATAAAATTGCTAGCGACGTACTTACCTTTCGACAGATGAAAAATGGCGGGAAGAAAACTGAAGGTTATTGATTCGAAGCAGAAAACCATCTTAGCCCATACCATCACTTTCCATCAGGTGTGGTTGTGGTCATGCATCTGCCTATAATGAATTTAAAAAAAACTGGCGTGTATTTTTATGTTTTCGAGAAGTATGTACCTAGTAGGTAACTGAAAATTTACTAAGCATGGTAAAGAAGATATAAAGTCTGTTCCTATGAGCTTTTATTGTAATTATATACAAGTTTTTTGGCCACCTTAGCTCCACAACCGGTTAAGGATAAACAGGTAGGCAAGATATCTAGCCAGGTTTAGAATTTTTTACCATGTTATATTAATTTGACATTTAAGATAGGTATTATTGTCAGATGTTAGTGGTAATCATCGGTACCACCAAATTAAAGTACCTACTCACTTGGGCACGGGGAAAACCGACAAAATCAGTTCCCTATCCACTCCGATCAAACAGAGTCAAAAATTTTAACCAGTGCTATCGACGATTGCGCAGTTGGAACCACTCTCAATACTTACTCATTACGTACATTAAAATTATTTGTAAATATTTACAGGAAGTGGCGAAAATAAACCCCGATAGAAGTTTTGTTATATCACCATACTCGGTTATGACGCCTCTTGCGCAACTTAGCATAGCTGCAAGAGAAAATACCCGAGAACAACTATGGCAAGCCATTGGAATAACTACTGATGAAGCTGTAAGTTCTTTAGGATAAGTCAGGTTCTATACCGTATACACGGCGAGAAGTTAGTATAGTCTCTGTTACGACCAATATGAGATTACGTAACAGAGACGAAAAAAATGGTTAACGCCTACTTTGTCTTAGTCTTTTGCATGGGATTGAGTACGTAACATAAAGAGCCCTATACTAACTTCTCTACGTGGATATTGTATTTGTATAGGAAAATATAACCAAACTTAGTAAGTACAAATCCAGAGTGAAACAGTAGATATTTTGCAGTTTGCTCCTTATTTGAGTGCAAAGACAAACAATTTAAATTTTATTTTCAGGTGAAATTAGCTTTTTCACACGCAAACACCAAAGTAAATTCCATAAAAGGCGTGACACTAAAAACAGTCAGTAAAATATACCTGGCTTTGAATTATGACGTGTTCAAAGATTTCGGCGCTACTACGTGGGAAACCTTTGGTGCTGCAGCTCAAAATATTGACTTCGAAAAGAATGAGCAAGCTGCGAATGAGATCAATACTTGGGTAACTATCCATACTATATAATGTTATAAATGCGAAAGTGTGTCTGTCTGTCTATCTGCTAGCTTTTCACGGCCCAACAGTAACCGATTTTGATGAAATTTTGTACAGAGTTAGCTTACATCCCGGGAAAGGACATATGCTACTTTTGATGCCGGAAAATTAAAGAGTTCCCACGGAAAACCTTAATCCACTTGGACGGAGTTGCATCTAGTAAATAATAATTAAATTATCATCATCATCAACCTATCGCCGACTCACTACTAAGCACGGGTTTCCTCTCCTTGGTCAATTGGATAAGATTGCTAGACTTGTTGAATGGTATGGTAAGATATGTGGACCCCCGAGCAACATTTTTTTAATATTAAATAGCTAGCAAACGAGCAGGCGTGATTACCTGATGTTAAGTGATTACCGCTGCCCATGAACATTTCCAGCACCAGAGTATCCGCCAATGCGTTGCTGACCTTTCAGGAATTTGTTGCTCCGCCCCTTGAATGTTTTAATCTAGTGGGATTACCGCCGATGGGAGTTAATTCCACAGTTTGCATGCGCGTATAAAAAAGGATCTGGCACAACGGGTGGTCGAAGTGCACCAGACAGCCAGGTAGTGAGGGTGAAATTGCTTACGGTGGCGTGCGGTGCGGTTGTAGAAAAAGGAGGGTGGAATGAGGTCAATAGCTCTTCAGAGCACTCCCCATTATAAAGGCGACAGAACAAGCAAAGAGAGCTTACGTCTTTGCGGTGCTCCAGGCTTTCCAACGAGCCGATTAGTTTGGGATCGTCCACAAGTCAAAAAGCCCGCCTTTGGACCAAACCTACTGTATTCTGAGGTGTTAATGATAAAAGTTAATGACAGCTAATATTCGTTTATCGATAACGAAATGATAGTAAATTATGTTTTATTTTCTAATTTAGGTGGAACAAAACACCAACAACCGTATCAAGAATCTCGTTAGTCCTGACAGCTTAGGTCAGGATACTAGAGCGCTCTTGGTCAACGCAATTTACTTCAAGGTATTTGAAATCATTATAACATTCGATTCCCTGTACTGAGACTATGAAATGAAATGAATGAAATGATGAAGATATATAGAATATATATAGAATGCTACTAATACACATGAAAATATGTGTATTAGTAGCATTCTATAATTTTATAGTTTCGTACCTGAAGAGTACAAATGCAAAGGTACCCTATTAATAAGCCTCCACTATCCGTCCGTCAGTTCACATAAACCGTAAAAGGTAGACAGTTGAAATTTTCAGTGTGCCATTGCACATGCATTTCTGTTGCCGCTATAACAACAAATAATAAAAAAGCAAGATGACGAATTTCAAAATGCCCGCTATGCAAATTTAAAAAAAAAAGTATATTGTGTTATGATTCCTTGTACGATGGTACGGGTCAACGATGGTGCGAGTCCAACTTGCACTTGACTGGTTTTTTCATTTCATTTTGATCTCTCTCCAGTTGTGTCGGATTGCCGTCCCATTAGACCAGGAAAGCGTTTCTTCACTTTCATAGTCTGATGGGATAATGAGTTGACGCACACACTTGAACACTATAATATTATCTCCCATGTAGTTAGCTAAGGCTCTATTGAGGTTAGCCACCGTGGCAGAAATTTGGTCAGGAGGACGTTGTAACTTTTTCATTCACATCATTTTAGGGATCATGGGAGACTCAATTTGACAAAACGCTTACCCGTGAGAGGGATTTCCACATCAACAAAGCAGAAACAAAAAAAGTTGATATGATGCACAGAAGAGGAAATTACAAGTACACAGAGAGCGCTGTTCTGAAGTCTCAGGTTAGTTATTCGGATCTTTTATATCTAAATGTATAAAAGGAAACGATGACTGACTAACTGACTGACTAATCTCTCTACTGCACAGCTCAAACTACTAGGTGGATCGTCGGGCTGAAATTTGGCATGCACATAGCTAGTATAACGGAGACATTCACTTAGAAGTTGCGGACATTAGCTAAATTACAATAATTTTACACAACCCAGTCTGAAACCAACAAATCGTTTAATATTAATTTCAGATAATAGAAATCCCCTACAAAGGTGACGAAACTTCGCTAGTCGTGGTGCTACCTCGTGACATTGAAGGTATTAAAGAGGTACAAGAAGTACTCAAGGACTCGACAGTTTTAGATAATGCTCTCAACGATTTGCGGACACAAGAAGTTGACCTGTCCCTTCCCACATTTAAAATTGAGACTACGACTGATCTGAAAGACATTCTTCGAAAGGTAAAAATAACTATTATTTACCACTTTATATACAATCTTCTTGAATTTCAATGAGGTTTAAACAGATAAAAAATTTATTATCATGCTTATAGAAAGCAATGAAGAGGTGATTGGAGCACGCATGCCTAGAAGACGCCTATTCACTCTTGCCTTGGAGGCACACACAAAAATTCTAAGCCTATGCTATTACCTACTTATTGACGTCTGCAAAGGCTTCAAATGCTCGTTTTCTCGCTGTTCTGTCGTAGAGCAGTGAAGGAGAAACAAGTTGTCACATTATAAATCCCAAGTACAAACGGATAATCAACCTTTTATTGTATTCTATCATCATCATCATCATCATCATCATCAACCGATAGACGTCCACTGCTGGACATAGATCTCTTGTAGGGACTTCCACACGCCACGGCCTTGCGCCACCTGAATCCAGCAGCTCCCTGCGACTCGTCTGATGTCGTCCGTCCACCGAGTGGGGGGTCTTCCAACACTGCGTCTTTCGGTGCGAGGTCGCCATTCTAGCACCTTGGGATTGTATTCTATAATTTATAATAATTAAATTATTATTATTCACGCATACTTCTATTTGCTTCAGATGAATGTAACGGAGATATTTGATCCTCACGTAGCAAGATTAGATTACCTCATTCGTGTCAAAGGCAATATGTACATAAGCTCAGCAGTACAAAAAGCTTTTATCGAAGTCAATGAAGAAGGTGCGGAAGCCGCTGCCTCTAATGGTGAGTACATAATAAAGGCACTCGTCAAGTGATATAACTAAGAACGATAATATTTAAACACTATATAAACACTTAACGTTTTAATGGTAATTTAGAATACAAACATGGAGAAGAAAAAAATCAGGAAGAAATTCATACTTATATTATAAATGCGAAAGTTCATTATAATTATGATCCACTAGATGATGCCCGCGACTTCGTCTGCGTGCACATAGGTTTTTAATAATCCCGTGGGAACTCTTTGATTTTAAGGGATAAAAAGTAGCCTATGTTCTTTCCCGTGATGCAAGCTATCTCTGTACCAAATTTGATCAAAATCAAAAACGGATGGGCCGTAAAAAGCTAACAGACAGGCAGACAGACAGACAGACACACTTTTGCATTTACGATATTAGTATGGATAATAGGCCACGTTTCTAACAAAGTTGTGATGATTTTGATTTAAAAAATCAAATGTCGATCTTGAGGATACTTCTATAGGTAATATTAGATGATGCATTTAACGTCGTCGGTCGAGGCCATTCTTATCATTTTCTGAAAACTATCTATTTATTACTAAATATGCACATACCTACACACTCTAAGACCATTTTTATTATTATATATAATGAAATCACTCACGATAGTTTAAACGCTAAAATTTTTATTATTATCTGAAAGTTATCTATTTATTACATTTGCGTGGTTAAGTTTGTGCTCAAGTATTTTTTTTCACTAATTTCTTAAAATATAAGTGTGATTTTGTAACCAAAATTATTATACACCATGAAGTAGGTATGTTCATTGCCTTTACCTCTTTGTAACGCCATGATACTGTTTCAGTATTCGCGGCAGTCAGTAGAAGTTTGTCTGCCCGTTATCAACGCATCAGCTTTACAGCGGACCATCCATTCATATTCTATTTATGCGAAGGAAACAATATTCTATTTAACGGAGTCTTCAATTCTTAGGTAGGTATTTATAAATTAATGGTCATGATCAAAATTACACATTTTTATATTATAATATAAATATGTGTGTAGTGTCCCATCGATTCATAGAATTTCATATCCAAGCAGGTACAACATTATTATTTTATCTAAATAAGGGCAGTTTTAAAGGTTTTTATAATAACATGCTTTTTCGCACTATTTGTGCACACACTAGCTTTATTTTATTCTTATCTTCGATTCATTTATTCATTCATTCATGTCAATCCATCGCCGGCCTACTATTGGCCTATTGGGCTCAGGTTCCTCTTAGAAAATGAGATGGGTTCTCAGAGTGAGAGGGGTATTTTCCATAAGTGCTTGTTAACAAATAACTGTAGGGATATTTATCATCTTCAGTGCTTTTATAAAATATTATTCAAAGACAAACTGGTACAGAAACACACAATTACAGTCAAGCACGTATTACACAGCCTTTCGACGCAGCTTTGTGAGATTAGTTTATTGGCAAACTTACTAGTGGACACACTATTACTGGACTCGATAAAAACTCGTAATTTAATTTTTACTGTTATTTAGAAGATTTTCTAGTATCGAATGAAAACCCTTCTAATATTAAGTTTCTTTTTAACGAGTTGTTTATGTTTTTTCAGTTACCACCAGCCGCTTTCGATTGTTCTATGCTGATAGACCATTTTTATTTGCTTTGAAAATGAACTCTTTAACTTTATTTAATGGCGTGTACGCATAGTAAAAGTCATCTTTTGATCGCAATATATTAGGACTTGTTTTGTTTACCTTTCCATACTAAGTATGCTGTAAATATATGTATAATTATTGCTGAAATATATTATTATATTTTACTATGACGTAGTAAAGTTATTTTTGTAACCTAACGAACCTATTCCCGTATTACATCGAAAACAAAATATAAAGGCAAGTGTATGCGTGTGAAGTATGAGCTGGCTTTTTATTGCGCCCACAAAATACTATTCTGCTGAGTTTCTTGCCGATTTTTCTCAGTCGAATCTGTTTTCCGAACCAATGTTAGAATCTTGACTCATCACAGCCTATGAGAAATGAAGATATTTTATTTTTAATTTACTTTACTAAAATTTTGGAGACAATACTATCAATATAAAATATAATTATAATATAAATATATAGGAATGTTATTTATGTACTTATTTTCTTTACTATTATCAGGTGAACTTTGCTTACAATTGTTTTTAGTTTCTTTGTTTTTTGTCTTGTTTATCTCTTGTTTTGTGTGCAATAAAGTATTTCTATCTATCTATCTATCTAACTAATTTTTCAAGCAAGCTTTCGGCATCTACTGTATAATTTCTATTACCAGCTCTTATTAGTAATATTTTTAGGCGATAAACAATAACATTGTGTCTTTTTTTCCAGTATTCAATATTGTCGTCGATAGTCTTACGATTGGACCAAAATATCATCCAGTGTTCAATGCCGATAGACCTTTTTACTTCGTTTTGAAAATGAACTCTGAACCTTTGTTCAGTGGTGTGATGTATGCAAAGTAAAACAAATCTTTTTATTTTATTTTATTTTATTAGATATGCCAACGATAAATTGTAACAACATTCACAAATATTAAAAACATGTCACAAACAATTCCAGTCCTACTACAATCATCAATTATAGGCATATACAGCATTACATAAGTCTCCGATTGTGTTAACAATAAGCTACCTACATTACAAACTTTTAACATTAACCACTAATTAATAAATATAATCTACAGCTAAATTAATAGATACAATTGCTTAATTAATTAAATTAGTTTATTAATTAAATCTTCAAAAATTGTGATTCTCCTTTACGTTTTAAATGTTTCGTCACACACAAGTTATGTATCATAAAAAATATTAATAAATTATGTTGGAAAAAATATAAATTTAATAAGAAATATATTTTTTTTATTCTTCCAACTCATTCTAAATCATCCCACATTCTGTCACGATACAAGTAAGTTCTGCCATCTTGACGCTGCATATGCAGTCAGCTTGTTCGAAACTGTTGAGGATATTGAAGCGAATTTTCTCAACAAACGTTTGAGATGAGGACCTAACTCGCAAAAAGTGAAACAAAAGAAAGAACGTGGCGATGAAACAAACCTCAATGGCTGGGCAGCTCAGTCGCTTATGTCGGTGTCCCTACCTTTTCACGATGATGTCAAGGGAAGCAAGGTGTCCAAGTCTACTTGGGTGAACTTTCCATCTATTCGAAAAATGTCAGAAATGACACCCGTAACCAAGAATCAAGAAACATTGGGCCTTACACTCGTCTGTCGTACCATATCCGTAAAATTAAATATTTAGTGGGTAATACACAAGTTCATTAATCAAAATTACATAGAAAAATGTTCACTTTCAAAAACACGTTATAATTTTCTTATAGCTCACTTAATGTTTCTTGGAGAAGTTTTATCTTTAACTATGTATCGACTATAGTAGTAGAATAAAATAGCGAATGTAGAGCGTAGCGAAACCAATAATTAAAAACTAAAAAACGTATAAATTTTTAGGCTCAGAATCTTAGATGCTAGTACAACATCCTATACCCTATTACTTAAGCTGATTTTTATATATTTTAAGTTAATGTTTTAGTACTTTTTCCAAATAAAAGTAACACTTTATTAGTATGAGAGACCATTAGTATGGAAGACCGTTAGTATGGTAGACTATGTTTGTTACAGTACGAAGCGATTTGCCTTCTCATTTCTAATTCGAACCGCTGAGATTTGAAACACCCTTCCAGCATCAGTTATTACGTCCAATCATAATATGCGTATCTTCAAGTCAAGAGTGAATAGGCATCTTTTAGGCTAGCGCGCTCCATCTTAGTTAGATAGATAGATAGATAGAAATACTTTATTGCACACAAAACAAGAGATAAACAAGACAAAAAACAAAGAAACTAAAAACAATTGTAAGCAAAGTTCACCTGATAATAGTAAAGAAAATAAGTACATAAATAACATTCCTATATATTTATATTATAATTATATTTTATATTGATAGTATTGTCTCCAAAATTTTAGTAAAGTAAATTAAAAATAAAATATCTTCATTTCTCATAGGCTGTGATGAGTCAAGATTCTAACATTGGTTCGGAAAACAGATTCGACTGAGAAAAATCGGCAAGAAACTCAGCAGAATAGTATTTTGTGGGCGCAATAAAAAGCCAGCTCATACTTCACACGCATACACTTGCCTTTATATTTTGTTTTCGATGTAATACGGGAATAGGTTCGTTAGGTTACAAAAATAACTTTACTACGTCATAGTAAAATATAATAATATATTTCAGCAATAATTATACATATATTTACAGCATACTTAGTATGGAAAGGTAAACAAAACAAGTCCTAATATATTGCGATCAAAAGATGACTTTTACTATGCGTACACGCCATTAAATAAAGTTAAAGAGTTCATTTTCAAAGCAAATAAAAATGGTCTATCAGCATAGAACAATCGAAAGCGGCTGGTGGTAACTGAAAAAACATAAACAACTCGTTAAAAAGAAACTTAATATTAGAAGGGTTTTCATTCGATACTAGAAAATCTTCTAAATAACAGTAAAAATTAAATTACGAGTTTTTATCGAGTCCAGTAATAGTGTGTCCACTAGTAAGTTTGCCAATAAACTAATCTCACAAAGCTGCGTCGAAAGGCTGTGTAATACGTGCTTGACTGTAATTGTGTGTTTCTGTACCAGTTTGTCTTTGAATAATATTTTATAAAAGCACTGAAGATGATAAATATCCCTACAGTTATTTGTTAACAAGCACTTATGGAAAATACCCCTCTCACTCTGAGAACCCATCTCATTTTCTAAGAGGAACCTGAGCCCAATAGGCCAATAGTAGGCCGGCGATGGATTGACATGAATGAATGAATAAATGAATCGAAGATAAGAATAAAATAAAGCTAGTGTGTGCACAAATAGTGCGAAAAAGCATGTTATTATAAAAACCTTTAAAACTGCCCTTATTTAGATAAAATAATAATGTTGTACCTGCTTGGATATGAAATTCTATGAATCGATGGGACACTACACACATATTTATATTATAATATAAAAATGTGTAATTTTGATCATGACCATTAATTTATAAATACCTACCTAAGAATTGAAGACTCCGTTAAATAGAATATTGTTTCCTTCGCATAAATAGAATATGAATGGATGGTCCGCTGTAAAGCTGATGCGTTGATAACGGGCAGACAAACTTCTACTGACTGCCGCGAATACTGAAACAGTATCATGGCGTTACAAAGAGGTAAAGGCAATGAACATACCTACTTCATGGTGTATAATAATTTTGGTTACAAAATCACACTTATATTTTAAGAAATTAGTGAAAAAAAATACTTGAGCACAAACTTAACCACGCAAATGTAATAAATAGATAACTTTCAGATAATAATAAAAATTTAGCGTTTAAACTATCGTGAGTGATTTCATTATATATAATAATAAAAATGGTCTTAGAGTGTGTAGGTATGTGCATATTTAGTAATAAATAGATAGTTTTCAGAAAATGATAAGAATGGCCTCGACCGACGACGTTAAATGCATCATCTAATATTACCTATAGAAGTATCCTCAAGATCGACATTTGATTTTTTAAATCAAAATCATCACAACTTTGTTAGAAACGTGGCCTATTATCCATACTAATATCGTAAATGCAAAAGTGTGTCTGTCTGTCTGTCTGCCTGTCTGTTAGCTTTTACGGCCCCATCCGTTTTTGATTTTGATCAAATTTGGTACAGAGATAGCTTGCATCACGGGAAAGAACATAGGCTACTTTTTATCCCTTAAATCAAAGAGTTCCCACGGGATTATTAAAAACCTATGTGCACGCAGACGAAGTCGCGGGCATCATCTAGTGGATCATAATTATAATGAACTTTCGCATTTATAATATAAGTATGAATTTCTTCCTGATTTTTTTCTTCTCCATGTTTGTATTCTAAATTACCATTAAAACGTTAAGTGTTTAAATATTATCGTTCTTAGTTATATCACTTGACGAGTGCCTTTATTATGTACTCACCATTAGAGGCAGCGGCTTCCGCACCTTCTTCATTGACTTCGATAAAAGCTTTTTGTACTGCTGAGCTTATGTACATATTGCCTTTGACACGAATGAGGTAATCTAATCTTGCTACGTGAGGATCAAATATCTCCGTTACATTCATCTGAAGCAAATAGAAGTATGCGTGAATAATAATAATTTAATTATTATAAATTATAGAATACAATCCCAAGGTGCTAGAATGGCGACCTCGCACCGAAAGACGCAGTGTTGGAAGACCCCCCACTCGGTGGACGGACGACATCAGACGAGTCGCAGGGAGCTGCTGGATTCAGGTGGCGCAAGGCCGTGGCGTGTGGAAGTCCCTACAAGAGATCTATGTCCAGCAGTGGACGTCTATCGGTTGATGATGATGATGATGATGATGATGATAGAATACAATAAAAGGTTGATTATCCGTTTGTACTTGGGATTTATAATGTGACAACTTGTTTCTCCTTCACTGCTCTACGACAGAACAGCGAGAAAACGAGCATTTGAAGCCTTTGCAGACGTCAATAAGTAGGTAATAGCATAGGCTTAGAATTTTTGTGTGTGCCTCCAAGGCAAGAGTGAATAGGCGTCTTCTAGGCATGCGTGCTCCAATCACCTCTTCATTGCTTTCTATAAGCATGATAATAAATTTTTATCTGTTTAAACCTCATTGAAATTCAAGAAGATTGTATATAAAGTGGTAAATAATAGTTATTTTTACCTTTCGAAGAATGTCTTTCAGATCAGTCGTAGTCTCAATTTTAAATGTGGGAAGGGACAGGTCAACTTCTTGTGTCCGCAAATCGTTGAGAGCATTATCTAAAACTGTCGAGTCCTTGAGTACTTCTTGTACCTCTTTAATACCTTCAATGTCACGAGGTAGCACCACGACTAGCGAAGTTTCGTCACCTTTGTAGGGGATTTCTATTATCTGAAATTAATATTAAACGATTTGTTGGTTTCAGACTGGGTTGTGTAAAATTATTGTAATTTAGCTAATGTCCGCAACTTCTAAGTGAATGTCTCCGTTATACTAGCTATGTGCATGCCAAATTTCAGCCCGACGATCCACCTAGTAGTTTGAGCTGTGCAGTAGAGAGATTAGTCAGTCAGTTAGTCAGTCATCGTTTCCTTTTATACATTTAGATATAAAAGATCCGAATAACTAACCTGAGACTTCAGAACAGCGCTCTCTGTGTACTTGTAATTTCCTCTTCTGTGCATCATATCAACTTTTTTTGTTTCTGCTTTGTTGATGTGGAAATCCCTCTCACGGGTAAGCGTTTTGTCAAATTGAGTCTCCCATGATCCCTAAAATGATGTGAATGAAAAAGTTACAACGTCCTCCTGACCAAATTTCTGCCACGGTGGCTAACCTCAATAGAGCCTTAGCTAACTACATGGGAGATAATATTATAGTGTTCAAGTGTGTGCGTCAACTCATTATCCCATCAGACTATGAAAGTGAAGAAACGCTTTCCTGGTCTAATGGGACGGCAATCCGACACAACTGGAGAGAGATCAAAATGAAATGAAAAAACCAGTCAAGTGCAAGTTGGACTCGCACCATCGTTGACCCGTACCATCGTACAAGGAATCATAACACAATATACTTTTTTTTTTAAATTTGCATAGCGGGCATTTTGAAATTCGTCATCTTGCTTTTTTATTATTTGTTGTTATAGCGGCAACAGAAATGCATGTGCAATGGCACACTGAAAATTTCAACTGTCTACCTTTTACGGTTTATGTGAACTGACGGACGGATAGTGGAGGCTTATTAATAGGGTACCTTTGCATTTGTACTCTTCAGGTACGAAACTATAAAATTATAGAATGCTACTAATACACATATTTTCATGTGTATTAGTAGCATTCTATATATATTCTATATATCTTCATCATTTCATTCATTTCATTTCATAGTCTCAGTACAGGGAATCGAATGTTATAATGATTTCAAATACCTTGAAGTAAATTGCGTTGACCAAGAGCGCTCTAGTATCCTGACCTAAGCTGTCAGGACTAACGAGATTCTTGATACGGTTGTTGGTGTTTTGTTCCACCTAAATTAGAAAATAAAACATAATTTACTATCATTTCGTTATCGATAAACGAATATTAGCTGTCATTAACTTTTATCATTAACACCTCAGAATACAGTAGGTTTGGTCCAAAGGCGGGCTTTTTGACTTGTGGACGATCCCAAACTAATCGGCTCGTTGGAAAGCCTGGAGCACCGCAAAGACGTAAGCTCTCTTTGCTTGTTCTGTCGCCTTTATAATGGGGAGTGCTCTGAGAGCTATTGACCTCATTCCACCCTCCTTTTTCTACAACCGCACCGCACGCCACCGTAAGCAATTTCACCCTCACTACCCTGGCTGTCTGGTGCACTTCGACCACCCGTTGTGCCAGATCCTTTTTTATACGCGCATGCAAACTGTGGAATTAACTCCCATCAGGCGGTTAATCCCACTAGATTAAAACATTCAAGGGGCGGAGCAACAAATTCCTGAAAGGTCAGCAACGCATTGGCGGATACTCTGGTGCTGGAAATGTTCATGGGCAGCGGTAATCCACTTAACATCAGGTAATCACGCCTGCTCGTTTGCTAGCTATTAATATTAAAAAAATGTTGCTCGGGGGTCCACATATCTTACCATACCATTCAACAAGTCTAGCAATCTTATCCCAATTGACCAAGGAGAGGAAACCCGTGCTTAGTAGTGAGTCGGCGATAGGTTGATGATGATGATAATTTAATTATTATTTACTAGATGCAACTCCGTCCAAGTGGATTAAGGTTTTCCGTGGGAACTCTTTAATTTTCCGGCATCAAAAGTAGCATATGTCCTTTCCCGGGATGTAAGCTAACTCTGTACAAAATTTCATCAAAATCGGTTTACTGTTGGGCCGTGAAAAGCTAGCAGATAGACAGACAGACACACTTTCGCATTTATAACATTATATAGTATGGATAGTTACCCAAGTATTGATCTCATTCGCAGCTTGCTCATTCTTTTCGAAGTCAATATTTTGAGCTGCAGCACCAAAGGTTTCCCACGTAGTAGCGCCGAAATCTTTGAACACGTCATAATTCAAAGCCAGGTATATTTTACTGACTGTTTTTAGTGTCACGCCTTTATGGAATTTACTTTGGTGTTTGCGTGTGAAAAAGCTAATTTCACCTGAAAATAAAATTTAAATTGTTTGTCTTTGCACTCAAATAAGGAGCAAACTGCAAAATATCTACTGTTTTCACTCTGGATTTGTACTACTAAGTTTGGTTATATTTTCCTATACAAATACAATATCCACGTAGAGAAGTTAGTATAGGGCTCTTTATGTTACGTACTCAATCCCATGCAAAAGACTAAGACAAAGTAGGCGTTAACCATTTTTTTCGGTCTCTGTTACGTAATCTCATATTGGTCGTAACAGAGACTATACTAACTTCTCGCCGTGTATACGGTATAGAACCTGACTTATCCTAAAGAACTTACAGCTTCATCAGTAGTTATTCCAATGGCGTGCCATAGTTGTTCTCCGGGTATTTTCTCTTGCAGCTATGCTAAGTTGCGCAAGAGGCGTCATAACCGAGTATGGTGATATAACAAACTTCTATCGGGGTTATTTTCGCCACTTCCTGTAAATATTTACAATAATTTTAATGTACGTAATGAGTAAGTATTGAGAGTGGTTCCAACTGCGCAATCGTCGATAGCACTGGTTTAAAATTTTTGACTCTGTTTGATCGGAGTGGATAGGGAACTGATTTGTCGGTTTTTCCCCGTGCCCAAGTGAGTAGGTACTTTAATTTGGTGGTACCGATGATTACCACTAACATCTGACAATAATACCTATCTTAAATGTCAAATTAATATAACATGGTAAAAAAATTCTAAACCTGGCTAGATATCTTGCCTACCTGTTTATCCTTAACCGGTTGTGGAGCTAAGGTGGCCAAAAACTTGTATATATTACAATAAAAGCTCCTAGGAACAGACTTTATATCTTCTTTACCATGCTTAGTAAATTTCAGTTACCTACTAGGTACATACTTCTCGCAAACATAAAAATACACGCCAGTTTTTTTTAATTCATTATAGGCAGATGCATGACCACAACCACACCTGATGGAAAGTGATGGTATGGGCTAAGATGGTTTCTGCTTCGAATCAATAACCTTCAGTTTTCTTCCCGCCATTTTCATCTGTCGAAAGGTAAGTACGTCGCTAGCAATTTTATAACTGCTGATGAGAATAATAAGCAGACCAATCTTAAGCCTTTAAAATGATAACCTTTCTAAAGTGTGTAATTACGATAGTGAAAGAAATGATCAAAATCCGTTTAGTGGTCTTTGAGACAATCGCGAACATACATGCATACATACCTACATTCATACCGGCGAATACATAGCCTCATTTTATGAAGTCGGTTAAAAATAAGGAAGTCGCTAGGAAGAAAACGAATTTATGTGTAAAGAAAGGTTTATACTAAATCTGGTCTTAAAACGGTCTGGTAAAAACTTACGGAAAAGAATTTTGCTGTGAATCTGCTGTTCCCCATGTGGAATAACAGCTCAACATCTTTTTGGTCTTCTGCAGCCACGACAGCGAGAGACAAAACTATAACAGTTCAATAAATGAAAGTTAATACGTTACTTTTTGTCTTGTTATTTGTTTTTTGGCATTTAAATAGGTTTTTTGAGTATTAATCCCGCAAATTGCTATTGCCCTAGAACCATGTCTCATAGGCATTGAAATGACGTCATTTTGACGTCTAAAATAAACTCCAAAATTAAGAAAAAATTTACGTACTAATAATTCTAATATTTTGTTTCTTCTTATATTTGATCATCTCGCAGTGTTTGTGCCTTAGTTTAGTTTAATTTATTAGGTATAGGCTTTCTTATTGTATTTTTATCTTAATTAAAGTCATAATAATAATAAACATTTAAAAGATAGTGAACCTACCCAGAGTAAACTGTCGGGTCAGGGTAAAAGATAGCTGCGATACGAAGTACACCTAAGAACTTAGTAGGTACTTACTTACAAATTTTTATCATGCTCTTTTTATAAATCGTCATAAAAAGAAACAAAAATAAATAAGTAGGTATCTTCGAGCCTATCTACTTTTACGCCACATACATAAAATAAGATGACTAGTTGATATTCGGGACTTGTTTCACATTCATGAAGATTTTTTAAAAATCTAGTGCGATTTCTTATTTTCCGAGATAAAACCGATTCAAGATTGATCGCTTCACCGGTTGGGCCATATAAAAGGGTAGGTAACGGGCACACTTTCGCATTTAGTTAGAAGTACAATAGGTGACAGGTCGAGATGGCCAATCGGGGTATGAGGCAGGGGGAAGCTCCGCACACCCGCACGCCACCGGCCGGCGGCGCTCTACCGAATTGCCATCGGAACCTGTGCGTAAATGGATGAAAAAAATAATCCAATATACTCCGAATCAACAACTGTTAATTTAATTTGACCCTAATTTAATTTCATGTAGACTAGACGGTTAATTTGTGTTTAATATCTACATTATGACTTTTCAAATAAGATTATTAATATAGTTAGGTATTGTAATCAGAACTTAAAAATACTTACAGCATATAATAAATATTGGCTTCATTGTGGCGGATGATGCGACTGAATGTCGCTTCTCAACTACGGTGTACCAAAGTTTGCGATGCTTTTATAGCAACTAGCTGACCCGGCGAACTTCGTACCGCCTAACAGTCGATTCTGTAATTTTTTTTTAATACTTTAAATTTTTCTCTCCGTAAGAACCATCTTCGTACTTCAAGGAATATATGAAAAAAGAATTAGCGAAATCGCTTCAGCTGTTCTTGAGATTTGCGATCAGCAACACATTTAGCGATTCATTTTTATATATAGAGATCATGATTTATAATCTACTTATTTTTATAATCAAGTTTTCGGTCATGTTTGTTCTGTTACCATAGCAAACATTATAAGAGTCCTTTTAGACATGCCACAACTTCAAATGTCGCCAGACAAAAATCACGCATAAAGCAAAAGGCCTCGCCATATGGGCATGGGGCTCTTTGTGTCAACTGCCAAGTCAAAAGTACCATTCATAACGGTAAACTGTACTTTTGACAGTTGGACACATAGAGCAAATATGTCGAGTCCATTCTCAATCCACGCGCTATGTACTTGTAGCCGCATTCACACGTACAACAATTTATTTGCAATAGGCTACTTGACAATTTTTTTAAGTTGGTCTTAAATGGTTAATATTTGTCCTATTATACAAAAAAATTAACACTATATTTTTTTGCGCCCTAAAAACCGTAAAACTTTAATTTAAAAAAATATTTTTCTTAGACAGGTGGCAAACACTGTCCGGCCATGTTTGGGCCGATAGATTATCTGTGCTCTGACGTCATGCATTTGTAAACACAGTATAACCCCTGTGGTTATGCATTGTAAAACAACAGTATAACCCTGGGTTATACTGTTGTTTACAAATGCATGACGTCAGAGCACAGATAATCTATCGGCCAAACCTGGCCGACAGTGTTTTCACCTGTCTAAGAAAAATAATTTTTTTAAATTAAGTTTTCCGGTTTGTAGGGCGCAAAAAAATATAGTGTTAATTTTTTTGATATAATAGGACAAATATTAACCATTAAGACCAACTTAAAAAAATTGTCAAGTAAGCCTATTGCGTCTAACGTCTGTCACAAACGTTGGACCATATTGGACGACATCACGACCACAAATACACTCACTCGCGACCACACAATCGACTAACTACTTAGTAATTATTGGCTGCGACAACGCACTTTTAGGAACCGTAATCATAACCATCACACTCGCACAGTAATTAATAGGTAGTCTCGAGTAGGATTGTCTGGCAATATTTTTGCTGCTTTGGTGTTGTGATGTGGTCCGACTAAATAGATACTACTTAAGTAGCTCATATCACCGAATATGAACCATTTTTAAAACCTTTCTAACTGACTTGGTTATTGTAATGGTTATAGATATAAATACGGAATCTAATTCAGTTTAACTACGAGAAGTTTGAATTTTATGTTCCATTTACTTCGTCGGATGTGAAAACTTTTGTAAAAAATGGCATTTTTGATGATCAAAAAGAAGAACTAACATTAGATTATTTTTAACATAATACTTCACCATAATCATGAACAGCCCATCGCCGGGACACTAGTCCTCTCAGAGTGAGAAGGGTTTTGGCCATATTCTACCACGCTGGCCATAATACTTATAGGTATAAAAATACTACATTTTATTTATTGTTATACTGCAAACCAAAGCATCTTAAGATCCTGCTCGTGAAGCTTTCATTATGCATGTAGAAATGTGCATCTTTCATGTTTAATTAGTTAGTGGTTGCAAATGGCTTTTGAGTAAAAGGAACGTAGGTGTGTTATTTATTTAAGTACATAATAAACACACTCTGACTGCTTGAGATTTCCTTACGAGGATAACTCTTTTCAAATTATGGTTGCTACGAGTAAGTATTATAGTCGAGTAGGTAGTAGACCAGTTTTTCTTTTTAGTATATTTTAAAGTAAGTAAAATAAATAGGTTTTCACATTACGAATAAAATAATTTAGAATATTCCGTCATAATATCACGGAATACTAAGTTCTAACTCAAGTAAGCTAATGGCATTATTATTATTATTATTATTTATTATAAGCTGGCTATCACAATGTTAAGGATTTCAATAGCAAGACAGCTTGGGTATGTGTTGCTATAACAGTTTTCAAAGTTTTAATAAGTTCTATGTGATATTGTGTAATGGTGATAAAATAATACCTTGCTGAGTTATTTGTGGGCTTCTTCTCTGACCAGGGCGCATTTGGAACCCTCATTGTTTACGTAATTAATTATAATCAGATCAATTATTATCTGACAAATTCAATTCGAAAAAAAAAGTCTTTTTCAACCATAAAGCCAAATACTAATTTTCATAGATATAACTTGATGGCCCTTAGGATGCTAATCATATAGGATGTAATGGTTCAAAATAAAACTATGTTAAATTGTGTGACAAAATATCTAAGTAATTTTCAAGATAATTTTTCTGCAAATATTGCCCATAAATTCAACGAACAGTTCAAAGCAAGGGGCGACGCGAGTGCTTTATGCTACGGTAAAGTAAAATGCATCCATTGCAGAAGCGCACGGAATACGTATCGTATACCTACACCGTTTACAGCTTTCAACGACACCACAGCAGCTGCTCGGTTAATACAGTCGTGGTTTACCCATTATTTTGTTGAAAGCTCGTTTAAATAGCTGCTAGAAATGTGTGCACTAGAGTTTGGTTAGAACCTACCTACTTGTACTAGTACTATTATGTTATTATTCTGTCATCATCATCATCATCAACCAATAGACGTCCACTGCTGGACATAGGTTTCCTGTAGGGACTTCCACACGCCACGGTCTTGCGCCGCTTGGATCCAGCGGCTCTATATTATTCTGTGCTTGTACAAATTAATCTAAAAAATGGAAAGAATTAGAGTTTTGAGCAAACTCATCACCATCATCACCTATCGCCACCTACTGAGCACGGGTCTCATTTCCTAAAAATAAATACCTACTAAGTAGGTAATATAAACTCCTAAAAATAAGTAAGCGTAGTGTAGTGCATCCTCCAACAAGATGGACCGACGATATAAAGACGTTAGTAGGAAGTGGCTGGATGAGGAGGCTGAGGACCGGGTGTGGTGGTGCTCTTTGTGAAAGGCCTATAATCAGCAGTGGACGTCCGCAGGCTGAAATGATGATGATACGATGATGGACTACTAAGTTTTTTATAGTACCTAATATCGACAAAAATCAATGAAATTGTTAAACAAACTACCTATTCCGACTATTGGGAGATAATAGTACAGTACGCGAATAGTCAACCAAGTTTATGTGTACCTAGCCACTTCGAAGTTGACTAATTATTTTTAGTGTAGTTATGTTAGTGTAATATAAAGCTTTATCAATTAAAATTCTAATATTGACTGTCGTTCCATAGAGCCTTGTTATTCTTGAAAAAACACTAATAATCTAGTAGTTGCCGTTATCAAGGCTAACAAAGGTCATAAATATAGTCTAAAATCTAACATATTGAAATTTAAAGAGCTGATCTGAGTTCATGAGCAAGACGAAAATCATTAAAGTAATTATTTTTGATGCATAATTATTAGTATAAGATTTTATCTGTCCAAAATGTAAACATAAAATTATAAAATATGTTATCTCTCATTATTGTGTGGGTACGATTTAAAGTTTTTTGTTGATATAAAAAAAATGATTATTACCTAATACCTACTGATAAGTTTGGAAGATATATAATAAAACACGTGTATTGAAGTAAAGATTTTTATTTCAATTTTAGGTAGATCTCTGTTACCATGGTAATTATTATTACTAACTTTACTTCATCCAGCACTTTATTGTATGATTTAGATACGTTGTACTTGTACAACTAAGTATTGTATTTTCCTAATTGTAGAAGGCTCCACTGAATAGGTATTGTTTCCTTCGCGTAGAGAGAATATGAAAGGGTGGTCAGCGAAAAGACGTATACGAGTGCTTTAATACGAAACGTAAGACACTCCGAATTCTGAAGGAAACAGAATATAACATAATCGAAGAAAAGTAAAAATAATTTATAGCTAATGGAAAATTCCGAAGAACGATATCATGTCAATGGTTATAAATCGTAAATATTTTAATTAGGAAAATATAATGAACTAAGAGCCAGCGTGCCAGACCTTCGTTATTTTATAAAAGCTGAATTTCTCTGCGTATTGTCCCCAACACTGTTAGGTACGGTTGGTTGGATTTTGTTTGGATCATGGTGCTTTTGGAGATAACAGTAATAAACGTGTAAAAATCTTACGTCAGAGTATAGAGGACTAATATTTTTTTATATTTTCTTCGGAACAGTATTAGAAATCACGTCATAAATTGCCGACACTTAGTAACCCCCAACCCCCTGCCAGACACCTTAACGATTAAAAGTTTAAGGGTTCTGGCAGGGG